>NW_019154129.1:10607010-11185451 GCF_002288905.1 Enhydra lutris kenyoni | reverse complement strand
TATCATGAAAGCAGTGAGCTCTTTGAAGGGTTTTAAGCAAGGGAATGATGGATAAAGATATTAAATACTCTTCATCAGCAGCCAGATCAATAGTAGCAGCAAATCATTAGAATTATCACCGTTATTAGCATTATTACCAACTGTTGAGCTGATGCTGAGCCAGACTGTGTATTACATGCTTCCGTATCTGACTCAGTGATGGTATTCCATGCCATCATCATTGTGCACACAGGGAAACTAAGACCCAGGAAAGGGAAGTGTATCATGAAAGCAGTGAGCTCTTTGAAGGGTTTTAAGCAAGGGAATGATGGATAAAGATATTAAATACTCTTCATCAGCAGCCAGATCAATAGTAGCAGCAAATCATTAGAATTATCACCGTTATTAGCATTATTACCAACTGTTGAGCTGATGCTGAGCCAGACTGTGTATTACATGCTTCCGTATCTGACTCAGTGATGGTATTCCATGCCATCATCATTGTGCACACAGGGAAACTAAGACCCAGGAAAGGGAAGTGACTTGGCCAAGTAGAGGAGCCTGGATTCTGTTGTAAGTCATGTCCTGCTAGTGCCTGCATCTTATGGTTCTCAAATGCCACCTGTAAAGGGACACTGGTGGGCATTGGGTCCTGCTCTTAGGGGATCTATAAATGACACAAGAGCTTTTACCTTCACTTGATCAACAGATTCCTTGAGCACCAGTCAGGCACTGTACTAGACCTCTTCAAAAATCCTTTCCCAAAGGCACACAGAATCTCTGCATTAGGCATAATTGAAGTCCTATTTCCCTCTGCTAGCTTTGGGGGAGAAGCAGAAGTATAAGACAAGACCTTGTTTTCAGAGAGCTGTGGATATGGTGGGAGGAAGCCATGGAGTCATGACCACGGAGGACATCAGGGAATGAATGGGACTGTGACTTACAACCATAGCTGGCTGCTGCCATCTGCAGCTGAAGCTCCCCAGAGTGTGGTATCCCTGTGTCCAGAAGACATATACATACCTTGTTTTCTCTCCCATGTAACTCACACTCAGCAGGGTACAGCAGGTACTCTTCCTCTCATGTCCTCACTCTCAGTAAATGGCTCTTCCTCTATCCACCAACCGCATTACCCTTGACTCATTTTCCCCGTCATTCCCATCATACAGTGGATGAGCCTGTGCATTCCATAATTCCATGTCTTAATTCCTTCTTGAGGTCCCCAGCCCCCATCTTTTCCCTTCCTCTCCTCTTCCTGTTTCCCCTCCCCTCATCTGCTTTCTCTCCATCCACCCTTCTGCCCTGGGAATTTGCCAGTATCTTCCACCCAGGGCTTCTCCATCTGGCCATGCTCTGCCTCTGCCCCCATGTGATCTTTTAAAAACATCATCTCATCCGGCCACTTCTTTATTTGAAACACTGCAGAAGCTCTGTTTTGCCTGTAGGAAGCAGTGCAAACTCTCTGTCTTGGAACACAAGACTCTTGAGATCCGGATCCTGGACCCCTGCCAGCCTTGTCTTTTGCCATTCACCCCTCATGAACCTGGGGTTCCACTAAGGCTGGTGACTTGACATGTTACCAGCGTTGTGTTTCATGCCTTTGCCCATGTGGTTCCCTCCTCCTAGAATGCCCTTTGCGTCTGCTGTGTCTACCTGGTGAAGTACTGCTCATGCTTTAAGACTTGGCTTTAGTTTCTCTCAACAGATATTTTTTTTTTTTTTAAAGATTTTATTTATTTATTTGACAGAGAGAGATCACAAGCAGGCAGAGAGGCAGGCAGAGAGAGAGAGGAGGAAGCAGGCTCCCCGCTGAGCAGAGAGCCCGATGTGGGGCTCGATCCCAGGACCCTGAGATCATGACCTGAGCCGAAGGCAGCGGCTTAACCCACTGAGCCACCCAGGCGCCCCTCTCAACAGATATTTTTGAGCACTTTCTCCGTGTGCTAGATTTGGGCCTGGGCAGGCCATGAAGCTACAGAAATGACTATATTAACTCCCTGGGGAGTTGACTTTTTCCCTTAAATGTCACCTCCTGGATTCATTCTTGGCTCCGTCAGAGAAAGTTGGACCTTCTGTTCATGTCTCCTGGTACATCACACCCTGTTGAAGTAACTTATTCAGAAGCCAGTGTGCCCTACTGGACTGGGAATTCTGGCATGAAGGGGCAGGCAGGTAGTATCCTAGTCTTTAGGTAATTTTGTGAAGTGCTCATCATGTAGGAAGACTGTTTGGACCATACCCATGCTTACACATTTAGTCTTTCCACTAACTCTAGGAAGTAAGAGTGGTTATTCCCATTTTACAGATGAAGGAGCCAGGGCTCATGGGATTAAAACACCTAGCTGTGGGCAATCTTCAATCCACAGCCCGACACTGAAGTCCCTTTTCCTAACCACATCACCCTACTGCCTTTCTCAGCTTTCTGTCCTCAGTACCTTACATGGAACTGGGTACACAAGTATTTGCTAAAGGAATCGGACTGCCTGCAGTATGAATCAGAGAGGAGGTAGGGGGAGCAGGTGGGTTAAGAAGGGACCATCCATGTGGGCCTCACTGATAGCTGGACAGTGCCTGGGGCAGTCCCCCTTCACCAGCATGAGTTCAGCAGCCCCATCAGGCTTCCGTGCACCAGGGAGGGGAGCCATCCCCGAAGCCTTTTTTATAATGAGCCCCACAAATGTATTCCCTGGCTCCAGGGAGTGCCCCGTGTGTGCTTGCTGGCCAGTTGTCCGAGGACGCCTGAAAATGAGCTTTGTGCAGAGGAACATTTTCCCTCCGAAGAAGAGACGTGAGATCAAGCCTATGAAGAGCATCACTGCATCCTCCCGAATTGTTGCCTGTGACTCCAGCCGTGCCCCGGGTGACACCATGCCCCTGTCTGTCTCCTGGGCTCTCCCAGACGCTTGGTGTTTTAAGTGGATCAGACTCTTAAACACGCTGGTTAAAAAATAAAGTAAAACAAACAAAACATGCCAGTCTACACCCAGCTTCTATGTGACAGCAGTTTCTTAGAGGAAGGCTTGATCCCAGTTTCAGGGAGTGCTGTCCCCTCTGTGAATGATAGTTTTCATAACCTTTGGCCCAAGTCTTATGTTGTTAAGGTGTCCCATCATCCACCTGTGAGCCCACGTCTGTTGGGGAAAGTGGGGAGGACCCTTTCTGGCCCTCAGCCCCATGGAGGCTTGCTTCTCCTCTCCCTTCCATTCCCATAGACCCACTGCCCAGAGATGCTTCCATCAGGATTTCTGCAGCCTCCCTGCCCATACTGCAGCCCACCCCCAGCAGGACAAAGTCATCACCCAGAGAAGGTGAAAGCTCCTTGCAGCTGACTGTTGTCATTTCCTGCTCATCTGGCCCAATAGGTAACAGAGGAGCCATCTCAGGTGCTGGAGCCCAAGGGCATGGTCAGTCTGGACATCTTCCATCCCAGCTTGGGCCAGGGAATGGGTTCTCCCATTCTCACTCTTTTGGCCTCACTGCTACCAGAGCACTCGGTCCTCCCAGCCAGTCCTGGCCAATTCAACCCGATAAACACTCATACGGGGTGGGGGAGGGTGGGGTGGGGAGGGCACATAGTATAAATTGGTTAAGAATATGTTCTCTGAAACCAGATTCCCAGGCTAGAAAATTTGGCTCTATATCTCATGATCTATGAGAACTTAGGCAAGTAATTTGACCTCTCTGTCTTCAGTGCTCTCATCCTTAGAATGGAACCAAAAATAGTCTTTGTATCACAAAATTGTTAGGATTTAATGCAAGACATTAAACACTTGGAACCATACCTAGCC
Organism: Enhydra lutris kenyoni; assembly: GCF_002288905.1. Taxonomy (NCBI): domain Eukaryota; kingdom Metazoa; phylum Chordata; class Mammalia; order Carnivora; family Mustelidae; genus Enhydra; species Enhydra lutris. Next base: position 11,181,684 of record NW_019154129.1, on the reverse strand, counting down.
AAAGGAGTGCACTTCTTCACCATGTTACTGCTACTACTACTACTACTACTACTACTACTACTATTAATATTATTATGACTGAGAGCCCACCCTGCTTCTGACTGAGAATTCCACTGCTCTGAGCACATTTAAGCCTCTGGCAGACCCATTGCCTTACACACCACACCCCCTCTATTCACTGTGGAGTCCTGTGCCAGGGCAGTGGCCGTCCCTGGCACAGAGAGGGCAGTCAGTTGTTTGGCCTGAGAGTGAATGAACATCTCCTCACTTTCTTCTCATCTGCTGGCGCACGGCCTGGCACAGAGTGAGCACTTGATAACTATTTTGGAAGTGAGTTGAGGACTTACACATGTGAATTGATAAACACATGGCTGAAGACCATGTGGCAAGTGACGTAAGAGGTAGCTGATGCCTTGGGGGGAACTCAGGAGCGCGCAGCGTTGTACGCAAATGTGGTACAGCATTGAAGTGTTGTAACAGTACCCTGGGAATTGTTTATTGAGAGCCTAATGCATGTCCAGCACCATCCTCTACAGGATAGGAGTTAATCTTTGGCAGCTAGACATTGGCTTTGATTCCAGGTTCTAACACTAACTGGTTTTGGAAACTTGGGCAAGTTGCTTCATCTGTCTGTGCCTGGGGGCTGGACATCTCCACAATAAGGAGTAAGAAACCAAGATTCAATTCATTTTCTCAGGGTCATAGTGGTGGGAGGAGGGGGCTCTGGAGTCTGAACCATTATTTCCTATTATCACCAAGGACTTGTGAAGGACCCTCTGTGGTGCTGGGAAGATAGGGACAGAAAGACTGTTGAGGAGGAAAGGCAGGGGGCTGCTTCCCTTCTCTCATTTTCCAAGGCTGTCACTCTTACAAACGAGGAGATTGTTTGTCTTCCTCCTTTGACAGGGAGAAGAAGTACCAGACAGTGTCCCGGTGTCTGGGGCAAAAGGCCATCTGGTGTCTCCATTTGTCTCGGAAAGCTAGGGCACATTCCCAGGGCCCCGCTAATGCTCCCTCCATGCAGGGGTGACTTCAGGCTGGTCAGCAGCTTTCAGGGGTGATTGACACATGCAATTTCTCTCCTCCTGTCTGGTCGAGGTGTGAAGGGAAAATTGGATGTTGTTGAATAATTGAAAATGAAAATCCCTCCAAATTGATTCCTATGAAAACAAAATTGAGTTCCACAATTAAGCATCCTGCCTTTGCAGGGCATCTGAGGCCTCTGTCTTCTTAGGCTGTGGACTCAGACATGGCTTTTTCACATGATCCCTTGCATGGTTGGAGCATGGTGGTGGCTTTAGGGATCTTAGGGCAGCTGTGCAGTTGGTAGCATACAAACCCAGAGAATCAACAAAAGGGATTGTTGGGGCTCCCCATCCCTAGTTCCTGGATTCTTGAGGTAGGTTAGGAAATATATCCTTTCCTGCACTTCCCCGGGGCACCCCTCAGTGGCATACTACATGCTCCATCTGGTCTGTGTGCAGAAGGGATATGGATGTGGGCTCTGTCCCTCTACCTCCTTCACTAGGCATCAAACCCTTCACCCATCAAACCCCAACATCATTATACTTTCCAATCCATGGCCTGGAGTATTTCTCTAAGAACTTAGACTCCTGGAATATACTGGACTTTTTACCTGGAGTTCATGGGTGGGACTAATGGGATCCATGAACTTGAATGGAGAAAAATGCTATCATGTTTTTTTTTGGGGGGGGGGGTGCATTTTTGGTTGGTAAAAACCACACAACAGGAAATTTACCATTTTAATCAATTTAAAGTGTACAATTCAGGGGCATTAAGTAAGTTCACAGCCTTGAGCACCAACACCACCCCCTCTAGTTCTCTTTCATTGGGCCGGATGGAAACTCTGTATCCATTAGTCTACTCTCCCATTCCCTCCTCCTCCCTCCCCACCAGCACTTTTCACCTAACCTTTACCAGAAATTTATTATGCCCCTCAAATGGGAATTTCAAAACAAACCACAATAGCGTTAGTGTACCCATGACTCTGTCACAAATAGCAATCTTGGATATTTTCATACCACATTACAATGTTATGGGTATCTTGAAAGTCCTTTATGGCAGGAGTTGACAAATTTTTTATGTAAAGAGCCAGGTAGTAAATATTCTTGGTGCTATGACCCATATGGTTGCTGTCTCAACTATTCAACTAGGCCCTTTAGCATGAAAGTAGCCGTAGGTAGTACATAAACAAATGGGAGTGGGTGTGTTTCAATATAACTTTTTTTATAAAAACAAGTGGTAGGCCAGACTTGATCTGTGGGCCATAGTTTGCTGATTCCTACTTTATGCTCATCTCTATCTCGAAGTTCACTATAGTTATTTGACCACCACTGGATATTATTATTTAATGTGTCAATGAAAAAGCCCATATATAACAGTTCTATTAGGATTCCTTGATACCTATATCTTAACATAACCTCACTTTATCATTCTATGTATATTATTTGCACTTTATAAATGTTTAAAATGATACTTAGGTTTCATCTGACTTCTAAAGAAGTTCATTATACAAACAAGATAGGAAGCCTTAAATCCTTGATGAGTCATCTAGGCAAAGCTAGAATGTCTGTGTTTCAGAAAATGCTTTTCCAGCTTCTCCTTCTATACCTCTGATGACCGAGTGTGGTCTGCTTCCCAGGGAACTTCTTTTGGGGTGCAGCTCTGACGCTAAAAATATTCTTTTTCTTGTTGAGCCCACATCTGTCTCTTTTTTACATGTGGGTGCTGTTCACTCCCCACTTTAAAGCTGTATAGGATAACTTATATTCCTCTTCTACACAATACCTGAAGATAGAACTCTACTCACTTCCCAAGTCCCCTTTCTCTTAGATCAAGAGTCAGCAAACTTTCCTTAGAAAGAGCCAGATGCTAATTATTTTAAGCTTCTAGGTCATGATCTCTATCTTAACTACTCAACTCTTCTATAGTATGAAAGTAGCCATAGACGGTATGCAAAAAAAAATGAATGTGGCTGTGTCCCAATTAAATTTTAGTTGCCAACCCCTGCTTTCAGTTAAAACCTTCCTGGTTCCAAGTCCTCTTGCTATGTTGACCATTTTCCTTTGAACACATACCAGCAAGTCTGTGTGACTCATTCTCTTCTTTATCTATCATCCATCCATCCAACTACCCATCCACCTGTCTACCTGTCCATCCACGCGTCTGTCCATTGGTGCATCCATCCATCCATACATAAGGGAAGGAGACACTTGGTTCATGCATCAGTAATTTACAATTAATAAGCACAGTAGATCTACAAGAAAATTAACGGGGTATTAAACTGAATAATGGTAGGTGGGACAACTACCTAGATGGTGTGATCAGGTTAATTTTCTGACGAAGTGCCATCTTAGCCTAGAAATAAAGGATGGAAAAACATACAGCCATGTAAAGGGTGGGGTTTGAGAATTTCAGCAGAGGGTGAAGTATATGGGGATCCTGGCACAGGGAAGAGCGGTATGCCTATAGACTGAAAGGACAAAAAGGTGGTTGGCTATATTAACTAGCCATTGCTGTGTAACAAATTACCCCCCAATACTTGGTGACTTAAAACAACATTTGTTGTCACACAGTTTCTGAGGATCAGAAATCCAGGTACAGCTTAGCCAGGGCCTCTGTCTCTGACCGGCTGCAATCAAAATGTGTCAGCCAGGACAGCTGTCATCTGAAGGCTCAGCTTAGGCAGGGTCAGCTTTTAAGCTCTCTCACCTTTGCTGTCTTCTGTTCATTAGAAGCAGGTCTGGGGGTCCAGCTCCTACTTCAGGAGAAGGACCACCCAGAGGCGTGAATGCCAGGAAGAAGGGATCACAAGGGACCATCTTAGAAGTTGCCAACCACGTCAGAGTATAGAGGACAGTGGGGAGACTGAGTCAAGGACCAATCTTGCAGAGACTTCAAAGCTGTAGCCACAAGAAGCTCCAGATGGGTTTTAACAAGGAGTCACATGATGTGTGTTTGGTAAAGATCATTGAGAGCGCTGCGTGGAGAATGGATTGAAGGGGCAACGAGAGAAAGTGAGGGGAACCAGTGGGAGGCTGTTGAGATCATCTGGGGAAGAAATAATGATGACTTAGACCAGGGCAGTGACAGTGGGGTGAAGGGAAGAGAAAGGGTGTCAGTTGTATTTTGGAGGTAGAGCCTGGTGTATGTTCTAACGAGCTGCCCACAAGGGAGTACTCAGGGGTCCTCCTCTGCATCTTCCCACTCCCTTTGCCCCCGCTACTTCTTCTCCCTTTAGTAGCACCCCTGCCCACCATCTCCCTAGGCTCCTGTGGGTTGTAGATCTGTTTTCCACAAGCCGAGCATTGACGCAAGAGAACAAAGACTGGGCTAATGCTGTAAATCCTGGATCCAATTTATTTGTTATTTTCACTCATTTGAAATGCACCTGTTACCCCCAAAGGCCTTTGAATGCTATCAACAGCAACTACAGAATCAAAGAGAAATTGGAACCTTTTGGAAAAACCCTCAGTTGTTCAAAGTGGAAACAAACAGGGAAAAATAAGTTTTGTTTTGTTTTTTCTTCTTTAGATAACTTATTGGCATAGATGGCTGGGCTCGTGAAAGACCCTTAGGAGCAAGATTTGAGGATGTTTGCCTTTCCTTTCCTCTTGATTCCATATTCTTCGTTTGCTGAATATATTCAAATGGCCCTGACATTTCATTGCAGGGTTTTAAAAACATTAAACTGCCTCTTTCCTCTAGGCTAGGATTGTTCACCACTCATCTCATGGGCTGCAAAGTCCATTTGCAAATCATCCCCAATATGGTGGTGGCTCAGGGTCTTATGTCAGCTGGCTGAGTGTTGGGTTAGACACCTTTTTCTCAGCAGCTGGGTGGAGTCCGTGAAACTTTATTATCCCCGTTGTGTGTCAAGACTCGCTGTATCTTTCGTGACGGAGTTAGAGATGGGTATCACTTCAACCCCATCCCTAAGAGGGCATAAGGGCATAAGGGCAAAAGGAAATAACTGAATTTCCAGTTATTTGTTCTTTTTTTTTTTAAATTCCCCTATACAAATGAATGGGGCTCAGTGAAAGCAGAGTGTCTATCATACATTGGCAGCAGGGGAAGGGAGGGTTATATAGGGTCAGAACTGCAGGGTGCTGAGTTAGGTCTGAAAGACCCTGGGAGGATGAGGGTCAAGTCCCAGCAGGAATGGTGGCTTCCAGCTCTGTTTGGGTGTCTGTGGGTCTGGTCCAGGAGGTGAGGTGAGACCCCTGGGAAGATGACATATAGCAGCTAGGATGATCTTTGAATCCAAATCAAATCACACTGATGCCTTCTCTGTGTGTTCCCACTGTCCATAAAATAACATTCACATCCTCTCCATGACTGCAGTGTGCCTGGCTGGTCTTGTTGCTGCCTGTTTCCCAAGCAGGCTTTGTTCTCCCTGCCATTCCCTGCGGCTCTAACATCGACCATCTTCTTTCAGTGGCCCAAGGTCAGTCTTGCCTTCAGGCCATTTCCCAGGTATTCACGCTGTCTTCAGGGCATATGGTGACTTCTTCTGGGCATTCACATCTCTCACAGGCCACCTCCTCAACCAGACTGACCAAGACCTTCCCATCTAAATAAGGTCTCTCGTACCTCCATTTCTTTCACATCCCTGTTTTGTTGTTGCCCTCATCACCACATAAAATAATCCTGCAAATGTTTTTTTTGGCTAGTTGAACATCTGTTCTTTTTACCTAAAATAATACAAACATCTACATCACTTCATGTGACGTAGTAGCTGTTCATTAAATATTTAATGAAAGAAAATAATTTTTTTTAAAGATTTTATTTATTTATTTGACAGAGATCTCAAGTAGGCCAAGAGGCAGGTAGAGAGAGAGAGGAGGAAACAGTCTCCCCGCTGAGCAGAGAGCCTGATGCAGGGCTCGATCCCAGGACCCTGGGACCATGACCCGAGCCGAAGGCAGAGGCTTTAACCCACTGAACCACCCAGGTGGCCCAGAAAATAATTCTTAAAAAAACAATGAATGCTTAAGCTCCTTTGGTTAGGAACTCAATCTTAATTCATCCCATGTGTCTACTGCCTAAAATAGGGCCTGGGATATGATAAAGTCTCAGAAAATGTGTATCAAGTGTCTTAATTCTAGAAGAAAGTCATGCCCATTTTGTTGAAGGAAGACCTCAGCCAACAACAGGCTGACTGCATTGAGGAGATGGGACTCAGCTAACAGCTCAGGGCAGAACTGGGCACTGGAAGAGAAACAGAACTGAGTGGGCAAAAGCCAAGTCACCTGGAGCAGATATAACCTGAGAGATCTAAGGGGGGCTAAATCTATGCATATCCTATTCCAGGCCATCCTAAAACTTTGGCAAAGACAGTGAAACTAGATCCTGACCCCAGATAGTTCCCACGTCCATTGGCTAATGGATTGGGGTGGGTGAATCCATAGAAGAAAAGCTGAGGTAGGCACACCATTCTGCTTCTTCCTAGCTGTGTGGCCTTGGGCTGGTTTATTGGCATCTCTGTTTAGTTTTCTTAATGTAAACTTGAGATAAATGATAGCCCAGTTCTTGGGGCTGTTACGAGGATTAGACAGTATACTACATATGAAATGCTTAGTTTGCTGCCTCGCACATTGACAACCTACAGTACACGTTAGCTGTAATTGTTATGTTTCTGATTGTACTGTAATTCCATCTTATATGTCTCTGCCATTAGCACCTCCACGGGGACAGGTGCACAGTCATGGTGCATTCTCTGCAAACCTATCAAATGTCTATTGGTTTCTTAATTGGGGCATCATGGACTCAGCAGAGGGAAGAAGCTGGGTTCTGGGTCTTAGAAGTAAAACAGGAAGAGGAGATGCTCTAGAGGCGGACCTCCTATAGACTCCAGCTCTTAGGGACCACTGCAAGAAAGGGTGTGCCTCTGAGGGTAAATGGAACCCTTGCTATGAATGATAAGGTGAAAGGTTCTCAGTGATCATCTTGATCATGCCCCTGCTAGAATGATCATCAGTGGTGCTTCTATCCCGTTGTGGGCCACAGATCTTTTTGAAAATCTGGTGAAAGCCAGTGCCCTCCCAAAATACATAAGCACAGTTTCCCATTCAGCTTCAGCGTGTCCACAGAGCTCTAAAAGCAGAGTGGCAGGAGGCAAGGTCAGGGCAAGAACCGCACACTTGAGTTGTGGTCATTAACAAGTCTCACTGCTTTTGCCCAGTAGCCCACTGTGAAGAATAAAAGGAGGGTGATAGCTCATTATGATTTACTAATTCAACAAATATCTGTGCTAATAAGTTTGCAGAATGTTAGAAATAAAGGAGGCAATCCATTTGTAGTCTTTCAATTACAAAGGTAACTCAGCTGATACAATGTTACCTATTCAGACACTCTTAGAGGGTCTCCTTTAATTGAAAGATAAGGGTGATGTGTGATCAGTAAATCCAGAACTGACGTTTATTGGTCCTTGAAATGTTTGATGTTGGTGAATCTCTGTCTTGAGAGAGACAGAGACAACACAGGTGGCAGAAAGGAGCCAGGGCGGGGGAGGGGGGGAGCGGAAGGGAGAGTCTTGTTTCCTTTGTTTCTCAGCTTAGTTATCCCTCTCTTCAGTCCAGCCCCTATGCAAATTATTGTAATGTTAAAATTTTGTGAAGATTGGAATCTCTTATGTATTTATGTGGAGGTAAAAAGAATTCACACATACGCTAATCTCCCTCTCCAAACCTGGAGAGGGGAAAATTGCATTTGGTGATCTGTAGTTGAAGTTCACTTTCTGAAATGTGAGTGACCTGCCTGCCTTTAGGGAGCAGGAAATGTGTCCTTTCTGGATCAGGGCCTGACCTGGCCTTGAACATCCTACAAGACAGGATGCTTAAGCTGAGCAAGAGTGAGTGCATGATAGCATGTCAACACCACGAAGACGTGCATCCCAGGCAGTGGAGCCTTGCATCCAAGGGCCTTGGGCGGAGGCAGAGCAGGGCATACAAGGACTGCTGCAAACAGCAAACTATAAATGCATTGATCAGCTTTGCAGGACACAGTATCACACATCTTGTTCTGATTAGTTCTGATGAGGGGGATTGGGGAAGCTTAGTGGAGAAACAGATTTGTGTACCTCAATCCTGGTACTGCCAGACTTTATGGGTATCAAAAATCTCTGTTCCTGAGCCCTGCCTTGGATCTACTGAATCAGCATTTCAGGGACAAGAGCCAGGAGTCTGTATTCCTAACAAACACCCCAGGGGGTTTGGAGGCAGGTGGCCCTTTGAGAAATGCTGGACTAGATGATATCCAAGGATACTTCTTTCTCAAGGTCTTATAAGGAAAACAGTCTCATCTTCCACCCCCATAAAACGTGTTTCCTGTCTCATCCATTTTAGTTCTTGATTAAACTCAATTTGGCAAGTTGTTAATATCTGATTACTTATTCATCTTCTGTAGTATTTTTGTGGGGGACAATTGATGAAAATCTCCTTGAGGAGCCATGCCTGTACATCCTCCCATGGCACAGTCCCAGGAAAGACACTGGACCCAGGCTCTTGTCTATCCTTGCCCCTTTGGGTGGTGAGGACACAGTGATGTCTGGGGAGGACCAGGGACATTAGGAGGCTGACGCTGCTTGGAGGAAAGCTTTGGGCTTCAAGTTGAGAACTCAGATTAGTCCCTGCCAGAAGTTAGAATGTGAGGCAATTTAGCAAATTGTAGCTTGCAGCAGATGTTTAATTAGTCGTGAGGCTGTGGGATGACTGAAGTCTGTGGGATGGGAGGGCAGTTCTGTCTGCCTCTGCCGCCACTGCCAACAAGGGGGACGTGGGCTCTGCAGCTGGGGGCGGGGGGGTGGTGAGGCTGGGCCAGGAGAGCCAGACCCTGGTCTGGAAACCCAGAAAACCAGGAAAGAAACATGAAGGGGGGTGGGCCCGGGATATGGGAGGCCTAGGGAGCTGAGAAACTCCGTATGAGGGCATAGGCCACTGCTGAGACCCTTTCTCCAGCTGGGGAGGTCCGAGGCAGTTTTGCCCTTTACACACCCAGGAGACTTTTCTCAAGTTGTCCCAAATTGACTTGTTTATCCTTAACCCTTACTTGCTCCTCCTCCATACCCCCCATTTCAGTGGCTAGAACTGTGATCCACTCGGTACCTAGGACCCATCCTTGATACTTCCTTATTCTTTGCCCTCAACATACAGTGTATCGCCAAGTCTGCCAGGTGGACCTTCTAAACACAATGCAAAACCACCTCTCCATCTTCCCCTCCTTTATGCCAGGATTTCTCACCATTGGCACTTCCACCATTTTGGGGCCGGGTAATTCTCTATTGTGAGTGACCTTCCAGTGCACTGTTAGGATGTTTAGCTGCATCCCTGGTCTCCATGTACTAGAAGCCAGTAGTACGCCACCCCCCCCCTCCAACCCCTGAGGTTGTGACAACCTGAAATATCTCCAGACTTTGCCAGATGTTCGCCAAAGGTCAAAATTGCCTTGGTTGAGAACATCACTCCCCACCAGCCCAGGCCACCTCTTTCTCTCCAAGGATCTTTGCACCACTTTCTTGACTTGTCTCCCATTTCCATCCTTCCCCCAATGCATCCTCCACACTGAAGCCTAAGGGATGTGTCCCTAATGGAAACTGGATTATGCAGTGCTCTTACATACAATCCACCAGTGGCCCTGGTACCTCCAGAAGGACCCATATTCCCTAACATGATTTAGAGGTTTCTTTCATTAAGGCCTCTGTCCACACTTCTAGCCTCATTATCTATAACTGACCCTCTCACCCCCTCTGCTCCAGTCCCCCTAGAATCCTGTCGTTTTCCTGACTGCCCCTTCTAGCCCCTACTTCTCCTCCACAGAGCTTTTGCACATAGTCATTATATTCCAGGTCTTCTAGACTTTTCTCGGTTTCTTGAAGACACGCCTACTGCTCCCTCTACTGAAACACCCTCAAGTGTCCTGGAATAACTTAAGATGAGGGTTTGTCTAGCTGGCAGGATCCTAAGTGATCTTACTGGCTGTGTGTTTCGTTCTTTTGTCCCCGTCCAAATCTGACCAGAGATAGCTTTCTGAGAAACTACATAAGCCTCAATCACAGTGACTCCCAGCCCCATTCTGTATCTCTTCCTGTTCCCAGTTCAACTAGTTACTGCCCACACCTTATTATTGGGGCAGGAGAGGGGCAGAAATGCCTTTTTTAGGAAAGCCAGTGGGGCGAAGCCAGCCTCTTCCTGTGTCCTGGGAAGTTCCTGATAAAACTGGAGTTTTCTGTGTTTACATCTACCCCTGGTTTAATTTCAGGGCTCCTTGTGATTTCAAGTACAGCTCATCAGTCACGACTCATGTAATGTTAGCTTTCACACCTAGACTTGCACAAGGGCAGGGTAGACCATGCGTATCTTCCTGATCACAGCATCTCTGGTGTTTCCCTGGGTATGAACTATTTTCCCAATAAGTACCCTCAAATTCATTGGATTTGAAAATTCTATATAAAGCTCCCTGGGAAGCTGGCTCAGATTTCCACTTCAGAAAAAGACAACATGGGTTCACCCTGCATTCAAGATATCTGGACTCTGGTTCTGGGACTGGTGTTTACTTATTATGTGACAGTGACTAGGTTACCTTCTCTCTCTGGATCTGTGTTTTGTTATTTGGATAATGGGAGCTTGGATCAATGAATACCTATATCCCTTCCAGCTCTAATATTGGTGAAAGCTATTCATGAAGCAAGCACAATAGAATCTGCCTCCACAATAATCATAATAATAGTTAATCCTGACTAAGCACGTTTTGCAGACAACCTCTTGAACTCACAACAGCCCTATGAAGTACTTCTCTTATTATTCCCATGTTCCAGATGAGGCAAAGGAAGCCAGAGACATTACTCTCTATACTCATGGTCAGTTAGAGAACTCTGTTTCTCACCCAGAAGGCATTTGACAACATTCTGGAAGCATTTTTAGTTCCACAGCTCAGAGTGGGGAGTGCTCCTAGCATCTAATGGTTGATCTAATATTGACCAACATAATGCCCTGGGGACCCTCTACAGCAAAGGAATTATCTGGCCCCAAATGTCAATGGTGCCGAGGTTGAAAAACCCTGACTTAGAGCTAGACTCGACTCAACACCGACTAACTAGTAGATTCCATGCTCTGTGCCACAGCATTCCAACTGGTTCAGTCCCCAGAAAAATTTCACCACCCTCCACTTGGCACCTATCAGGGAGAAAAAGTCTTTAAAAGTCAAAGAAATTGGAACCAGAAATCTGATGTCTCTAACTGGGAGGGAACTAAGGGTTTTGTCAAGGACCTACCTTCTGTCCAAAGCCATTTTCTCAGTTTGTGGCCACAATTCTTTCAGCCCCTCCCCAGCCATTAAGCATCCTATTGGCATTATCTTGGCCTGGCTCATCAGGTGAAGACTTCCTACAACCACCCCCCAACCCTCCACCCCCGCCCCAGTACAACTTAGGAAATAGGATCGAGTGCTGCATCACCCAGCGTGCTCTGAGCTGCAGACAACACACCCAGGCAACAGAAGCTTACCAATACTGGCCCTGAGTATCTTACTCAACAAGAAGACTTGAGTCAGGACTAGTTCAACAGCATTAAGAATCCAAACTTGGCTCCACAATTTTGCTTCAACACCCCCAGCAATCACTTTCATCCTCACGTTCTTGGCTGCCAGAGCTCCAGGCATCATGACCTCCCACTGAGTTTCAAGGCAGGAAGTGGACAAATGGAAGCTTTTTCTTCTTGCAGCTCTTTTTATCTGAGGAATTGCTTTCTGCAAAGATGGCCTGACTGGCAGTCCTCCTCTTGCAGCTCATTTGGTAGAATCAGTCTCATGGTCACCCCTCTGGGCAATCACGACTAGGGAGCTAAGGCAGATAAGAGGGAAGGTGTTTGGAATGGCTATTGCGTAAATAGCCAGTCGGGTCTGCCACAAGCATCTGCCATGTGCCAGAGATGTGTCAGACCCTGGGAATAGTAACCAAGACACTCATGGTCCATTGCTTGCCATCCATCTAATATCTAACTCAATAACACTCTCCCCCAATTTCCCCACATCTATAGTCAGCAGAGACATTAGGTCCCCACTGTCTTTTACAAAGTGATTTGGGCACTTGGGCAGGTGACAAATATAGGACAGTATTCTAGCGTCTCAATTCTAGCCTCCTCTTGGCTTTCCCACCTCCCTGCAGTTCTGTCCTTACTTGAACCAGAGGCAGCACATCTGCACAGCAGTGAATCAGACAGCTCTTCTAAAGAGTCTGGAAGAACAAAGCCACTCCTAGAGCGGCCACCCCCTCTCCCTGGTGTCTGGTGGCACATGGGATGAGGCTGTGGCTCCAGAGTAGCTCTGCTGTGCTCAGTAGAAAGCCATCCCATGCTGGCTGGTCCGGAGGTGATCTGGCTTTGCCTCTCCTCTCTCCTGTGCCTTAGGGACACGTGGGACACAGCTCTCCCTGTGTCATCACAGTTTTTAGATACAGTTCTAGAAGAAAGGGCTTGGATGGAGAAAGGAACTGCTAGGCTGAGAATCTGGGCTTCACAAATGTGAAGAGATATCAAGGGGATGAAGACTTAGATTATTAGTTAGAAGTGAGGCCAATGGTCAAAGTTACCTGGAGATGTGTGTGGACATAGCAGAGGGAAAGAGCCCTCTAACAGCAAATGGGCTCCAGCATGGACCTGGCCACCTACGTGAGGAGGCAGTGAACCCTCCATCATGGGAAACATACTGATGAAACCTGGAGGAGCACCTCTCGGTTCACTCTGGTGAGAACATGGGTTGTCAGAGGCCTTCCTGCAAACGAGACACTGAGCCTGTCTTGCATTTGAATGACCTGGTCTCTTCCAGGCTCCTTTCCTATGTGGGGCAGTGAGCTTCTTGCCCTTGGAGTGCTCCTAAAGCTGGCCATTGTTCTTCAAGGATGCTATAGGGAGCACTTCACTAGTAGGTAAGGCTTGTTAAGAGTGTGTCTTTTTAAAAGTGTCTTCATTTGGCTTGGAAGCACTTAAAGGAGAAAGAAGAGGGCAGAAGTCTCCCTTCATGGAGGATGGTCTCCATACCTTCCCTTCCCCCGTTCCTCCAGGTGCCACAGGGGTAGGGAATGCTGTTGTGGAGCTGTGGACACTAAACACCACTGTGCCTTTGCTCTGGGAAGACTGGAGGTACCATCGTCTGCGAGAGTCTCAGCCATGCCCCACCCTCTTCTTCCTCACTCTGTGTTGGTGCCAATTACAGTTATCCTGCCCATAGGGAGATGTTGAATCTCTTGAACCATGGACTTGGCATGTCAGGTTCCTGGAGAGTACTCTTCAGAGTGAAAAGGAGCCGGAGCTGCTGAAATCAAGTTCGGACTTGTTAGAGGGAATCGTGTTGAAAAGGCACCCCAAACATGTTAACTACAGCTGTTCCCAGCCCTGGGAGAATGCTGATGATTTTCCTGGCAAGATGCGGGAGATCATCATATGAGAAGTAGTTAAGCAATAATTTAACATTGTTGTTCCTCCGTAAGCTGACGCGAGCTGCTTCTGGCAGGAGGGTTTGGGAGAATTTTGTTCTCTCTGTGGGAAATCACAAAGCCCTTCAATTTGATTTTCATTTAAATCTTGGAATGTTTGGTTTAGGTATTCATTCATTCATTCATTCATTCATTTATTCATTCATTCATTTATAAACACTTATTAAGCACCTCCTATATGCCAAGCACTGTTTAATTTCACTTCCTAAATGCTTGCTGCAGATGTTCATTCCTTTATCCATTTATTCGTTAATTTATTTAGTAAGCGTTTCTTTAAGCCAAGTGCATGCCCAGCTCTGTGCTAGGTGCTGGGGTATTTAAATATAGGAGTTAATGAGATCTGTGCTTTTCCTTCAGAGAATTGATTGTTCTGTGAGGAAATGGACATGTAAGGAAGTAAACAGAATACAAGGGTTAGTCTTATAACAAGAGCATGGTTGGGTTCTGTTTACTGAGCATCTCCTGTGTACCAGTCACCTTATCTACATTATTATTTGTAACAAATTATGACCAAGCTATTCCTTGAAGCAAGGTGGCCATTAGCATCCCAGTTCTCTAGATGAAAAAAGAGAGCTTCTGAGAGGTGAGCTACCTTGCCCCAAGCTATACAGCTATAAGTAACAGAACTAAGATCCAAACCCCAGGCTGTCCTTCTCTAAAGCCCACCCGCCCACTCTGCCATGTTGCCTCAGGCACAGATGAGAGAGAAAAATGCAATAGAAGCAAACAGAAGTGGGGAACAAGCTCTGATGAGGGTGACTGTCTTGGATTTGGGAGGCTGAATGTAAGGGTTTTGCCTTCAGAGATCAGGAGAGCTTTCCCAGGGAGATGAACATAGTGTCTTGGAAAAACTGTGCTGAGGTGAGTGAGAAAGTTGGGAGGGCACAAGACGGGAACCCCATTTCTAAGCTGCCCAGATGATCTCTGTTGGTTTGTTCTGCTGCAGCAAAGGGATTATGTATCTCTAAAATGAAGGTTTAGCATTTCAGAGAGCCAGGACCCTTAGCCTTCACCCTCCTGAAACCTGGACACAAAGGACAGTTACCATTAGTGTTAAAGTTTTATATCCATCCTACTTTGAATCGGATCCTCCGCCCAGACATCAGTGCAGAATTGCCAGCAAGAAAGGACGTGTACTGCATTTTAAAATCTGGTTGGTGTGGCTGATTATACATGCTGTTCTAAAGAGTCCTGGAATACAGTTTCCCATCCCACAGGAGTCAAGGCTGGTCCCCAAAGTAATTGGCGTTGCATTATTGATAAAGGTGTTGGGCTGTGTGGGGACAGTGGTATCAGTCTTCCTCCCTGACGTCTGATTACTCCACGCAGCAACTCTGTTCACCTTGGGCATGCGTACAATTCTGGTAGCATAGATGCCTTCATTAACCGGCAACTTCAAAATGTGCTGTGTCTAAGGGAAAAAGAGAGGTGGGAAAATCAGCAGCATGTCAGTTTTGGAATATTTGTCCTGAATTTATTAAAAAAAAAAAATTGGACTTCTGTTCTCTGGTCCTTTCTCTGCCGTCTTAGAAATTGGATTAGTCATTATTAAACATTTTGAAGTGGAATAAAAAGAGGGAGAAGATTCCAAGGGCACATTGCGACTTTGATCTTAACAGAGCTGTCGTTGTCAGGAGCCAACACAAAGGCGGTTTGCGTTACACATTGAGATCCTGGTAATTAGGGCCTTGTAATGACCCGTTCCAAAAAGAAACAGCTCTGTTCCTTATTTGCCATTAAGAACACCAAGAGTTTATTTGCAGAGAATTGGGTTTAATTCAATTAGCAGGAATTGTGAAGCATTCACAACACAAGGTATATTAGCCCAGCACTTCGTTTGTAATGAGACCCAAAAAGCATTTAGGGAAAGAAAAGCTAATTATCCAAGATTCTTTTTTTTTTTTTTTTTTTCAATAACATGGAGGGTTTCGTCCAAATTTCAGAGGCCTGTATTCCCAAATCCCTTAAGCTTTAATTAATGATTAACAGAGCAGCAGGATGTGGAGAGGGACAGGAAAACTTTGCCACAAAGTCAGTGCCAAGGGGTATTATTAATAACCCCCACCCCGAGACAGCACTTCACAGTTTACAAAGCGTTTCCACAGCCATTATCTGCTCTGAATATTCATTTCCTTCTCCTTCTGGGCCAATTCCCCAGTGCTGGGAGTATTTCTCTGCAGCCTATCTTGAGTCTCAGCTCTTGGTTTGTACATCAGAGCAAGCGCTCAGCCAGCCTGACCATGTGCTGTAGGAGATGGACACAGGAAGCTAGTGGCAAGTGTGGATTCAGCTCTCACTTGCACCTTCTTCCAGGTTTATAACCTTAGGTGGTGGCTGGACTTCTTCAAACTTCAGTTTGTTTTTCTTGTTTACCGTCATCTGTCCCATCTGTCACTGTGTTGTCCGGTTTGGTGGCCACAGCTACACGCGACTAGTTAAATGTAAATGAATTAATGCAAATTGGTGGAAACCCAGTTCCTCAGCCACACTAGGCACATTTCAAGGGTACAGTAGCCACACAGGGCTGGTGGGCTACTGTATTGGAGTGCATTTCCATCATCACAGAGAGTTCTATTGGACAGTGTTGGTCTATGAAAAGGGAGACAGCACTCATACTTTAAGGGAAATATAGGAGGAATTTAGTGAGAAAATGCAGAGAGGAAACATGTGGCTCATGGAGGACGTTCAGTAATAGCATCTGTGATGAGATGAGAAGTGAGGGAGAAGGAGAGGAAGGGACACCCCTGTACTCAGCTCCTTCTACCTTCCCATTCTAGACGTGGTGGGAAATAATAATGGGGAAAAGAGGCATGGAAGAGAAAGAAACTTCTGTTAAATACATTTTATGTGCTCTGTTAACTCTGTGTCCCTCATTATGATTCAACAAGTGTTTCTTCAGGGCCAGCGGTCTCATTTATTCCTCTTTAGCAGGTAAGGAAGATTTTCTGCCCCCACTGGATAGGTAGGTGGAGAAATAGAGGCCCAGGCAGGTCGAGTGATACACCCAGGAGTGCAGAGCCAGTTCATGACCGAGCCAGGGCATCCCCTGTCCTGAGGACCAGCAAGACCCTTTTCCTCTCCACCACATTCAACTGCCTCTGTCAGTAGAATTCCAGCTGTTTCTTATTAAGGTAAGGACTGGGCCCTGGTGCTTCAGGTGACAACGGATATTTCACCTCATAGTCCTTGCATAGTAAGTGGATGTGAGGAACCATGTGCATGAGCTCTAGAAAAGCCCTCATTGCCTGCTTCATGGGGACTGGGAATTTCCTTCAAAGCAGTTATGGAAAAGGAATGCTTTTGCGAACAACCCAGTCATGCACGTAAACTGCATTATTAGTCGATAAATCAGTTAGTACATTTGGGCCCAGGCCTCACAGAGCAGCCCTGACAGATGGCCGTCAGTCTGTTTTCATTCCCTTAGCCATGGCCTGCAGATTCTGAGAAGAGGAGAGGGAGACAGCCTCCAGGAGAATGTTGACCCTTACAGTATGGAGTAGGGAATCCTAGCGTGGATGTGCATGGGCCGGGTTGTTCTCTGAAAGTCATTTGAGGAATGAAATTGAATTTTGTGACCAGCTTAGGGAACCTTGTTGCACTGAGAAACACATGACTTTCAGGTGGGAAACACATTAGCATCATCTTGGTGAAGATGCTGGCACTGGGAGAAGGAGGAGGGAGGGCATTTAATTGGGAATGGGCAGGACCTGGCTTTCACTTCCAGCTCTGCAGTTAACTCACTGCGTGGCCTCGAGCAAGGCACATACATGTTGGGGTCTCACATCAATTTTTTGTAAACAGGAAAAAAGAAAGGAAATGTTAAAGATCTAAAAATAGATGCTGATAGCCGTGCAGGATTACAATGCATTCACAGATGCTTTAGGAGACAGAGTCATTTCCAGATTTTATAGGAGCTTCAGAAAAATTAGGCAGACATTGGTGGACATTTCAGGGCCTTACTGAAACCTGAGGTTTTACTTGAGGTGTGTTACAGGGCTGCCTAAAAGCTGGAAGGACAACACAGATATGAGATTAATAATGTTTGTTCATCAACTCTCTCTTGATACGTTCAGAAAAGTGCTCAGAGTATGGCCAGACTGCCTTCAAGTTCAACACCATGCCTTCCAGCTGTGGGGTCTGGGACCAGTTCCTCTGTCACAGCTTAGTCTTCTTGTCCCATCGACAGAAGTAGCAGCCATCTCTTTGGGTTGTCATGGGAGTCAATAAAATGAAGACCAGTACATTGCTTGGTTCAGAATAAACACTCAGAGTACTTTAGTCCTTAGTGTGATTGCACAGGCATTGGGCTGCACTCTGGAGATACAAGATTAAATAAGGCATTATTTAGTCTATGAGGAGCTCAAGTCTAGTGCAATGACTGTGACATTTTCTGGGAAAACCTTTTGAGAATCAGATAAAAGTGATTGATCTTCTACCCAGAAACACACGTATACATACATGTGGTTCTAAGGTCAGGAACCACCAAAATTCCATAAACTTTATATTTTGGGGTTAAGAGACTAGTCTGCTTTGGAACTGTGGGTAAATCAATGTTTATACCCTGTGCAAGAATCTCTAATAACAGGAAAGCATTGGTTGCCGTTTAAAGTTGGTATTGAGGGCAGAGGAGTTTTCCTTGAGCAGGTGATGCTGCCTGAGAATGTAAAAAAAAAAAAAAAAAAAAGACTTATTCATGAGACTAAGTTGGGCTGGTAACAGGGCAGGTATGAGAGACCACTGTGTGGAAGGCTGGAGGAGACACGGGTTAAGAATCATCAAGTCCTTGGTCTCCCATCAGGAAGAGGGCATGGTCCATTGGAGCTTCCAGGGGTCAGAGATAAGATAACACTTATCTTTCCAATTCTAGCTTCCTGCAAGGAGGAGGTCCTTGACCTGAGGAACAATGGAGGGCCCTAATCTCAAGGTTTACAGGGGTCTGGGAAGTGGCAGTAATAAGGGTCGCTGAGTGGTTGATCCAAACAGAGGGCCACCAGAGTCCCCGTGGGGCTCTTCTTGACTTAGAGACAGGTCTGTGTAGAGCATCTCTTACATAACCAAGTCTTTGACCCAAAACTTGTCCACCCCACACCAACATCCTTGTCTCTGGTTGAGTCCCTCGAAGCAGGCCTCAAGGTAGGCTTCTTTGGCAGGTGGCCCCAGGAGGCAGTTGGGAAAGAAGAAAGAGGGAAGTGAGGAGGTCAATGTAGGTACTTCAAGCAGCAGGTCCTCCTGTGGGCACCTCTGGGTGGTGCTCTAGGGCTGCCTCAGAGTTGTTCCTACTAGGGGCACAGTGTTACCAGTTGAGGGGCTCTCCTGCAACATTAGTGCTGATGCCCTGCCAGCTTGCTCTGTACATGGAGAAGCGCAACCCTGCGGTGAGCAAATGCCCCTGAGAGAATGGCAGGTGCTGTGTGAAGACCCTGGTGTAGGAACAGCCAGGGGATACGTGTGAGGGACTGATGCATTTGCTACAAGCTTCTGTTAGACCCTCGCTTCCAGATGTCCAGTTTCACCCAGAAAGGCATCCCAAGTCCACACTCCAGGACTTGTCTCCATGGCCAAGGCCGCTGATTCCTATCTGACATGGTTTTCCAGGCTCGGCTTTTCTGGGTCCTGGAATAGCCATCGATGCTTCTCCTGTCTGGAAAACAGATGCAGGGCATGGGCGAGTCCCCCAGCTCTGACTGCCCGAGGAGGCTTTGCTTCTGCTTGGGACCCCTCCTCACTTGGAGGGCTGGCTAGTGTGTGTTCTGATGATTCTTTATCAGCACCTCCCTGACGCGCCCATTTCCAGCAGCTCGTGTGTGATCTTGTGGGAGACCCTCTCCTCCCGAGTCTTTAGAGCTTAGAATTGCACTGTCATTTGTTCTCGAGAAGTAAACACGGAGGCTTTTTGTTTCCCTCAAAGCTTTCCAGCTACTCCCAGTGCAGCCCAGCAGGATCCTGCTCCTAACTCAAACGGAATGCTATATATCGGATTTGTTTGCCTTTGCACATCATCTGCTCACAGATGTTTGTCCTTTGGCTTGTTTCTTTTTCTAATTAATTTTTGATTAAGTTTTGAAACACCTTCTGTCTCCACCGGTTCCTGCCATCACAGGTAATCCTATTTACTCTGAACCCAGCCTGGGGATCTGGGCTCTGGATGGCTCCAGAATCCCAGTGGCTAAGAGGGGATGGGGACTTTCAATTAACTGGTTAAGTGGTCTTATCCCTCTTACCTAGGCAAGGAAGGAGAGCGTTTGAATTAAGTGTGAGGGATGGAGGAAGGTGGATTGATCTGCCATGTCTCTTGGAGGTAATGGGGGGAATGGAAGAAAAGAGTTAGGGGTGGGAATTACCTGCCAGAAAGAAAATGGTGCCAGTACTGTGATGCATGTTAAGAACATAGGTAGACATACACACACAGTCACTCACTAGTACCCTTTGAGCCAGTTACTTCATGCTTGGGAATTGCTTAGAAGAAGAAAGAAGAGCAAAAATACCGATTGCTAACATCCTGTGTTAGCACTAAGCACTGTGCTAGGCTTTTTAACAAAGTAGCAGCAGAAGCAGTAATAATGTATAATGACAGTAGGCGACACTTATTTCATCTTTACTCTGTACCAAGAACTGTTCTAAATGCTTTATGTTTGTTACTCCGTTTATTCCTTAAAGAGCCCTGTATGGTCCCATTTACAGGATGAGGACACTGAGGCACAGAGAGGTTAAGCGACCTACCTCAGTTTTCACAGCTAGTAAGGGGCAGGGCTGCTATTGAACACAAGCAGGTGACTCCAGTGCCTCATGTCTTTCATTTTCTTCACCCACTGACTCCCGAGATTTGAGTCACCGGACACAGAAATAGCCAGTTCAACCTGGGAGAGAAAGTGACAAAAGATGACTTTTCAGCGGCAGTGACTACAGTTGTGCAGCCTGGTTGGAGGCTCATTCATCCCCTGGGCCAAACCAAGCCATGGCTACCTGGTGCCCTCCTGTATCTGTCAATCCTGGCTTCCCTAGCCCCCCCCCCCCCCCAACCCCCGTCATTCTCAGGCCTCCTTCATTCCTCCCTTTTGCACGCTTTGCTTGTGGGCTTAACCTCAAAAATCATCCCAGTGATCCAGGACTCACTCCTGCCGGATTCTGTTATGACAGTAACTCCCCTGATAGTTACCATATGATTCTGAATTGTGTTCCACACCAAGAAAGAGGAATATTGGTGTCCATTCAGGTCAGTGCTATAGATCAATGCCCAACTGAAAATGAGGTGCTCTTCCTAGGTGTACTGTGGGCACTTTGCCTTAACCTTCGAAGCCAGCCGTGGAGGTGCCTGCCCAGCTGACAGTGTCACCCTCATCTTGCCGGCAGTCCACGGATCTTTCACCAAGACCTCCCCTCCTTAATTTTCCTTTGTACGTTGCCTGAGGCATTGTCCTCTCTACCAGGGGTATCCTAAAACCTGCCGTCCCTGCCAGAGAAGATGAAGTACTCAGGGATCATCATCATGCAGGACAAGGTAATAAGAAAAGTAAGCAGTCATCCGCAGGCCCAGCCCTGCTGAAGCAATTACCAGGTTCTTCCTCAATTTTGAGATTACGGTGGGCAGAGCAGAGACAGTAGTGGTGAAACATAAATTATGTCCTCTCTGTGCAAACAGAGGTTCTGAGCATTCCTTCATGCTGTCCTTTTCCTTTTGGCTCCGTAAGTGCTGTGTCCTTTTAAAAAGAGTCATTGAACATGTGCACTCAAAGGTGACAAAGAAACCATAAGTTTGGGGTTCTGTGTACAGTGCTCTAAAGGAATTGTTCATTGCTGGGCAGATTAGTGAGTGAAGGAAGCAGGGTGTAATAACCCAGGTATAAATAGGTTCTGAATGTTTCCAACATTATATTTGGAGAGCAGGGGCTCTGTAATCAGACCCACCTGAATTCAAGTCGCCTTTCCGCCACTTATTAGCCATACATCCCATTTGGGGCTAATTCACCTCTTTGACCAAGCACTTTAAAAATAGGGGCAGTAAGAGCCACATGGCAGAGCTATGTTAAGGACTGAGATAATGTTTAGGAATACCGAGAATGGTTTTTTTTTTTTTTATAAATTTTATTTTTTTTAAACATATAATATATTTTTATCCCCAGGGGTACAGGTCTGTGAATCGCCAGGTTTACACATTTCACAGCACTCACCATAGCACATACCCTCCCCAATGTCCATAACCCCACCCCCCCTCCCAACCCCCCTCCCCCCATCAACCCTCAGTTTGTTTTGTGAGATTAAGAGTCACTTATGGTTTGTCTCCCTCCCAATCCCATCTTGTTTCATTTACTCTTCTCCTACCCCCTTAACCCCCCATGTTGCACCGAGAACGGTTTTTTCCTTAATGCACAGGATAACCCTTAGTAAACTCTTTTTTTCCTCCCATAATATGCATATGCAACAGTATTGCATAAGAAGCTTCCTGACCTTCCAGAAGCAATCAGTCCATGTGTCCAAACCTTTGCCCACGCTGTCCATGCTGCTTAGGATGCCTGCCCTCCTTGCCTTCCATTTCGCTCCCAAGAGGCGGAACTGAGATCTAATTCTTGTGCAGCTGGGTATTGGAGTATTCTTAGGAGCGCTCTTTAGCTGAAACTGAGTCTCAGCCTCAGCCTGAGCCCACAGGGAGTTCTGGAGTGTGAGTAGCACCACAGAGTTTCCACATCTTGGAGCAAGTGAAACACATTTTTACACCGTGGTACCAGTCATTGACTTCAGGCTGCCCTGGGGAGAGAGAGGTCAGAGCACACCCTCTTTGGCATCTTTGGGTAAAGTGTGAGTCTCCAGAGAAGGTGGAAACTGTAAGCTGTTGGCAGGTAACATTCACTTTCTCATCCAGTACACTTCTACCCATCTCTTTTTTTTTCCCCCCCGAGATTTTATTTATCTGTTTGAGAGAGAGAGAGAGAGCGAGAGAGAGAGCGAGCGAGCATGAACAGGGGTGAGGGGCAGAGGGAGAGGGAGAAGCAGACTACCCCTTGAGCCGGGAACCCAGTACAGTGCTCCATCCCAGGACCCTGAGATCATGACCTGAGCCAAAGGCAGATGCTTTACCAATTGAGCTACCCAGCTGTTCCCACTTCTACCCATCCTTGAAGACCTAACTCTATGCCACTTCTTTTTAAGACCCTTTTCTCTCTTACTTATATTCTGACCTTACTCTCTCGGGATCCAAGAGATGTTTCACTAGGGGCACCTTGGTTATAGTACTTACCACACTGTAAGATAATTTATGCTTACAGATGAGACTTGTCTCAACAAAAGAGACCTCTTATATGGAGAGGGAGGACAGCCAACGAGGTGTGAGCTAAATGAGGGCAGATCAGGGAGGGAGTGCGCACACTGAAGTGAACGATGCAGCCTCAGATTCAGATTTCAGCCTCATCTTGTGTTCTGTGTCCTGGAGTAGGGCAGCTCTATAATCATCCGGCTGGGTCTGGGAATTGCCTGGGTATGGCCAGGAGGAATTACGAAACGTCAAGAAATTGCGCAGTTAAGTTTCTCAAAAGATTGGGGGTGTGAGTAAAGCCTGGTAAATGTGCTGGACCTCTAGCCTGGGGTGGGGCCCACCCTAACCCTTGCTTCCCTGGGTTTGGCAGGAAGGATTCCCCTTTCAGCCTGAGTCAGACCCCGGGGCTGACCACCTAATGTAATCATTGACTGCACATCTATGCCTGACAACACAAAGCCTGCCTTGGTGGTCTTCACTGATGATGATGTGCCTCCTCTCTAACAACCAGAACCCCTCTTAGGTGGGTAGAGGAGACTGTTTGGAGGAGCCCTCAGAAAAGGGAGCCCAGCAGTCTGGGTTTGGTCCAGCTTAATAGAGAACAGAGATGAGAAGTCATGGGGGTGGGCAGCAGAGAGCAGGACGGCATTCTGGCTAAGGATGCTGGGTTTCAAATTCTGGCTTCGAAGCTGTATTAGGATAGCACCAGCCCCTGTTAAAAAAAACAACCCCCCCCCCCCAATTTCAGTCCTTTAACACAGTACAGTTTATTTTTTTGCTTCCTTAACACTACAGTGCAGCTGTCCCTGCTACTCTAACAGCCCTCCACAAGGTGATTCGGGGATCTAGGCTTTTTCCATCTTACAGCATTCCCCTCCTCTTAGTCCTCAGAAGGCCCCAGAAATATTTAGAAATGCCTGGGGAAATATTCATAAATGTATTCAGAAATGCCTGGAGAGAGGTGCACCTGCCTCGTAAGCTTCTTGGTCTGGAAGTGACTTGCATCTCTATTTGTCTCATTTCATTGGTGAGAACTAGTCACATAGCACTACCTAGATGCAAGTGAGCCTGGGAAATGTAGTCCCTGACTGGGCAGCCATTTCCTATTGGCAACTCTATGTGATGGAAGGAGAAGCATGAATCTTGGTGGATGTTTAGTCATTTCTATCATTTATTAACAGGGAGGTCTAGTGGTCCTGGCCACTCTCCTACCTACCTCTAGGTGACCTTTTTGTGTTGTAATTTTCATGACTCTGTTCTACTGTTCTGTGGTCCAATAAGAGGGAATTTGTTAGAATGGGGCTCTCAGAATCTGTAGGAAGAGAGGAGAGGTTGGAAAGAAGCAAGAACCAAACTAGTTCTGGAGTTCTGGAAAGTAGGAATATTCTCACAGCAGAACTTGTCTGGACAGAACCCTATCTTTATGGGATAAATATACCCCAACCATTTGTTTCTCCCTCATGTCACTGATTCAGAAGATCTCAGGAGAGAGGGAGACAGTTCTTGGACATGTGTACATCCCCATTGTCCTGGGGAGATTAAAAAGAGGCATCCAGCTTTGCATCAACCCTATCTGCTCATCAGAGTCATCTGAAGAGCTCTATGAATACCAATCCCCGGTCCCCTCCCCACATCAACGCAATCTGGATGCTTGGGGCCAGATCCTGGACAGCAGCTTTCTGACCATCTTTCTGTGACTCCAAAGTGCAGCCAGTATTAAGAATCATGGGATCTACCCTTTCAATGTCTGACATGCAAAAAGGGCCACTTCAGTTCACCTCCTCACTGAGACCACACAAAAGTAGGGGAGAGATGATTTTCTTGGATTGGAAATGGAGATGTTTTTAAAGATTTTATTTATTTATTTGAGAGAGAGAGAGAGAGTGAGAGAGAGCAAGCACAACCAGGGCCTGGGGAGAGGGAGAAGCAGGCTCCACCCCTGAGTAGGGAGCTCAGGACAGGGTTTGATCCCAGGACCCTGGGATCATGACCTAAGCCAAAGGCAGATGCTTAACTGACTGAGCCACTTCGGCACCCCAGAAATTGAGACATTCTTAAGAAAAGAGATGAGATGCTGGGCAACCAAAAATGATAAGTGTTCATATATCCAGAATGTGCCTTGGGGTGTGACTTGTGCCCTGCAGTCCCCTCCCCACATCCAAACATTCAAGGTCAGTGCGTGTTTTCCCCAGCCTCTGCCTCTATTCTTGTCCAGGCATTATGCCTGGTCACCTCTCCCAGCCTTATATGCATTTTCACCAAGGACACGTAGAGGCAAGAGTTAGGGCTTTTTAACCTGAGGGAAAGCATCTCCAATTATGGGATTCCAGGCACCATGACCATGAAGAAAGGAGATACTGGAGGTAGGGAGGGGGTGGGAGGGGTGGCGGTTGAGGAGTCCAGAGATGTTTCCATAGCAATTCGAATTTTACCATAAGGGCTTTGGAAGGAAGGGCTATTACAGCTAGGACACCCCCTGTGCTCCTCTCCATCTGTGGCTGATGGGTAAGAAGGGAAAGGAACGGATTTGGAGTCAGGCCAACCTGAGCTCACATTCCTACCCTGACTCTTAATTGCTACATTGTCTGGAAAAGTTTCCTGACTTATCTGTGCTGTCTGGGAGTTAGTTCCCATGGCATTGGTACAAGGGTGATAATAGCCCCTACCTGGCAGAGTTGATGATTGAATGATGGAGCGTAAACAAAATTCACAGCACAGTGCCTGATACACGAAGTGTGCAAAACCAATGTTAGGTCCCTTTTCTCTTTGCTTTGTGCCATTTGAAGTCACTCAGACCAGCTTTGCTCTCGATCACCAGTCTGTGGGGAGGATATTATTAGGAAAATGGGAAAAGAATTTGAAAGGATTGGCAGGAACTAGATGGTGTCTAAAAGCTTTCTGTCCTTTTTTTTTTTTAACTTAGAAAACATGGAAAAGAGAGAGAAGAAAATGAAATATCCAATTTTACCTCCTAAGGAAAACCACCACTAATTATTTTTGGTATTTTTGCCACATTTCTCCTATTCATGTTTTAACATAATTGAAATCCTATAGTGTATGGTATTTATATTGTTTTTTTTTTCTTAATATATAAGCATTTTCCTGTGTTATTTTAAACCTTGCTTAACCCTCACTTTAATAGAAATAATAGTTCTCCATGAAAAGGGAATGACTCTGTGAGCTGAAGTCAGTCCCCTGTTGTTGGGCAAGTAGGTAGTTTCCATTACAAAAATGTTAGAAAGCATCCTTTTGTGCCACAGACATTTGGTATATCTCCAGTATGTCCTCAGGAGAGATTCCCAGGAGGAGAGCTACTGAGTCAAAGAAAAAGAAGGTTTTAAAAAATCTTTGTCTACATTTCCAGATTTCTGATCTAAATTTGAATACAGACCTATCTTAGCTTTTTATAACTCTGCAGCCTGATCTTAAAAAGCAACAGGGGCTCTCTGGAAGGACACATAAGTGGCAGTAACTTTTCCCAAATGTTATGGGATGGGTGAGAATGGGCTCAGGAAGCCCTAGCATCTCCATCCTCACACCAGCCCAGCCTCCTGTCTGCCTCATAATTAAGCTTCAGATAATGTTTATAATCTCTTGGTGTTTTCTGGCACGTGTCAGGGTGACTGATGGGCTCGTCACAGCTCAGACACCCGTCATCCCTGCGCTGTAACTACTTTAACCTTCCTAATACACCAACTTCAAGGGCAGACCAAGGACAGGGATTTGTCAGCCCCTTTCTGCTCAGCCTCCCCGCCACAGGCGGCTTTTCCTTTCCTTTCTCCGCCCTGCATCCTCTTGCTTCTCTCAGAATCATCCACAAGCTAGACCTAAGGCAGTTGTTCAACACCATAAGTAAAACTATTCTTAGGTTACAAGCTGCCAGAATTTTGAAGCAAGTGCGTGTAAATATTTCATTTCTGACAGTGAGAGTTATTAAGAGAAACCTTGTGCATTTTTTCTAGAAGAATTTTAAGAGACGTTTATTCATTGGACGTGTCTGGAGCCTATAGAATTTGGTTGGGGGGTGTTGAATATCATCTGTGAATGGGTTCTTTCCTTTTTTACACTCATATTTATAAATCTGGGCTGAGTTCTGGTGGTTGAAACCAAGTCCTGGGCTAGAGTGGAGGAGAGGGATGGTGGGGAGAGAGGCAGCTGCCTGCTTTAAAAAATACCCCTTTGGGTGGTCTGTTCACCGGCTGTTCCATTAAGTGCAGCGGGGCTTAGAATACCAGGTGTTGGGACTGCTGCTGTTACAGTCACTACACCAAACTCACGGGAACGACAGCCGTCTGATCTCCATCTCCAACTCCATACCAGACATTCCCATGAATCCATGGCAAAAAGACCAAGATAGATTTTTGTGTGTTTTCTAAGTGAGGAAACTGAGGCACAGAGAAGTGAAGTAGCTTTCCCTTCGCCATGCACACAGCTTTTAAGTGGTAGAGCAAGTATTTACAAAGCCCAGGGATTTCTGATTCCAGAGCAACCCATATACATTTTACCAGCTGGAAATCAAACCGAGCTCCCTGAACATCATCACTTGACAGTAAATCTGGAGTATCGCATGTAGAGATCCACAAAGAACAGCACAGTGCACGTGGTTCTGTGAAAGGAAAGATAAATTCACCATTTAACTCTGTGCCAGGGACCGCGTCAAGCACTTTTGAATATTTTTTGTTTAAATGTGTTTTCCATTTTGTAAGCATACAATTACAGGTTCGGAAAAGAGACCTACCTTTTGTTGTGATTGTCGATTGCTGTGATCATAGTACCCCAAAACCCAGTGGCACAAAACAGCAGCTGTTTATTATAGCTCAGGATTTTGTGAGTCAGGAATCTGGACATACACTGACTGAGGTTTCTTGGTGGCATTCAGCTGCCAGACGGACAGTCTGAGGGTCCAAGATGGCTTTTCTTAGTGGATGGCACACTGGCCAGGGAGGCTGGAAGTTTGGGCTCAGCTGGAACTCTCTATCAAAGTGTATCAATGTAGCCTCTTCCTGGTGGTCTCAGCATAGTGGAACCTCTGATGTAGCAGATGAGGGCACTCGGAGAGGGTCCCCACAGACAATAGTAGCAGCCACCAGTCTTTTAAGGCTGGCCCAGAACTGAAACAGTATCCCTTCTGCTGTAATCTGTTGGTCAGGATAGTTTTAGAGACCACTCAGATTCATGGATTGAGAACACAGACCCCCACCTCTCAGGGGAAGAAGTACCCTAGAATGTGTGGCCAATTTCAGTCACTATATGTGCCCAAGATGACATACTTAGAAAGTGGTAAAAGCAGGTTTTGAACCCAGAACCTGACTCTACAACCATGCTTAGCGTCCCTTGTCTCCACAGAATTCAGCTATTGCAGGTAGGACACTGCAGGGAGAGATGCCAGTGTTTACTGTTTAAGAGGTAACATGGAACCAACGCCCCAGAGGAGTAGTGGGGAGAGAAGCGTTTCCCTGTTCTCAGTTTACAGGGAAGTGAACTCTCTGAGATGAGGAAAGTGACCTCAAAGCCACTTAGCTGCTGAGTGACAAGAATCCCATTTGTCTTATTCCACAACCCAAGCACGTTTCTGCTTTATTATTCTTTGATGGTAGCCCTTGAAGGTATTCTATGTACTCCAGTGAAAACAACCCAGAGATTCAGTCAGTTCAAGGAAGAGTTGACTCAATATGGTAAAGAATTCACAACCCATCGCTGACCCCTTCGGTCAAGGTGACTAAAATGTTTTCTGTTATCCCAGAACAGATCATTAGGATCATAACTGAATACAAAGGAGTGCTGAATATCTCTTCCACTTGAAAGAGGGCCAAACACAAGGGCTCAGATACCTCCTCAGGGCTCTGTCAGAGGGAAAAGCCAGCTCAGTGATAGATACAGAAGCAGAAGATCAGAGGATTCGGGGAGAGAGGAGAATTATCAGTGTGAGCCTGAAGAAAAACTGAACTCAGAAGGGATCTCTTGTAGATCTTGAGGAGCCAGCAATAAGAGGACTCCGTCTGCTCCTGCAGAGTCTTTGCTGATGGTCCCTTTCTGGTTATTTGAGTTGAGGAGAAAACAGAGAGTGGGTATGAAGGAAGGGAACAGTTTCAGTCTCAGCCTTGCTCTTGCAAACTGACCAGTGACTCTTCTCTATGTCAAGAGGGATACCACAGGAGAGGCTGTGGAGAAAGGGGAACCCTCTTACACTGTTGGTGGGAATGCAGGTTGGTATAGCCCCTTTGGAAGACAGTGTGGCATTTCCTCAAAAAGTTAAAAATAGGGCTACCCTACAACCCAGGAATTGCACTACTGGGTATTTACCCCAAAGATACAGGCGTAGTGAAAAGAAGGGCCACATGCACCCCAATGTTCCTAGCAGCAATGTCCACAATAGCCAAACTGTGGGAAGAGATGAGATGTCCTTCAACAGACAAATGGATAAAGAAGATGTGGTCCATATACACAATGGAATGTTACTCAGCCATCAGAAAGGATGAATACCCAACTTTTGCATCAACATTGATGGAACTGGAGATTATGCTGAGTGAAATAAGTTAAGCAGAGAAAGTCAATTATCATATGGTTTCACTTATTTGTGGAACATAAGGAATAGCATGGAGGACATTTGAGAAGGGAGGGAAATCAGAGGGGGCGATGAACCATGAGATACTAGGGACTCTGGGAAAGGGTTTTAGAGGGGAAGGGTGGGGAGAATGGGTTAGCCTGGTGATGGGTATTAAGGAGGGTACATATTACATGGAGCACTGGGTATGATACGCAAACAGTGAGTCATGGAACACTACCTCAAAAACGAATGATGTACTGTATGGTGATTAACATAATAAAAACATAATAATAATAAGAAAGAGGATACCACAGAAGAGCTGGGTTTGAGCCATCTGGCTTGTGCACCCAAGAGGACCAGCTAAAGAGTGAGGGGACCTCAGGACCAAGAGATTGTGAGTTATACTGACTGAATCAATCACTAGGAGAAATTGGAAGAGGTTGGACAGAAATGGATTTTATATCAGGGAATCATGCAGAGGGGTCTTAGGCAAGGCAGTGCTGCAGTGAAGAGATGTGGCCAGGCCTGCTAGCTCTGCTCTCTAAAACCATCTTCTCCTCTTTGAATTATAGCTTGACCATATGTACAAACACCCTTGCCATTATATGTGGCCACATGACTGAGCTCTAGCCAGTAGAAGGTAAGCTGAAATTCATGACATTTTTCTGGGTCTGGTTCATCAAGACAACCATAATGTTCCTCCGTGTGTCCTCCTCCTGGCTGGCTGGTATGAAGATGACCATGGTGACCTTGGAAGCCACATATTAAAGATGGCAGAGACCCTTTCAGCCTGGATCCCTGAAGGATCATGTGGAGGAGAGCTGTCCTCTGATGTGTTCTTCCACCTAGGACTGTTACGCGGGCAAGAAATGAATACCCACTGTGTCAAGTCACGACACATTTGGTTGCTGTGAGATTAAGAGTCACTTATGGTTTGTCTCCCTCCCAATCCCATCTTGTTTCATTTACTCTTCTCCTACCCCCTTAACCCCCCATGTTGCACCGAGAACGGTTTTTTCCTTAATGCACAGGATAACCCTTAGTAAACTCTTTTTTTCCTCCCATAATATGCATATGCAACAGTATTGCATAAGAAGCTTCCTGACCTTCCAGAAGCAATCAGTCCATGTGTCCAAACCTTTGCCCACGCTGTCCATGCTGCTTAGGATGCCTGCCCTCCTTGCCTTCCATTTCGCTCCCAAGAGGCGGAACTGAGATCTAATTCTTGTGCAGCTGGGTATTGGAGTATTCTTAGGAGCGCTCTTTAGCTGAAACTGAGTCTCAGCCTCAGCCTGAGCCCACAGGGAGTTCTGGAGTGTGAGTAGCACCACAGAGTTTCCACATCTTGGAGCAAGTGAAACACATTTTTACACCGTGGTACCAGTCATTGACTTCAGGCTGCCCTGGGGAGAGAGAGGTCAGAGCACACCCTCTTTGGCATCTTTGGGTAAAGTGTGAGTCTCCAGAGAAGGTGGAAACTGTAAGCTGTTGGCAGGTAACATTCACTTTCTCATCCAGTACACTTCTACCCATCTCTTTTTTTTTCCCCCCCGAGATTTTATTTATCTGTTTGAGAGAGAGAGAGAGAGCGAGAGAGAGAGCGAGCGAGCATGAACAGGGGTGAGGGGCAGAGGGAGAGGGAGAAGCAGACTACCCCTTGAGCCGGGAACCCAGTACAGTGCTCCATCCCAGGACCCTGAGATCATGACCTGAGCCAAAGGCAGATGCTTTACCAATTGAGCTACCCAGCTGTTCCCACTTCTACCCATCCTTGAAGACCTAACTCTATGCCACTTCTTTTTAAGACCCTTTTCTCTCTTACTTATATTCTGACCTTACTCTCTCGGGATCCAAGAGATGTTTCACTAGGGGCACCTTGGTTATAGTACTTACCACACTGTAAGATAATTTATGCTTACAGATGAGACTTGTCTCAACAAAAGAGACCTCTTATATGGAGAGGGAGGACAGCCAACGAGGTGTGAGCTAAATGAGGGCAGATCAGGGAGGGAGTGCGCACACTGAAGTGAACGATGCAGCCTCAGATTCAGATTTCAGCCTCATCTTGTGTTCTGTGTCCTGGAGTAGGGCAGCTCTATAATCATCCGGCTGGGTCTGGGAATTGCCTGGGTATGGCCAGGAGGAATTACGAAACGTCAAGAAATTGCGCAGTTAAGTTTCTCAAAAGATTGGGGGTGTGAGTAAAGCCTGGTAAATGTGCTGGACCTCTAGCCTGGGGTGGGGCCCACCCTAACCCTTGCTTCCCTGGGTTTGGCAGGAAGGATTCCCCTTTCAGCCTGAGTCAGACCCCGGGGCTGACCACCTAATGTAATCATTGACTGCACATCTATGCCTGACAACACAAAGCCTGCCTTGGTGGTCTTCACTGATGATGATGTGCCTCCTCTCTAACAACCAGAACCCCTCTTAGGTGGGTAGAGGAGACTGTTTGGAGGAGCCCTCAGAAAAGGGAGCCCAGCAGTCTGGGTTTGGTCCAGCTTAATAGAGAACAGAGATGAGAAGTCATGGGGGTGGGCAGCAGAGAGCAGGACGGCATTCTGGCTAAGGATGCTGGGTTTCAAATTCTGGCTTCGAAGCTGTATTAGGATAGCACCAGCCCCTGTTAAAAAAAACAACCCCCCCCCCCAATTTCAGTCCTTTAACACAGTACAGTTTATTTTTTTGCTTCCTTAACACTACAGTGCAGCTGTCCCTGCTACTCTAACAGCCCTCCACAAGGTGATTCGGGGATCTAGGCTTTTTCCATCTTACAGCATTCCCCTCCTCTTAGTCCTCAGAAGGCCCCAGAAATATTTAGAAATGCCTGGGGAAATATTCATAAATGTATTCAGAAATGCCTGGAGAGAGGTGCACCTGCCTCGTAAGCTTCTTGGTCTGGAAGTGACTTGCATCTCTATTTGTCTCATTTCATTGGTGAGAACTAGTCACATAGCACTACCTAGATGCAAGTGAGCCTGGGAAATGTAGTCCCTGACTGGGCAGCCATTTCCTATTGGCAACTCTATGTGATGGAAGGAGAAGCATGAATCTTGGTGGATGTTTAGTCATTTCTATCATTTATTAACAGGGAGGTCTAGTGGTCCTGGCCACTCTCCTACCTACCTCTAGGTGACCTTTTTGTGTTGTAATTTTCATGACTCTGTTCTACTGTTCTGTGGTCCAATAAGAGGGAATTTGTTAGAATGGGGCTCTCAGAATCTGTAGGAAGAGAGGAGAGGTTGGAAAGAAGCAAGAACCAAACTAGTTCTGGAGTTCTGGAAAGTAGGAATATTCTCACAGCAGAACTTGTCTGGACAGAACCCTATCTTTATGGGATAAATATACCCCAACCATTTGTTTCTCCCTCATGTCACTGATTCAGAAGATCTCAGGAGAGAGGGAGACAGTTCTTGGACATGTGTACATCCCCATTGTCCTGGGGAGATTAAAAAGAGGCATCCAGCTTTGCATCAACCCTATCTGCTCATCAGAGTCATCTGAAGAGCTCTATGAATACCAATCCCCGGTCCCCTCCCCACATCAACGCAATCTGGATGCTTGGGGCCAGATCCTGGACAGCAGCTTTCTGACCATCTTTCTGTGACTCCAAAGTGCAGCCAGTATTAAGAATCATGGGATCTACCCTTTCAATGTCTGACATGCAAAAAGGGCCACTTCAGTTCACCTCCTCACTGAGACCACACAAAAGTAGGGGAGAGATGATTTTCTTGGATTGGAAATGGAGATGTTTTTAAAGATTTTATTTATTTATTTGAGAGAGAGAGAGAGAGTGAGAGAGAGCAAGCACAACCAGGGCCTGGGGAGAGGGAGAAGCAGGCTCCACCCCTGAGTAGGGAGCTCAGGACAGGGTTTGATCCCAGGACCCTGGGATCATGACCTAAGCCAAAGGCAGATGCTTAACTGACTGAGCCACTTCGGCACCCCAGAAATTGAGACATTCTTAAGAAAAGAGATGAGATGCTGGGCAACCAAAAATGATAAGTGTTCATATATCCAGAATGTGCCTTGGGGTGTGACTTGTGCCCTGCAGTCCCCTCCCCACATCCAAACATTCAAGGTCAGTGCGTGTTTTCCCCAGCCTCTGCCTCTATTCTTGTCCAGGCATTATGCCTGGTCACCTCTCCCAGCCTTATATGCATTTTCACCAAGGACACGTAGAGGCAAGAGTTAGGGCTTTTTAACCTGAGGGAAAGCATCTCCAATTATGGGATTCCAGGCACCATGACCATGAAGAAAGGAGATACTGGAGGTAGGGAGGGGGTGGGAGGGGTGGCGGTTGAGGAGTCCAGAGATGTTTCCATAGCAATTCGAATTTTACCATAAGGGCTTTGGAAGGAAGGGCTATTACAGCTAGGACACCCCCTGTGCTCCTCTCCATCTGTGGCTGATGGGTAAGAAGGGAAAGGAACGGATTTGGAGTCAGGCCAACCTGAGCTCACATTCCTACCCTGACTCTTAATTGCTACATTGTCTGGAAAAGTTTCCTGACTTATCTGTGCTGTCTGGGAGTTAGTTCCCATGGCATTGGTACAAGGGTGATAATAGCCCCTACCTGGCAGAGTTGATGATTGAATGATGGAGCGTAAACAAAATTCACAGCACAGTGCCTGATACACGAAGTGTGCAAAACCAATGTTAGGTCCCTTTTCTCTTTGCTTTGTGCCATTTGAAGTCACTCAGACCAGCTTTGCTCTCGATCACCAGTCTGTGGGGAGGATATTATTAGGAAAATGGGAAAAGAATTTGAAAGGATTGGCAGGAACTAGATGGTGTCTAAAAGCTTTCTGTCCTTTTTTTTTTTTAACTTAGAAAACATGGAAAAGAGAGAGAAGAAAATGAAATATCCAATTTTACCTCCTAAGGAAAACCACCACTAATTATTTTTGGTATTTTTGCCACATTTCTCCTATTCATGTTTTAACATAATTGAAATCCTATAGTGTATGGTATTTATATTGTTTTTTTTTTCTTAATATATAAGCATTTTCCTGTGTTATTTTAAACCTTGCTTAACCCTCACTTTAATAGAAATAATAGTTCTCCATGAAAAGGGAATGACTCTGTGAGCTGAAGTCAGTCCCCTGTTGTTGGGCAAGTAGGTAGTTTCCATTACAAAAATGTTAGAAAGCATCCTTTTGTGCCACAGACATTTGGTATATCTCCAGTATGTCCTCAGGAGAGATTCCCAGGAGGAGAGCTACTGAGTCAAAGAAAAAGAAGGTTTTAAAAAATCTTTGTCTACATTTCCAGATTTCTGATCTAAATTTGAATACAGACCTATCTTAGCTTTTTATAACTCTGCAGCCTGATCTTAAAAAGCAACAGGGGCTCTCTGGAAGGACACATAAGTGGCAGTAACTTTTCCCAAATGTTATGGGATGGGTGAGAATGGGCTCAGGAAGCCCTAGCATCTCCATCCTCACACCAGCCCAGCCTCCTGTCTGCCTCATAATTAAGCTTCAGATAATGTTTATAATCTCTTGGTGTTTTCTGGCACGTGTCAGGGTGACTGATGGGCTCGTCACAGCTCAGACACCCGTCATCCCTGCGCTGTAACTACTTTAACCTTCCTAATACACCAACTTCAAGGGCAGACCAAGGACAGGGATTTGTCAGCCCCTTTCTGCTCAGCCTCCCCGCCACAGGCGGCTTTTCCTTTCCTTTCTCCGCCCTGCATCCTCTTGCTTCTCTCAGAATCATCCACAAGCTAGACCTAAGGCAGTTGTTCAACACCATAAGTAAAACTATTCTTAGGTTACAAGCTGCCAGAATTTTGAAGCAAGTGCGTGTAAATATTTCATTTCTGACAGTGAGAGTTATTAAGAGAAACCTTGTGCATTTTTTCTAGAAGAATTTTAAGAGACGTTTATTCATTGGACGTGTCTGGAGCCTATAGAATTTGGTTGGGGGGTGTTGAATATCATCTGTGAATGGGTTCTTTCCTTTTTTACACTCATATTTATAAATCTGGGCTGAGTTCTGGTGGTTGAAACCAAGTCCTGGGCTAGAGTGGAGGAGAGGGATGGTGGGGAGAGAGGCAGCTGCCTGCTTTAAAAAATACCCCTTTGGGTGGTCTGTTCACCGGCTGTTCCATTAAGTGCAGCGGGGCTTAGAATACCAGGTGTTGGGACTGCTGCTGTTACAGTCACTACACCAAACTCACGGGAACGACAGCCGTCTGATCTCCATCTCCAACTCCATACCAGACATTCCCATGAATCCATGGCAAAAAGACCAAGATAGATTTTTGTGTGTTTTCTAAGTGAGGAAACTGAGGCACAGAGAAGTGAAGTAGCTTTCCCTTCGCCATGCACACAGCTTTTAAGTGGTAGAGCAAGTATTTACAAAGCCCAGGGATTTCTGATTCCAGAGCAACCCATATACATTTTACCAGCTGGAAATCAAACCGAGCTCCCTGAACATCATCACTTGACAGTAAATCTGGAGTATCGCATGTAGAGATCCACAAAGAACAGCACAGTGCACGTGGTTCTGTGAAAGGAAAGATAAATTCACCATTTAACTCTGTGCCAGGGACCGCGTCAAGCACTTTTGAATATTTTTTGTTTAAATGTGTTTTCCATTTTGTAAGCATACAATTACAGGTTCGGAAAAGAGACCTACCTTTTGTTGTGATTGTCGATTGCTGTGATCATAGTACCCCAAAACCCAGTGGCACAAAACAGCAGCTGTTTATTATAGCTCAGGATTTTGTGAGTCAGGAATCTGGACATACACTGACTGAGGTTTCTTGGTGGCATTCAGCTGCCAGACGGACAGTCTGAGGGTCCAAGATGGCTTTTCTTAGTGGATGGCACACTGGCCAGGGAGGCTGGAAGTTTGGGCTCAGCTGGAACTCTCTATCAAAGTGTATCAATGTAGCCTCTTCCTGGTGGTCTCAGCATAGTGGAACCTCTGATGTAGCAGATGAGGGCACTCGGAGAGGGTCCCCACAGACAATAGTAGCAGCCACCAGTCTTTTAAGGCTGGCCCAGAACTGAAACAGTATCCCTTCTGCTGTAATCTGTTGGTCAGGATAGTTTTAGAGACCACTCAGATTCATGGATTGAGAACACAGACCCCCACCTCTCAGGGGAAGAAGTACCCTAGAATGTGTGGCCAATTTCAGTCACTATATGTGCCCAAGATGACATACTTAGAAAGTGGTAAAAGCAGGTTTTGAACCCAGAACCTGACTCTACAACCATGCTTAGCGTCCCTTGTCTCCACAGAATTCAGCTATTGCAGGTACGACACTGCAGGGAGAGATGCCAGTGTTTACTGTTTAAGAGGTAACATGGAACCAACGCCCCAGAGGAGTAGTGGGGAGAGAAGCGTTTCCCTGTTCTCAGTTTACAGGGAAGTGAACTCTCTGAGATGAGGAAAGTGACCTCAAAGCCACTTAGCTGCTGAGTGACAAGAATCCCATTTGTCTTATTCCACAACCCAAGCACGTTTCTGCTTTATTATTCTTTGATGGTAGCCCTTGAAGGTATTCTATGTACTCCAGTGAAAACAACCCAGAGATTCAGTCAGTTCAAGGAAGAGTTGACTCAATATGGTAAAGAATTCACAACCCATCGCTGACCCCTTCGGTCAAGGTGACTAAAATGTTTTCTGTTATCCCAGAACAGATCATTAGGATCATAACTGAATACAAAGGAGTGCTGAATATCTCTTCCACTTGAAAGAGGGCCAAACACAAGGGCTCAGATACCTCCTCAGGGCTCTGTCAGAGGGAAAAGCCAGCTCAGTGATAGATACAGAAGCAGAAGATCAGAGGATTCGGGGAGAGAGGAGAATTATCAGTGTGAGCCTGAAGAAAAACTGAACTCAGAAGGGATCTCTTGTAGATCTTGAGGAGCCAGCAATAAGAGGACTCCGTCTGCTCCTGCAGAGTCTTTGCTGATGGTCCCTTTCTGGTTATTTGAGTTGAGGAGAAAACAGAGAGTGGGTATGAAGGAAGGGAACAGTTTCAGTCTCAGCCTTGCTCTTGCAAACTGACCAGTGACTCTTCTCTATGTCAAGAGGGATACCACAGGAGAGGCTGTGGAGAAAGGGGAACCCTCTTACACTGTTGGTGGGAATGCAGGTTGGTATAGCCCCTTTGGAAGACAGTGTGGCATTTCCTCAAAAAGTTAAAAATAGGGCTACCCTACAACCCAGGAATTGCACTACTGGGTATTTACCCCAAAGATACAGGCGTAGTGAAAAGAAGGGCCACATGCACCCCAATGTTCCTAGCAGCAATGTCCACAATAGCCAAACTGTGGGAAGAGATGAGATGTCCTTCAACAGACAAATGGATAAAGAAGATGTGGTCCATATACACAATGGAATGTTACTCAGCCATCAGAAAGGATGAATACCCAACTTTTGCATCAACATTGATGGAACTGGAGATTATGCTGAGTGAAATAAGTTAAGCAGAGAAAGTCAATTATCATATGGTTTCACTTATTTGTGGAACATAAGGAATAGCATGGAGGACATTTGAGAAGGGAGGGAAATCAGAGGGGGCGATGAACCATGAGATACTAGGGACTCTGGGAAAGGGTTTTAGAGGGGAAGGGTGGGGAGAATGGGTTAGCCTGGTGATGGGTATTAAGGAGGGTACATATTACATGGAGCACTGGGTATGATACGCAAACAGTGAGTCATGGAACACTACCTCAAAAACGAATGATGTACTGTATGGTGATTAACATAATAAAAACATAATAATAATAAGAAAGAGGATACCACAGAAGAGCTGGGTTTGAGCCATCTGGCTTGTGCACCCAAGAGGACCAGCTAAAGAGTGAGGGGACCTCAGGACCAAGAGATTGTGAGTTATACTGACTGAATCAATCACTAGGAGAAATTGGAAGAGGTTGGACAGAAATGGATTTTATATCAGGGAATCATGCAGAGGGGTCTTAGGCAAGGCAGTGCTGCAGTGAAGAGATGTGGCCAGGCCTGCTAGCTCTGCTCTCTAAAACCATCTTCTCCTCTTTGAATTATAGCTTGACCATATGTACAAACACCCTTGCCATTATATGTGGCCACATGACTGAGCTCTAGCCAGTAGAAGGTAAGCTGAAATTCATGACATTTTTCTGGGTCTGGTTCATCAAGACAACCATAATGTTCCTCCGTGTGTCCTCCTCCTGGCTGGCTGGTATGAAGATGACCATGGTGACCTTGGAAGCCACATATTAAAGATGGCAGAGACCCTTTCAGCCTGGATCCCTGAAGGATCATGTGGAGGAGAGCTGTCCTCTGATGTGTTCTTCCACCTAGGACTGTTACGCGGGCAAGAAATGAATACCCACTGTGTCAAGTCACGACACATTTGGTTGCTGCAGCTCCGACGTCCCTGATAATATAGGAGGGCTATAGCCACGGGCTTCCCAAAATTCACCTGTAACCCAGCTCCGACGTCCCTGATAATATAGGAGGGCTATAGCCACGGGCTTCCCAAAATTCACCTGTAACCCAGCTCTGACTCCCGGATAGTATAGGAGGGCTATATCCACGGGCTTCCCAAAATTCACCTGTAACCCAGCTCCGACGTCCCTGATAATATAGGAGGCCTATATCCACCGGCTTCCCAAAATTCACCTGTAACCCATGTAGGTATCTAGAATCATAGAGACCTGGGTTCATTTCACTGCTTTACCAGAGAAGTAATTTAGGCTCTTTAATCCTTACTAGATCCATTTAAAGTGAGCTCTACCAGTAAAATGAACTAATAAATTATTTTGTGTCCTTAGAGTGTTTTGAGTTGTTTCTATCCCATACTACCAAAGAAGGCCTATCTACCACTACACCTGCAAAATTAAGAGTGGTACCCCAAAATGTTCAGCACAGGAGATTGAATAGTTTGGAGCAACAGAGCCCCAGATTGTATTTGGGTATCTCAGATTTTGGCCCTTAGGAGACTTAAGTGGGTGTGCCTGAGTGGTGATCTTCCCTCTATCAATCAACTCAGTCCTTATCTATTAACCTGTGGGAAGTCCCAGGAGAAAATCCCTATCTCTGTTGTGTAGGCATAGTCCCTGCCTGGGTTTTGAAGGCAGCTTTGAAGTAGGATCTGTGTTCAAACCCTGCCTCTGACACTCTATAGTGTGGAAAGGAACTTAACATTCCAACCTCAGCTTCCATCAGCAAATGTGGCAGGAGAGCCAGCTCCTAGAGTTGAGGTGAGGATCTCAAGGTAATCATGTACATCAAGTTTCGAGCACGAGTGAGGAGGAAACCCTTAATGTCGCCCTTTGCAATTTCTTTTTTTTTTTTTTTAAAGATTTTATTTATTTATTTGACAGAGAGAAATCACAAGTAGACAGAGAAGCAGGCAGAGAGAGGAGGAAGCAGGCTCCCCGCCGAGCAGAAAGCCCGACGCGGGGCTCGAACCCAGGACCCGGGATCATGACCCGAGCCGAAGGCAGCGGCCCAACCCACTGAGCCACCCAGGCGCCCCGCCCTTTGCAATTTCAAACACATGTAGAGAAATGGAAGAAGAGGAAGGAAATGACTAAAGGGATGGGAAATGGCTGGAACAAAGCTTTAAGGAGTGTCCTGCCAGGAGTTTCCGGCATTCCTTCTGTGCCCTATGCTGGTGCACAGAATGGCTCACCTCAAAGATGGCTCTAATCATATCAGCCCCTGCTGGAAACCCTCTGATGGCTGCTGCTGATAAGATAAAAGCCAAATGCCTTAGCCTGGCACCTGCAGCCCCTACAGAAACCTCATTCATTCAGCTGGCCTCTGCAGTCTGTTCTAGGTGCCCAACATACCACAGCGGATCATAGATGGGCCCTGAGCTCTGTGGGTGCCACATTCCTGAATAAGGCCTGAGCTGTATGTGTTAGAAGTGAATCTAACAGAATCAGAACTAAAAAATCAACCCCCAATGCAGTATTGAGAGCTTCTAGTAACTTTCACCATTTGCTTTTCCTATATTTATCTAATATGTGGGGTTATAAATCCAAGTATGATTTACCTCCAGTTGGCCACAAGCCCCACCACTCCCTATCACGACCCTATGACCCAGCTTCTACTCTGTCATATGAGTGGGTGAGAGAGTTGTGCATAGTTTACTCTTCAATGAGGAAAAGAAACCCAGCACTTCTCTAAAGTCTCTTATTAATATTGAAGCACCAAAGCTTTGTTTTTATCCTATTCATGTTTAGTTTGACAAATAATACATGGATACATTCTTAATGAAAAAATTTCAAGCAATTTAGTAAAAGAAAGTTCCCCACAACTTTCTTCAACCCATCAATTCTCACTCAAGTTCCATTTTCCTCCTTAGAGGCAGACCTTTTGTTAGCTTGATGAGTACCCTCCTGGACATTTTTCAGACATACATCTATGTGTGTGCAGAGAGGGAAAGAGGAATGTGTAATACATGTAGACCTAAGGGTTGTTTATTTTTTTAGAGATTGGTACAATTTTGTGTGTCCTTTTCTTCATCTTTTCTTTTTGATTTATCATATGTGTTATAGTCTTTTCATGTCAGAACACTATGAAAAACATTATATTCTAACATGTATAATATTTCATAATGCAGATATATCATAATTGGTTTGGCTTAGAGGATCATAAATTTGGAGTCCAACAGCCACGTACGTATTTTGTTTGGGCAGAACCATATCTAGCTATTTTATTTTTTAAAAATTTTTTAAAGATTCTATTTAGTTATTTGAAAGAGAGAGAATGAGAGAGAGAATGTGCGAGGAGAGAGGGTCAGAGGGGACTTCAGGATCATGACCTGAGCTCAAGGCAGTTGCTTAATCAACTGAGTCACCCAGGTGCCCCAATCTAGTTGTTTTAAATGCGAATAGCTTTAGGTAGAGTATGCAATCTCTAATTTCCACACAGGCCCCTCCATTCCCTATTATTTTACAGGCAGCCCACTTTAAACATTTTCATTATTTCCCTGACCCCTATGGGTATTGGTGTGTTCAAACTCAGTATTTTAGCCATTCTTTTACTTGTGGATGTTTAAAGTTTTTTAGAAATGTATTGTTATTGTGAACAATGCTGCACTACATAGCCATAT
The DNA here is from genome assembly GCF_002288905.1 of Enhydra lutris kenyoni. Taxonomy (NCBI): domain Eukaryota; kingdom Metazoa; phylum Chordata; class Mammalia; order Carnivora; family Mustelidae; genus Enhydra; species Enhydra lutris. Next base: position 11,140,316 of record NW_019154129.1, on the reverse strand, counting down.
CTATGCCTCTTTCTGTGTGTGTCATCTGTCTAAGATATATGTAAGAATTGGGTTGGCACGAAGTAAGGGCAGAGTCACAAAAGTTAGAAGTTAGGAGAGACACACAGAGTTAGGAGACACACACTCAGATTGTGCAGTAGAGAAAAATCCAAGTAGGTTGAGAATCGTCTTGCCCTTGTGCTCAGTGAAGCAGGGAGAGGCATACTGCGTAAGACCTGCAGCTGCTGGGTATCATGCTGCGCTTCCATCTTCCCATTGGTTTTCAGCAGGGAGATGTGTATGTGTACAAGTGCACAAACATGCACGTGTGCACACACACACGTGAGATTGTGTAGCCCGGGCATCTGTGGTAAATTGCTCGGGAATCGGGTTTTCTCCCGGCCCCAGGTCTAATAGGGCTCCAGAGCAGAGAGCAATAGCAGGGAGGCTCTCGGCCCTGATATTCATCACACCTTGGAGTGTTTCTCCAGGGCTGGCCCCTGGATTCATGGTTTGGCAAGCCTCAAGCCATGGCTAATGGACTCTCCTGGCTGAGGTCAGTTTGAAGGCTGGCCTCCTGTTGAGGAGGGTAATGATGCGTGAAGCTGCCCAGTGGGCAACAAGCTCTGTCTGAATTACTTCTGGGGCTAATGCTTAGGTGAGGGCTGGTCTCATACTTTGAGGCGAGTGAGCGTGGGAGAGGTTCTTCTGGGAGCTGGGCCAGCATGAGCTACAGGGACTGGTCAGCTAACTCAGAAAGACACAGATTCCTAAGCACTTTGCTGGAGTCACAACAGTGAGCTGGTATCGATCCATATCGTAGTCAGTGTGGGCTGCCTTAACAAAATATCCTAGCCAGGGTGGATTAAACAACAGAAATTTATTTGTCATAGTTCTGAAGACCGGAAGTCCAAGGTCAAGGTGCCAGCAGGGTTGGTGTCTGGTGAAGCTTGTCTCCTTGAGTTACAGATGGCCTCCTTTGTGTTCTGTCCTCATGTACCCTTTCCTTGGTGCATACAGGTGGAGGAAGAGACGAAGCAAACGGAAACTATCTCTTTGGTGTCTCTTCTGATAAAGACAGTAACCCCATCATGTGTAGCCCACCTTCATTACCTCATCTAAACTGAATTACTTCCCAAAGACCCCATCCCAAAACTTCATCCCTTGGGGGTTAGAGCGTCATAAATTTTAAGGTGACACAGCAGTCTGGTAGGAAAATATGACTGAGGTTGCCCAAGTCAATCTTGGATGTAAGAATGAAAGTTGCAAGACAGAATGTTATCAGAAAAAAAAAAAAAAAGTCTTACCTGCCTCAATGCATATTTTGAATGTATATGAATGATGATATGTGGTGTCTAAGTAAAACACTTTTTTTCCTTAACTTACTGAGCCACCCAGGTGTCCCCAAATCTTTTTTTTTTTCTTTTCTGTTACATAAACTAACCCATTTATTATAGGCTAGTAGTGTTTCAAGTGGTCTTTCAACTGGTCTTTCAACTCTTTCAGTCCTCTGATGGGGGACTTTATTGTGACAGCAGATGTGATGTTGTAGGTCCAGGTACTGCCTGCTATGGTTTTCATGTAGGAAACACAGTGCCAGATCCCCACAGCTTGTCTTTTTGTCTTGGTTTTGCCACAGAAGGAACCACTGAAACTTGGCATGCTGGCTTCTTTCAATGTCTTCTTCAATGTTTTCCTGAGGGAAGCACCGTTATGGGTCCTGTATTTACCGACGATTCCTTCTTTCTGTGTATAGCCATGTTGATGCAAACTAGGTATGAGCCCAGAGAGAGAAAATGGGCTGTGGGTAGGAGCCATAAAGTCTGTATGATGTTATCTTGGGCTTTAATTTAATTTCCCTACTTAATAATGTTCTGGGCTTGGAAGAATTAACTTTTCTAAACCCCATGTTCTCCTCTATGAAATGGGAATAATAAAAGTTATTCTTGGGATTAAATGAGACAATAAGTGTAAAGTTGGCACAGTGCCTGGCACAACGCTTTGTTTCACAATATTTTGAGGCATTTTGAACACAGAAAGCTACAGTTGCTGTAGTTTGTTGTTTTACCTTCCACTAACACTGACTCGAAACTTTAAGGGGAAAAAAAAAACCCTCAAAAATGTCTTCAATGCCTTTGCTTTTTCAGTGTTCATTTAATCATTATCAGTGCACGGGCATTGCACACAGCCCTCCCCCCCCCCTTTTTTTTCCTGGCAAGATGGTTATAATGTGTTGAAAATATTAATTATCTTCTTCACCTTCTACACAGGCCTGGAAAAAACAAATCTTGTTGCTGTGCTTGGTAGAAGAAAAAGTACCTCTGTGTGCGTGTGTGTGTGTGTCTGTCTTTCTGTGCATCTGTGTGTGTGTATGTGTCTGTGTGTGTTGCACTTATTGTCCCCTTGGGCCATAACAAATTATTGATGCCAGTTCCTTTAAAAAGACAATTAATCCAATTACCTTCTTGTTGAATCAATACTAATGTCTTTTTTTCCTTTAACTTTCAGGTTTTGACGAGCCTGGCTACCAGCAAAGCTGAGGTAGGAAATGTGGTTTTGCTGTCTCTTTGGAGGACATTTTGACGTGGTTTCCTTCTGTCATGCAGTGAAATGGGTGTCCTAGTTGTGATCTGCTCTGTGCAGTGTCCTGGTGGTTTGCATAGGACATCGTTAGTTGGCTGGTTTCGTCCTGCTGTTTGGGGCTGATGACCAGGTGCACACTGAGTAGCCTGGTAAAGGTGGTTGGTGGTTTCAAAGCCAGATGTCCTGTTTGCTTCTGTCCTGGTGACTTCAAACTCTGTCAGTATATATATACATTATGATTCCAACTTCACTAAGATAAGATACTAAGCAGTGAGACCTCCGTCTGTTTTATGCCCTTCTTCCATCTCCTCCGTCCTCTTCCTTACCCTCCTTGTCCTCTGCGGCATGAAGAGAACTGTGGCTGAGGCTGGTAAAGGATAAAAAAGACATGGGTCAGAGGTCATTAGCAAGGTGACCATCATTGGGAATTGTATGTTATGTTCTTTAATGAATATTTCCAAAATATTTCCAGTGTCATGGGGGAGTTGCAGTCCCAATCCCAAGTTATTATGTGGATAGAACAAGAAGCATGAACTCTGGACTCAAGAGCCTGGATTCATTGCGGCATTGTGCATCACTATCACTGCCAAGACTCACTTTCCTCATGAGCCCAGTGAGGATAATGACATCTCCTTCGGCTCTATCACACAGGTGTGGAGGCAGATTCTGGGAGGTCTCTACAAAATACAAGGGGACAACATTATTCAAGGGTGGAAACTCCAGTTGAGTGTCTATGTCCTTGGATATGATGGCTTGGTGTGCAAAAGTTTTCCAGGAACTTTGATGCATTACTAGTGTAAATGTTACTTTGAAATGCCTAGTGAGGCAGGAATTTGGGAAGCAGATCAATGGGAAGGGGAAGGGGGTGGAAAGCAGAAGGATGGGGTAGAGTGAAAAAGCCACTAAATTCACTTGCTTCCCATGATCTTGTGACCAGTGACTGGAGGTAGTCATGTATCTCCCCAAATTTAATTTCCTCGTTTTCAGAATGAGAATGACAATGCAGATCACATGAAGTTGTTGAGCAAATTAAAATGGCAATGGCAGTGTTTACTCTTCTAGTCTGCTGTAACTAGAATACCAGTTTTCATATATTCATCATGAATACCCCATTTACTATGTAAGGCTCTACATGTACCATCTTATTTTTTTATTTTTAAAGATTTTATTTATTTATTTGACAGACAGAGATCACAAGTAGGCAGAGAGGCAGGCAGAAAGAGAGGAGGAAGCAGGCTCCCTGCTGAGCAGAGAGCCTGATGCAGGGCTTGATCCCAGGACCCTGAGATCATGACCCGAGCTAAAGGCAGAGGCTTTAACCCACTGAGCCACTCAGGCACCCCCATGTACCATCTTATAAAAATCCTTACAAAGGGGTGCCTGGGTGGCTCAGTGGGTTAAGCCTCTGCCTTTGGCTCGGGTCATGATCTCAGGGTCCTGAGATAGAGCCCCACATCGGGCTCTCTGCTCAGCAGGGAGCCTGCTTCCTCCTCTCTTTCTGCCTGCCTCTCTGCTTACTTGTGATCTCTCTCTGTCAAATAAATAAATCTTAAAAAAAAATCCTTACAGAAATGTTGTGATATACACACGGTTATAATCCTCCTTTTCAGAAGAATAAACTGAGCCTCTGAAAGACTCAGTAACTTTCCTAGAGCCATTCAACTAGTGAATGATGGAGTCAGGTTTCAAGGTAGGGTGCAAAGTATTGGCTCTTAACTGCCATGCCATGTGTCTTCTTTCAGGCTGCTGTAAGAACATCACATAGACTGAATAGTTTAAAAAACAGAAACTTATTTCTCACAGTTAGGAAGGTTGGGAAATCCAGGGTCAAGGCTCTGGCAGATCTGATATCCGGTGAGGACTCTTTCTGGTTTGCAAGATAGCCATCTTCTCCTTGTATCCTTGTGTGGCAAGAGAGCAGAGAGAGGACAAGCTCTTCTTTCTTTGCTTATAAGGGCACAAACCCCATTCACCCTCATAATCTAATCACTCACAAAGGCCCCACCTCCTACTACCATTACATTGGAGGTTAGGATTTTAACCTGTGAATTTTGGGAGGACACAAGCCTAAAAGTCCACAACATCACATGAAAACCTGGTGCATAGTGGTGTTCAGTAAATGTTAGCCCTGCCTCTCCTTAAGGGCCAGTCCAGTTTTCTGGATCATACCTAAATGTATCTCAGGCCTCTGAGGTCAGCACCACGGACAGTTACCTGTTCCCTGTGATCTCCCATCTTTCTGCTTTTCCCCCTAGGTAGTCTCACATTTGTGTCACAGTTGGCAATTTAAAACAAACAACAATAAGAACACCTTTACATATGTTGCCCCTTTTCAATTTCACAGAAATCACATATGGGAGGATATTATTACTGCCATTTTCAGATTTAAAAATGGAGTTTTAGAGAATTGGAATGCTGTAAATATTGGTGAAATGTTTAATGATCTAGTAATTGCACACCTTGTGTGCCCAACAGAACTGAATGCTTATGTCCACCAAAGAGTGTACCCAGGAGTTTTCACAGAAACTTGATCACAGGCAAACCAAACATCTACGAATGAGATTACAGTTTAATAAACTATGGTATAGCTATGCAATGAATACAAGAGAGCAATCAAAAAGAATTATGTATAAGGCACCTGGGTGGCTCAGTGGTTTAAGCCTCTGCCTTTGACTCAGGTCAGGATCTCAGGGTCCTGGGATCGAGTCCCACATCGGGCTCTCTGCTTGGTGGGGAACCTGCTGCTGCTTCTCTCTCTGCCTGCCTCTCTGCCTACTTGTGATCTCTGTCAAATAAATAAATAAAATCTTTAAAAAAAAAGATTTATGGGGGCTCCTGGGTGGCTCAGTTGGTTAAGCGACTGCCTTCGGCTCAGGTCATGATCCCGGAACCCTGGGATCGAGTCCCACATCGGGCTCCCAGCTCCATGAGGAGTCTACTTCTCCCTCTGACCCTCTCCCCTGTCATTCTCTCTCTCACTCTCTATCAAATAAATAAATAAAATTTTAAAATAAATAAAATAAAAAATTTTAAAAAAGAATTATGTATAGATATACGAAACAGCCCTTATGAATATCAGAAACATAATGTTGAGTGAAAAAAAAATCAGAATAGAAGAATGCACTCTGATTTTACTAGCCTGTATTTAAAACCAGCACTCATCTCTGGTGATTAAGGAAACAATTGTGATTACCTCTGGGAGGTACTGATTGGGTGGGGGGCACAAGAGAACTTACTGGAGATGAAACTACTCAACAGCATCGCCTGGGTATGATCACACAGGTAACCAGCACATGTAACATTTATGGAGCACTGTACTTAAAGTGTGTGTACCTCAGAGTACAAAATTTGTATATCAACAGGAGGAGAGGGAGGAAGACGGGAGAAGAAAAGGAAAGAAAATGCAAACATTCAAAATATAAAACAAGATAATGAAAAAGAAAGGATGATCAGGTCGGGGAAGTAGTATGAAAGTATAGGAATGCTCAACATATAGACAAAACTGTAGATCAAAAATAGCCTCAATTGATTCCCTCATCCATTCCTTTCTTTCTTCATTTTCACTCTGGACTCCTATTTCCCAGATGGAGCAGGTTTAAAAAAAAGCAACAACAAAAACTTTTTCTTTCTCCTAACCGTTGTTTCTGAGGCTCAATTGTCATTGCTGCAGCCAGATCATATTTTTCTGCGCTACTGCAGGGAGGTAACCTTTTATTAATTGAATTTCTAATGGCAATTCATCAAAGCAAGAGATCACCATTATTTAATGCGTGATCCATATTCATGGCGTGTTCTGTTAGGTAAATAATAGTGGCTCCGGGAAAGTGCTTCTGTGAGGTCCTTTTCCTTCTCAAATGACTTTCTTTTTTCCTAAGTACAGACAAACGATTGTAATTTCAGAAGAACAAACCCCACCTGTGGAGGAGTCATTGGTTACAGGGAGGACAAGAAGAATTACAAACCCACAGAATCAGTGAGAATGAATGGCTTTGCCAGTTCCCTTTCTCTCTACAGATTGACAGTGAATATGTGAATAACGTTTGCTAAATCTGGACTTTGAAAACATGACAGCAAGCTGTTTGTGCCAATAATTTTTCATGGCATATGCCACCCCTCCCCGCACCACACACAGTTTTAATAAGATGGCACATGGACTATTGAGAAATGTTAAAACCCTGCAGAGGAAAGAGCTTTATCTTGTGACCAAATTCTGCCCAGCAATGTTTATGACAGCTGAAGAATTTATCTTAAATTCCCTCTGCTAGCCGCAAAGCACATGGCCCTTTGTCTCCGAGCAGCCTGTAAGAACCAAACTAAGATGTCACATACATAATATAACAGATAAATGGCCCAATTTCCATGTCCACATGATGAATGGAATGCAAGTTCAGCACACACATATTTGCACATTAATTGACCCTACATGGTTCCATTTTGTTCCTAAGTTGCTACTGTATGTCTCGTGGACTCCTTCCCCTTCAGAATCATTAAGCTTGTTTTATCGCACAAATGCATACACATTTCCCCCCTATTTATCGTCACGCAGCTTGCCCTGCTGAGAGAGAACCAAGTAACCTGGGCATAGCCATTGGATTGCAAATGCCTGCATCTGAGTTCTCTCCACCACCAACTGCGCATTAACACAGAGATCGGAGACCCAGCCCCACAGCCGGTTATGCTGACAGCCAAACAAAGAAGGCTGCCGGCGAGGATGTTTGAGAAAAAATCATTTCTTTTCAGTTAGCAGTTGGTTTCTTGCCTCACCTTAATGATTTCCTGTTGATAGTTTAATGGCAATATAAGCCCAGCGGAGGGCCTCAATTTTGATAAATTGGCCTGCTCCTATTTCATGGCAAAGGAATCGGACTGAGATTGATGGATACTATAGTTTTGCCATTCCAAATAATTGCAATGGCAAACAGTGCAGGTGGTAAAGCCCCGGGGCCTTCAGGAAATGTAGGTAGGATCTCCCTCCCACTAATCCCTTTTTCTTTCCAGAAGGAAACTTTATTCTGGGCCAAGGAATCATTTATTTTCCCTGTCTCAACCCTGAGTCTCAGGGCTTCAGAACCCTGTAAGCACTCTGACCCATGTGGAGAGAAACCAGCACTTCTGGAAAAGGACTGAGTTTCTTTGGCTATTGGCGAAAGACCAGTCCTGGCCATTTCAGGTCACCTGAGAAGCCAAAATATTTAAAAGGAAAAGTTGAGCTATTGCACAAGGAGGATTACAGTGGAAAGAACATGAGCTTTGGACTCTAACAGATGACATATGAACCATGAGTCCACATCTTACAAGTCATATGCCTGCAGGGAAGTCACTTAAGCCTCTCACCATTGAAATGGCAATAATGAAACCACCCCAAATATTGGTTTGAATTTTAGAATTTGATAATCTTGATGTAATACCTAAGATAGTACCTGGCACAAAATAGGTGTTCAGCAATTATTATTTTATCCCTTCATGCATCCCCTGTCTTTTATCTATTGTGTAAAGCATGACAGTGTGTAAATAGCCTCATTAGAAATTTATTTTGAGGCCTCTAGCTTTGAAAACTTGCTGTGAAGATTTTGCACCATGCCAACCCAGATCCTAGCCAAGCTGGAGTTTACTTATATGGCTTAATTCACATTGGAGTTAATATTCCCCTTTTCTCTACCCAGGACAAGATCCACTTGAAGATTAGCAACACTTTCCAGTGGACACTCTTGGACTTGTCTGATTTTGCCCAATCACATTTTGATAGTCTTCCCTGTCCTTGAAACCAGCTTAAAAGAATAGTTTAAAAAGCGCCTCGCCTTAATTCAAGAGCCCAGAATTCTCATTTGGAGATATGGCTGGCATGTTTTTAATTTGATGCCTAGTTAAGTGACAGCTGTTATATCCTAGGTACAGCTCTAGACCCTGGGAAACACATAGAACTTTGATGCAAAATCAGACCTGCAAAGAACATATGGTCCAGTGTGGGGTTGGGTGGGTTATATCTAATAAATGCTGTGATATCCATTGTTTTGTGAGCACCAGGGTATTCATAAGAGTGAAGTTCTGTCCATAAGCTGGAGGTCATATTTGGGAAGCTTTGAATTTCAGTTCAAATGTGAGTGAGCCTAGATAGGAGTGGCGTACCTATGGAGGCTTCCCAGGGGAATAATATAAAGGCTGGAGGCTTGCAAAGTAAGTTCGATCATCATCCAGTAGAAAAAGGAGAACATGAGCAAAGGTACAGATGGGAAAGGGTTTACATGTTCCGGGAATAAGCATTAAAAGGGGGGTGTGGGAGCAGTAAAGGAGAGTGGAAATGATTGTAGTGAATATGGAGAAACCAGGGCCAAGTATCCTCATGTAAGGCAAAGAGGAAGCGGTTACAAGGAAGAGGTGAGGTACTGAGTAATTCATTGGGGGTTAGGAGAGTGAGCACTGGTTTGATGGCACTCGATTTGGCAGGTCTACAATCATTAAGGTTCTCAATAACAGCCTTCTCAATGTAGGCAGTTGAAGCAGAAGTTAGATTTGGTGGCTTACGGAGTAAATGGAAAGAGAAGACCCATAAGCATAGTATAGACGAGCCCATCAAGGCCCAAACGGTTGAGCCCAGCGAATGACGGTCTCCAACTTGAAGGAATTTTGAAGATGACAGAGTCTCAGTTGTGTTATAGGCCTGGAGGACAGGCCTCAGAGGATACGAGGAGAAAATTCCAGCACAGGTGGGGTTTACTCACTGAAGGTGACCAGAGTATCCCTGAAGGTGCTTGGCTTACCATTGTGTCATCAGGGCTCAGCACCTGTGCCAGAGAACTATGGCATTAACTGGACTGAGAAAGGGCATTTTTCCTCTGTGACATTGAGAAATAAAGGATGGAGAGTAAGTGTGGATAAATTTGAAGGAGAAGGAAGAGGAATTGAAAGAGGTTATGCCTGGCAGCTTTCATTTTCCTAGTGAATAGCAGAGGGAAATTTATGTGCCGAGAATAGGGGAGCAGAGGTAGAATTGGGGGTTGAAGAGGGAAATAAGCAGAAGGAGGGAACGCACTGGTGAGAGGCTGATTGATCAGGGAGATGCGTCTAGCAAACCAACATGTGTGAGCACCAGAGCAGGAATATGAGCAGGAGCCTGCCAGCAGCAGTACTAAATGCTGTGGCTGTCACTCACCATGTGAGCTGAGTGCCACACACTGTGTTATTTTCATGACAGTCTTTAAAATGTGTGTCACTCTGCACATTCTACAGAGAAGGAAACCGGCAACCCTGAGCCGTGGTGCAGGCTCACCAAACGTCCCCGAGAATTAGATAGCACGGCCAGTGTTTGAAACAGTGTGTCTCACTACAACTCTGGGGCTTCTTCTACTGTGAACATTACCACTGTGAGGATGGGTGTGGAGTTCAAACCCCAGCTCCGCTCTTTCTTATCTCTAGTCCCTGCCAGCAGCGAAACTCAGCAAAATTACTAAACCTTTGTGTGTCTCATTTGTCTCCTCCATAGAATGAAGACAATTAAAGAATGAACCTTATAGCTTTTTAGTGAAGGTGAAAAGACATAAGGTATGGCATAAGGTATGGAAGGCAATTAGCATATTACTTAGTGCATAAATAGCTCATAATATATGCCAGGCATTGTAGTTGTTGTTTTTATTAGTATTGTTGGGAATTCATTCTAAGTCACAATTGGAAATAGCGGAGAAGCCAGCTAGAACCAGTTTCTAGCCTCTAACCAGCATCAGTCCTGAAGCCTTCCAAAAACACCTTACATACTCCATGGACATTAACTAATGGTCCCTCAAAAAGGTGAGCAATTAAAAAATTCTCTTCTCATTGCTTCTATTAGGGAAGAAAACGGGTTTCTGTGACTTTTTACACATGAGTTAGAAGCATCTCAGCATTTATACTGTGCAGTAGGGTTAATGAGAAAAGTAAGCAAGGGGGGGGGGAACAAACTTTTAGTTAGCATCTGACTGAATGCCAGGCATTCTATAAATCACTTTACATACCTTCTCTTATTAACCCCTATAAGAGCCCTTTGAAGTAAGTACGATTATTTTTCCTATTTTATAGATGAGCAAACTGAGGCTCAAAGTGGTTAATCGAATGAGTAACAGAGGTAGCAGGAGGGGGATCAGGAATCACATCCATGACTGTTAGACTCCAAAGCCAGCTGAGGGGATAAGAATGGGAAGCCAGGAGTCACCTCCCATCTCTCTAGGGCAAAGCCTGGGCCTTTCAAGTCTTGAGAGAAATATCTAGTCTCTCCCCTTCTGAATTTTCTCTTCCTCTAAGCTTTCCCAGCCACAGCTCAACCAATCTAGTTGACTCTCTGTTTTAAGATTTTGTGAGTGCTCTGTGATCACAAAACCCATTCCCACACCATGAATTATTTCCTACAGTTTTGACACCATTTATTTCCATAGCATTATACATTCCAGTCTTCTGACTGCTTAAGATCAAAAGATGTGCTCTGGGCTCACATTTCACTCTCCCTCTCAGACACGATCCACCAAATTGGACTGAACAGTGGAGGCTTCAGCCTGTCATAGTCTGTAATGTTGCATAATTCCAAGGGCTCAGCATGTTTTATCAATGGTGAAGGAGAAATGGACTCACCCATGGTGGGAGGGCTTCTCCGGGGGACATGGGAGAAGTCTTGGAAATGACAGCTGAAAGGCAGTGTTGGGCTGTTCAGAAGCACTCCGGGGGTTGGGGAGTTCAGTTGGTTGAACTTGATTGAAACCAAGGCCAAGGGCAAAGGTTAATGAACGGTCCGTGAAGAACGATGAGGTCCACGTAGGAAACTGTGGGATTCTCCCCTTAGGAAATCAGGGAAATAATCCTTCTAGCAAGGGGCAAGGAGGGAGGGCTGTGGTTGTATCCAGGTGGGGCTCAGGGTGTCTGGAACTGAGCAGTCTATGTATGCTTAGCAGATGGACCTCTTTGGGGTCTATGCACTGACTCAACAGAATTAAAGAGCATCTACTATTCTGTAGCCATTCCTTTAGACCCTGGTCACTTAAAATGAATCAGACATTTTCCTGCTCTCAAGGAGCCTATAATCGAGTAAAATATGTCGATGCATGAACAGATGTTTTTAGCCAAGTTCTAGAGTAGAGCAGGGCTCAAGGGAGAGAGTGAACACCAAGAGAGGGTGATCAAGCCTCCTGGGAATCTCAAGAGACTTCCAGAAGATGTGAGGCTTCCTTTACCTCTCACCCATGTGCCTGAGCTCTAAGATCAATTGGAGGTCTTGAAAACCTTATACCTGAATACCACACTCCATGGCGTATTTCAATAATTGGGAACAAGTCTGACAGGCAGCCAAAAGACTGCTTTGGGTTGTCTCTGTATGTGAATCAGGCATGAGAGAAGAGAGGGGAATTGGAAAATCAGTCAGACATGTGGATTGGCATGTAATAATGGGGCACTGAAAGTGAGTCCTGATGATGGTAGTGATGGTGGTGGTGGTCATGAGAGCAGCTAACATGTGTTGAGTGCTCACATTATGTTGGGTATAGTGCTAAGCATTTTACATGGATTACCTGGTTTGTTCCTTCCAAGAACCATGGGTGGATAAGCATTAATATAACCTTCATTTCATGGGTGAGAAAACCAAGACTCAGAAGAGTCGATGGGATCCACCCAAGGCCATATGGCTAGTAGGCAGAATTAGTATTTGCTTCTAGGCAATTTGCCTTCCGAACCAGCAGCCCAGCGAAGATGGGAGAAGCAGGCTTGAAAACCCACTTGGGTTAAAGTCTGCATTGCTCAGCGCAAACCTCTCATGACAAATGATGCTCACACACTTTGGAGAAACTTCGGACTGTGTCTGATTCTCAGCACTAATGTAGCTTGACTTGGGACTGATATCCCACTTATCTCACCAGAATGACAATTGGGGGGGGGGGAAGAGTTACTGCTATTCTGGCTTCCTCTATTGAGTTATGAATAAATGATGATAGCTGTGAAATAGTGTGGTGTTTAGATCGTTTCTGGTAAATTAAAAAAAGTAAAAATTGAATAAAGTGGTAATCCATGCAGCCATTTAAATAAGAGGAGTGGAACAAAATTAGTAAACTCTTTTAGTGTCTTTCTGGCCTTGTCATTCTAATGTAATTAGTTTGCAAAAATATTAATTAATACTCAAACAGCTGACATGTTTTACATGTTGATTTGAAATGTGTTAATTATGTTTTATACTTTGCCCTATAACTGTCCTCAGCACCAGCATGGATGGGAATTCGGGTCCTACAGCCCCCTCCTTCTTATAGACTGGCAGTCATGAAGATATTGAGAGCCCTTTGCAATGCTCAGAGCTACTCATACCTTGGGAGAGGAGAGAGAATGCTGTCTAGAAACAGCACGTTAGTGGTTTCAACGAATGTGGTTGCTGACTGCAACACAGTATCTCAAGAAGACTTCTTGAGTTCCCGTGAGTAGATACTACGCTGGGTCCGCAGGGTTTTCTGATAGTTAACTTGAAGCTAGAGAGAGTGACTGCTGAGCGTCTTTCCTTGGGTTGCATTCAGTCTTCAGACTAGATTCTGCCCGGATCTTGCACATGAATTGCAAATGGAGTCTTCTGAGACTCCAGTCTCAGAAGAAGGTGCTGAATTCTAGGTATGTCTCATGGTAGATTTAGCCATTGCCACGACTGGGGGATGTTGTCCGTTGCTCTGTGGTTTTCTTAGTTAAAGACCAGGCAGGAGAGGTTAGGCTAGGCTGAAGTAACAAGTGAAAGGGGTCAAGTTTCAATGACTTACCCAACAGAGGTTTCTTTTTCACCCGTGCTGCACGTGCAGTGAGCGTTGGGTGACTCCCCATGGAGTGATCAAACAGCACAAGCTGCTTCTATCTGTGGGTGCATCGTGTCAACACACACCTTGGCCATAGGTATGGCAGGGAGCAAAAGAGAACACGGAATCTCTCTTGCATTTTTCATTGTCTCAGTGCAGAAGTTATATACGTCACTTCCACCCACCGTCTGCCAGCTAAACCTCGTTCCATGGCACCCACTGCAAGGGGTCTGGGAAATGTGAGGGGCACACATGTATGCCGTGAGAATTTAAATACCTGCCACGGTGTGATAATGATGATGATAATCCTCTCTGTTGTCATCCCAACCATTGTGCTTCACCAAGCCCTACACTGTGGCTACCTGCCAGACACCTGTTTTGTGTTTTGCAGTTTCTCTCAATTCTCTGTCTTCCCATTGTGAAGAAGAGGGGGCTCAGAGGGGTGAAACATACACATTTACAGTCACACACTCAGTAAGGGTCCAGCCGGGATTCCACTCAAAATCTGACAGCAGCGCCCTCAGTGGTCTCTGCCTCCCGAAGTTTTTGGCAACTGCCCCGTGTGGCCTTCTAGGAGGAGGAATCGGGAGTAGCAGTCAGGACACCCATGTGCAATCAGGATAAGTGTCTGTTAAGTTTCTAAGGCATGAGGTGATTGCTGGCCCAAGTTTATATGGAACCTATAACTTTCAGCCCATAGATTCACATTCTTTATCACATTTGACTCTTAGAGAAACCCTATGGAGCATTTGTGAAGAACGTGATTAGCTCCTGTTTAATGACACAGTGACAGAGGGCCCAGGAGGATACTCGCCAGAAGACACCTGGGTAGTCAGGTCTCTGGAGTCCTGAACTTGTCTCTGTGTGAATGGTACTGAGGATCCTGAAGACCCTAGACTAGAGACCTGTTCTCTAGGGCATGTGGGGAGAACTGTGGGCCTCTTTGCAGATTAAAGTCTTAAAATACTTAATATAAAATACTTAAGATCACTAAGGTAAGCAAATATATTGAAGTGCATTTACTAAAATAATGGGATCTAGTAAAATTGTTGTTTTCTTTATAACACATTAAATAACAAGCAAGCCTGGTAATTACTGTAATTTGGAAATAGTAGTAAGCATTATGATGTTTTGAGCTATCTGTGACAATTATAATGTAAAGTGACTAAAAAAATCTGTTATTTCTGTTGGTGACAAAGTCACAGGTACTGGTATTACTACTGTGATTTGTTGCTTTCATTTATAATTCAGGGGAATGCTAGGTTACTGTGAGATAGTGGTGGAAATTTAGTTTTATTTTTCGGATCCAAGTTCATGGACGCACTGGGGTCCATCTAGGGAACCCCCTTAGAGGTCTGTTCATCCTTAGCTCTGGATTAGGATGGCCCAAAGTCCTATTTTGGAAAAGGTAAAGTTTGTGGTACACCCATGTGCTTATTCTCTCCCACTCTTTGTCATTGTTATCCACGACCCGGTGCCTGGTCTTGACCCTCAGATCCTTCTTTCCCTCCAGAGCACATGTGGCATTTAAGAGGAGGATTGGAGTCTATTAAAGGCTCATATTTTTTTCGATACTAGGCACTATGGTAAGACTTCATGCCTATTATTTTACTTAATTCTAGTATTCTATTGTTACACATATTTTACAGAAAATAATAATGATGGTTAACATTTATGAACACTGCTAGGCACCAGGCAGTCTTTTAAGTGCACTTTATATATTAAAATAACAATAATTACTATAATAGCAATGGTAGCAGATTAGACTTACCGAGCACTCCCTGAATGCTGGGCTTATTTTGTTCTAATTTAACTTAAATCATTCCCCACCACATTCCCATCAAGTGAGGTAGAGTATTAGTTGTTCCCATTTTACAGAATGGGAAGTAGGGGCAGAGAGGTTTAAAAACTTGCCCAAAGTCACATAACTATGGGGTGAAGCCTTAAATCCAGACTTTCCAATTTCATAGTCTGTGAGGTTAGCTAACAAGTTCCACTGCCTTGGTTTTAACTTCATTAAATGCTCCTCAGAACAATTCTAGAGGTGGATGTTATATTTGCCCCATTTCATAGGTCAGGCAGTTGAGGAACAGAGAGGTTCAGAAACTTACCTCAGAGTCCGTTTCATTCAGCTCAAAGATCGGAACAAGAGAGTTTGCCGGTGACAGTCCGGGGAATTTTACGGGCTATGACTATTAGAAAAGTTGGACATTACTTCTGCCCTCCTTCCATTGGTCAGAACACGGTCACATGGTCCCACTGAACTGCAAAGGAGGCGGGCGAATGTAGCTGTGAACCCCAGGGCGGCTGCGGGGGCAGGTCGAGAAATGGGTTTTGGTGAACTTGGAGCTGTCTCTACCACAGGCACCAAGCAGAGCTCTGTCTCATGGTGAGACTCGGTCCACACCAGAAGCAGGATTGGGGTGATGCATCTGGGGTCTCTAACCGATGCCCGATCCACAGTCCCGCTGTGGTGCCTGGACTCAAACTTTAGTCTGCCTCCTCTGCGGCACTGAGTGCCAGTGCTGTTCTTGAGGTGGCTGGAAAGTTGAATTTGACACAAATGCATTACCGCAAATCAGAGAACGTGAAAAATCTCGTGCTGTGGGGATTTGGTCTCTGGGTCTATTTTTAAAAGCCACGAAGAGTCTGCAAATGAAGTATTGTCAAGTAGAAAACAGATGAAAATGTATAGTAGTTTATTACTATACATTTAAATGAACATTTCAAATGTAGTCTTTGTTATTGTTGTTGTTAAGAAAATGGTTGTTGACTTTTCCCCCCTTTAGTTTGGTTTGCATTTTTTTTTTTTTTAAGATTTTATTTATTTGACAGAGAGACAGAGATCACAAGTAGGCAGAGAGGCAGGCAGAGAGAGGAGGAAGCAGGCTCAGTGCTGAGCAGAGAGCCCGATGCGGGGCTCAATCCCAGGACCCTGAGATCATGACCTGAGCCGAAGGCAGAGGCTTAACCCACTGAGCCACCCAGGCGCCCCTTGGTTTGCATTTTTAATTTGAATGTTTCAGCCCTGCCTGAGGATCTTCTGCTCACAGCCCCCACATGTAGCCAGTCTGGCACATGATTAGGCCCCCAGGGCAGGTGAGAGAAATGGATGTTTCAATCCTGTATCATTTGGTACCATGCACCACAGTCCTTCTATTCTCAGGTATCTTGGGTTATAAATCATAGCCTCACTATAATGCGCTTTTCTTTGGAGAGAAGAGAAAAGACGAGGGACAGAAACAACACAACATTGATTTAAAAACACTCTGATATGAGATGTTTACAAAATTATGTGCATATTAAAATTGGAAAAATCTCCCCATACCCTAAAAGAGAAAGCACACCAATAAAACCAAACAAAAATACCGTTCTGTCCCTGATGATTTTTTTTTTTTTTCAAACTCTCCAAGTATGAAACAAAGCTGCTTGACGACTGCCCTTCTGTTAAGCATTCCATCTTAATGCACAGGTAGACAGACTGCCTCGGAGGGACATGCAGTCCCAGATGGGGGTGACAAGCACCCATGGTCCCAGTGTGGGACTCCACTAATTGCGAGGGAGGGATTTGACCACGCATGGCCCTCTGCTTCTGGAATGTGAAGTTTGTTTGAAGCCGAGAGCGTGCCGGACAGCTCTCATAAGCATGGTATTTTTGGCCATGTACCCTGTTTCTTTCTTGTTCTGAGTAGCACACCCATCACATAAAGGAACTGGGCAAGAAAATCACTTTGATTAGTGACTTTCCTGAGGATGTATTTCTTTTCTTTCATATTTCACATTCTGAATATTTTATGAAAATGTTTCCCTTTCCAAGGGAGCTAATGCTGTGGTTTAAATAATACTACTGGAAGGTAGGAACCTATTTCTCCCTTGAGGAACAACACATAATCTTACTGATGGGAAGAAATGAGCACTGACATGAAAAGCCATTGCATTAAGCACTTCAACTCTGGGATCTGATTAACTTGGATGTGGTTTACAGTTCTCTCGTGACTTGCTGCATAACCTAACATTTCAATTTCTCATCTTTAAGACAGGGACAATCATTGTCACTACCTAATGACAGCTGGTGATGTCAGGATTAAGTGAGATAAGGCAATTACAGCAGGGGGTACAATGCCTGGCACATAGCAGTTGTCAGTAAATAGTACCTCAGTTTTACATGTAAGTAGCATCCCAGATGACTCCAGAGATTGCCTCCAGAGCACTTTCACAGCCTCTCACTCTGCCATTGAATAGTATCCACTGAAAGTTTCCATTGTAACCTTGGATGAGTGAGATGGATGACTGCAAGATGATAGTGGATGTCTTTGAATCTGGCTTCCCAGACCAGTTGGAACTTTCAGAGTTTTGCTTGGTGCCTGTGGTAGAGACAGCTCCAAATTCACCAAAATCCATTCCTTTTTCTCATAGCTGGACTACATTTGCCAACCTCCCTTCCAGTTCAGTGGGACCATGTGACTGAGTTCTAACTAATGCAACATGGGCACAAGTGATGTCTAACTTTTCTAAGCATAGCCCATAAAAGTTCCTTGGACCATCACCTGCCATCTCACTTGTTCCATCTTTGAGCTCTGAGGGAAATTTCTTAAGCTCTCTGTGTCTCAGTTGCCTAATCTGTAGATTTGAGTACTAATGGTCAGAGGAGTAAACAATTATTATGAGAGACCTTGGTGGGTGATGGGTGAGGTTTAGAACGTGAGCTCTCTGAGGGGACTTTGGTACCCAGGAGGCAAAATGTGGCATCGGTTTGAAGAGAAAACCTGTCTCCCATTTCACTGTGCTCTGGTGCTCCTGGAGTCCCCTCAGCCTCTCCCATAAATATCTGGTGTTCTCTTGGAGCGAATTTCTTACTTGGGCCCAGAGGTGGGAGAATTTAGAACCATTGCCTTGAGAGCCAGCATACAGTGAAGCCCCATTTGGTAAGTCTTGTCACCGAGGCAAGATGTTCTTTGCATCCTTTGTGGATGAACATTTTTCAAATGGAGAAGCTTCCAGACCTCTTAAACTTTCCCACCTCTTCTAAGGCAGGGGTGGTTGTCACAGTTTACCAGACTGATACAAGTCTTCTGCCAGGTTCCTCTCTACCACCTTGGTGATCTGCCACCATAAAGAGATTTCATACGTCATTAAGAGAGATGTCATATGCATCAACATAATGCTATGTTCTTACCCAGAATGTCACATTAGACTCCGAGAGGCTTTTTTAAAACTTACAGTACAACCACATTTTTCCCCTTAAATCATCCAATCTGCCATCTGATGCCCCAAAAAGAAGCTGCTAGTAAAATTGCAACTTGCAAAATTAAGAAAAGCATCACATAAAATGTTAGCTAAAAATGTGAACTTTGCAACCTGTGCTTAGGGATTGGAGTCAGGGGTGAGCATATAGGTACACACAGATGTTCTGCTGTTTCAGAAGTTCTTTTCTCTCCCCAAAATGACAGAGTGATTGGGATGTAACTAATGTCCCCCAAAGGTCCTGGCTTGATTTGGGTTCTCTGTATTCCCTTTCAGAATTTTCCCATTTTCCCTATGCTAATGTTGCCCAAAGAAATCTGCTTTGAAACCAAAGTAAAGAAATAATTTATACTTACTCATGGGGTTTGGAGGCAGGAAGTGATTTTCTTACTTACGCAGTCATTGACAAACATTTACTGGGCATCTGCTTGGTACCAGATGCTCTGATGTGTCCCGGGTCTTCTGCTCTGAACCATGACTCTGGCTCTCAAGTCACTTGCTGGGGATGAAGACTTAAATAGTCCTCGAGGAAAGTGCTCCAGTGCACATGTGAAAAGTACCTGCTGGGAGCCCACCAGCAGAGGGAGTGACCCTACATTTCTGCTCCAACAATTCCCACATGTGACTTTTTTCCTACAACAGGCAATTCTCTGACACCAGCTGGGTGTCTTAAAATTCTGCTCAATTCTGAGATTAGCTACTGGGAGATAAGCGCCAGAACAGGTTTAGGGTTCAGTCCTACAAGACTGCCCTCCCTCATTCAGATGCTAATCGGAAGTCCAAGCTGTCACCTGTGCTTCTGACCAGCTGGCTATATATAGATCAGAGTCCAATGATACCTCCGTTGGGTTCGATTAATTTGCTCATATAACTCAGGGAAATATTTTGCTTACTAGATCATCTGTTTATTATGAAAGGATATGATTCAAGAACAGCCAGCTAGAAGATAGGCATAGAAGAAGGTAGGTGGGAGGAAGGTGTAGAGTTTTCAAGTCCCCTCTGAGCTAGCTGACCACTCTCCACATACCTCCATGAGTTCACCAATCCAGAGGCCCTCCAGACCTTGTCCTTGGGGATTTGTATGGAAGCTTCATTACATACTCACAGTTGACTAAATCATTGAAAATTGGTGATTGAATTCAATCTCCAGCCCCTGTCCTCCCAGGAGGCTCTGGGGTAGGATTCCAAGTTCGTATCTTAAAATCACAGGATTTTAAATCTCCAGAAGCAACCAACCTCACCCTTAGATGATGACTTGGGGCTTTCCAAAAGCCACCTCATTAACATAACAAAAGACAGCTTGTTTGCTCTTCACACTTAGAAATTCATAGTATGTTAGGAGCTCTGTGCCAGGAATGCAGATTTAGACCATAAATACATTTTTCTTACTATAAATCACAACATCACAGCCTAGTTCAGCACCACTGGATGCAATTGCCCTTGGTGGTTCAGCTTCCTAAGTCTCAGACCAGAGCTCCTGGGTTCATGCCCCTAGTCTTCCACTTAGTCTCTCTGTTACCTTGGATGAGTTAAGTCTCTGCATCTGTTAAGTTTCCTCATCTGTAAAATTGAGAGGATGGGTGTTTCAGAATATCAAATAAATTAATACACATAAAGTGCTGAGCCCCATACCTGAAAGATAAGGTTTACAGAATATTGCTTATTGACAGTAGGAAAGGAGTTCTGTCAAAAGAGCCAGAAATAATGTTTGGATTCTGTATGCTCCTAGAATTGTGGGGAGCTCCATTTTTCTATTAAAACAACAATACATACTTGGTCATCTCATGCATATAAAACTGTTAGGTTGCTCACTGGAGGGTGATGCTTTATTCAAACCAGTATTCCTTCCTCCCTCCCTCCCTTCCTTCTTTCCTTCCAACTGATAGATAATTCCTTTATTCCATGACTTCTCACCCTGGGCATTATAGACATTTGGGACCAGATAATTCTGTCGTGTGGTGGCGGGGCATTCTGCATTATAGGATGATTACCAGCATCTCTTGCCTCTACCCACTAGATGCCAGTAGTATTTCCTTTCCCTTGGTTTTGACAACCAAAAATATCTCCAGACATTGCCAAAAACTTGCCTTAGATTGACAGAGCCTTAAGAGGACTTCAGAAATGACCCATGAGAGCTTTTGTTCTGTAGAAGTCCCCCATATGAAGCAGCTCAGTCACATCCCTGTGCTTAGCCCAACACACCACAGCAGCCCCAGTTAATCCAACAACCAGAAATGATACAGTCCTTCTCCAGATGCCCTGTAGCCACAACATTGCCTTGGGTGGATGTCCCCCTTGCATTCCTTTCCCCCCATTTTTGCAAAAGTTAAAACATAGACCCAGAGAAAGGGGATCAGTTCACCCAGGGACCCAAACCATGTAACTGCTTGGCTGTGCCAGTTCTGTCTGGTCCCAGTTCTTTGCATTCCTCTTACTACAGATACTTTGCACACCTGCTATGTTATAAAGTTGGAAGGGCATGTGGCCAGTGACAGGAGCTCAAATAAAATGATGGCATTAAGATTTCTGGTGTTCTGAAAAGCAGAGCAGACAACACATACACACACGCGCGCACACACACACACACACACACCCCAATTGCTACAAGACATGTAAGGTTTTACAAGACTGGTCTCCTGGGCAACCTCATCTCAGGCCGATCTCCACTCATTCCCCAGCATCATTGATCCTCTCACACCCTCTCTTGTATCAGAAGTTCTTCCTGCGTCAGGACCTTCGTATAGTTTGTTTCCTGGAATGACCCCTTTAATAACCTTTCTATTTGGTGAGCTTCTCTCCTCATCATTCCCCAGGTATCTTCCCAATTAGTCCATTCCAAGCTAAGTGCCTTCTATTTTTTTATATATGAAGTTTTTATAAGAAGTATGGCTTATCACAATTATACCTATGTCACTCATTTGTCTGCTCAAAAGCGTGTTTTATTCTATGGCTGTTCCTTGCAAGTGTAAGCCCCATGGTTAATGTCATATGTTCCTGCCTCCAATGTTTAGCCCGTAGTTGGTAAACACTTAATAAGTATTTGTTGAATTTTAAAATGAATCAATGGAAAACTGAATGAATGAATAAAATGATTGCACTTACACAGATTGCCTAGAAACTGGACGTGGTACAGAATTCTAACTTCAGGATGCTTCCTGGCCAAAAGGAGGCTCCTTTCAACTTCCCCTCGGGGCTGTGAATGTCTCTTTGCTGGGAGTGGTAACCGAGGCCCTGGACTGCTCAAGAGTTGTTTGAATAATATATTAGTCATCACACGCTCTTGAATAAAAAAAATGTCATAATGCATTCATTCATTCATTAAAAAAAATTTCTATTAAGTACCTACTTTGTGCCAGACCCCATTCCGGGCACTGAGGAAACCACACGGATTCTGAGCACGTCCTCAGAGAGGAGCAGGCACATAATGACAACTAGCTGAGAGCTAGCACGGAGCAGCGCCAGGTGCTGGGGAAGCAGATCCGAGAGGGATCTTGCCAGTTGGGTTAGGGAAAGCCTCTCAGAGGAATTTATGTTTAAACTGAATCCTGAGAGACCAGCAAGTGTTGGCCAAAGATAGAAACAGCAGCCTGTGTTAAAGTGCTAGCATGAATTTGAAAGAACTGAACCCATTTTACGGTGGCCAGGGAGCAGAGAGCCAGCATACAGCCCAGAGCAAGTACCCATAGAACAGCCCAGAGAACAAAGACCCCATTAATGGTGGCCAATGTGATGCAGCTACTCCTTTCCCTGTCTGTGTTTTCAGAAGCTGCAAGGTGGCCCGGGACATGAAACAAAGGGCATGTTGACTGGAGAGCCTGGGTGTCCCAGTTTCACCATGAAAAGACTGAACTATAGTTCTCTTAGTCATAGGGGAGAGAGCACAGGTTTGGAATTGAGAGCTGGCCCCAGATCCCTGCTCTGTGTCCTTGAGCAATCTGCTTTCCCTCTCTCAGCCTCTTTTCCTCGCCTATACAGAAAAGAATAATGACACAATGAGCATTCGTGATGCTCCGTGTCTATCAAACACCGGGCCAGGCATTCCTCCTGCTTTAGCCAACTTTGTTCTCACCATCACACAGCACTCATTTATAGCTGAGTAAACTGAGGTGCTGAGAATTAGTGATCTTGCCTTGAGGTCGCAGAAGTAATATTGGAGATGCTGGGGTTCACCCGCATCTGTCTGCCTCAGGAACCTGAGCTGACAACCCTATACCATGCTGTCATTTAGGATTATGGAGAAGATAAAGTCGAACAATTCATTCGCCCAGCAATTGCCTGGCACAAATTGAGGAAATATGTTTGGACAGATGTGGGTTCTAATCCCATTTTTATCTCTTACTGGCTGTGTGAATCCTTCAGATGCTACATCTGTCTGGGCCTCAATTTTCCCATCTGCAAAATGGGAATGATCTGCGATTCTATCTCACCTGATAGGAATATTCAGTGAGGATGCAAGCAAATCCTTTAGCGCAATGTCCTGGTAAGTACTCAACAGAGGTCAACTCTAATTATTATTAGGAGTATAGGAGGGGCTATACTAATGTTGGATCTCCCACCTTGGATCTCCCACCCTCTTCCTGAGTTTCCCTCTTGGCACAAGGGGTTTCAGTAAGTGCAAGGCCCCTCAGCTCTCTAATGCATGTAAGAGACCAGAGTGTCTCCAATATAAGGCAGTAACAGAAGCCAAGGAGATGAGAGGGACCCATCAGAACTGTTTTCCTCCAGCTGATTGTGAAGTGTGACCAGGTAGGAGGATGCCCTTGGTTAGGAGTTCTTTGTGTTCTTTCCCTAAAACAAGTGCCTTCCATGCCAAGCCATCTTTCCTGCACAACACTTTAATTTACATCTTTTAATAACTTGGGTTGCCATGGAAGCGTTGGAATTCAGTTTTAAAATAGACAAACTAATTGTTTCAGTCAGTTTGGGTATTTGCTGTCAAGGAAACAGCCAGCTTTCCCCCATTGCTTAATTGGATGTATGAGGTGGCAAAATGGCAAAGGGTTCTTCCCACCCCGTGGCCACGCAGGGGAGGCACCATGAGGCATCCAAGGGAACTTATCCAGTTCTAGCTGGACACCTAGGAAAGGGAGAGTCTGGACTAATGGAGGGGGCATATAGGGCAATAGGGGGTGGTAGGAGTGAGTCATAGAAGAACCATAGTAGGACATATCTCCTGAGGGAAAATACAGGGCTAGGACATTCTGACAGCTAGCCATGGTTCCTCTAGCCTTGAATGGAGGCCCAGAGGCCCTCCCTTCTGTTCTGAGGGATTCTAGCCACAAAAACACCACCAGCAAAAACACAGTGAGGAACCCACTTCCTCACTGAGATTGATGAGGAAGCATAACTCTTCCATCCAATGACTAATTTTACCTTACCTTCTTTTCTATGTCAGGTAGGTACGTACTAGGCCCTGGGAGTCTAACTGATCCAGAGGGAAGATAGCATCATTTATTTATTTAATCATTCAACAAATATTTATTGCATTCTTGTTTGATATATTAGTGAACATGCTAGTTCTCTTTGTGGAGCTTATATTCTAGCATGGTAAACAGACAATGAATAAGAAGAATAATGGATTACATGGGATGTTGAAAGCTAATACAGGGAATGTCGAAAGGAAAGAAAAAATGGAACAGAGAACCAGGGATTAGGAGTGTAGAATTAATGATTTGTCTGGTTAGGCTTCCTTGAGAAAGGGAGGTCTGAGCAAAGACTTGATAGTGGTGAGACCATTAGCCAAGTGGAACCTTGGTGATTAAGTATGATTAGGAGTGATTAAAAATTATCCCTCTGTTATTGGAGATCTGCTTTGGAATTCCATTTTTCATTACTCATTCCCCAAATGACGTCTGCCTATGATAGCACCTCTTTAAGCCTTAATCTCCCCATCTCTATAGTGGGGATAATAGTACTTTAAATGGTTAAGTGAGTTAATGTTTATTAAATGACTGGCATATAGTAACAGATAAGATGGTGATTTTAATGGTAATGATGACAATAAGGTTCATAAATCATTGAGGAGTAAGAAGTAAGAGATAAGTAGAAAGGCATCCACCATTTGTTATGAGATATACTGAGTGATAGAATGTGGCCCAAGATTTTGTGAAAGCTCCAAAGAGGATCAAATCCACTCTATTAAAGACTTGCCATAAGTGATTCCTATGCCAAAATCTTCAGGAAAGACAGGAGCTGTACAGATGCAGCTGGGAGGAAATGGTATTCCATTGTGTTGAAATAGCCTGTGCAAAGGCCACATGGGAAGAGAGCATGGCCAAGTCAAAGTACCATGAAGAGTCTGTGGCATCCGAAGCTGAGTGTGTGAAGACCCAACTGTTATGAGATAAGGTTGCAGATGTCAACAGGTACCTCGAGGCCTTTATGAGATTTTATCCTGTAGCTGGGCTTCACAGAATTTTCCAAAAATGCTTTCCAAAGGATAAAGAAGAGAGAATGAGAATGCTGTGGGAGAAATGGGGTGTTTGAAGTTCTCAGTGGTCCCACCCAGCTGGGAAACCTCTTCCAAGTCTCCTGTGTCCATATCAAATGTATACATGAATTTGGTATCTGGTTCCATGTTATGTCACATTTCTTTAAATATCAAATTAGTATTCTAAATTACTTATCCCAGAATTAAAGTAATACTCCAGAAAGATGTCCAGATGACTTTGCATTCCTGTTTAGAAGTGTATTTTGCAATTGAATATGTGGAAGCCTTTGGATGCTTTTAGGTCACCTAGAAACAGCCAGGTCTTTGTGTGCAGTGATTAGTTAGTTGCAAGATGGAAAATTAAAGGAGAGCTAAGGAGTAACTTGAGACTGAAGGCTGGCCCACCCTTGGGTGGTATTTGTAGCCATCCAGATAGGACACGATGCTGGCCTGGATTATGGTCATGGCAGGAGTGGTATAGTGGAGGGATGGCCATTGGGAATATACATTTAAAAATATGCCACCAGATCTTAATACAACCATAGGGGTCTATTTTTCCAGGTGTTCCCTATAATGACACACTGATCTATTTCTAGTCTTTTACTATACCTATTTAAAAATTTGAGGCAGACTGATACAACAAAAGTGAAACATGGGAACAATCAAAAACATTGTAAGAGTAAGCATCTAAGATAAATCTTCTCTCCATCAGAGTGCTGAATTTATCTCTGAGCTTCCTGGCAGCAAAGGCAAAATGAGAAACATATAGGGTCATATAATCTATATTGCTTGGTGAGATGGAAGACAAAGTTCATCTGTAGGAGAGAACATTGCATAGGCATTGAACTGGGAGAGGGATTAGTCAGTTGCTTCCATACTTAAGGGTTATTTTATGATAGAAAAGCAGTGCCTTCAGCAAAAAGATTGTCTGCATCAACATTTCCTGCTCTCATCTGCTATAAATGCTGAGGTCATAGTGTTAAATCTTAACTTAGTTGAGGCAGTTTCATGGAGGGAGATAACATAATATGGTCCAGGTGCTTGTCTTTCTAATTTAATACAAGACTAGAACTTAGAGAATCCCAAGAAATGGATGACTCACATGCCCATTAGATTATCTATCTCAGATATTAGATTTCTCAGATGAGCTTCTGGAAGGAGAAGCTGGATTTCAGTCAACTCATGGCTGGACTCTCCAGTGAATGCCAACTTCTATGTCATTGAAGAAGAAAATGTATGTGCTTGAAACATCAGGGCCGAGGGAGTCTGCATTTCCATTCTGAAATGAGAACTTGGCTGCCTGATTTTTCTTCTTCTTGAACTAGGGAAGGAGCCGGTGTGGCCTGTTGTATAGAAAAAGGTGTCGGCATTGCGAAAATCTAGTCTGAACCCATTTCTGCCGTCAAATATTAAGTAACTAAGGTCAAGCTAGTTTACCTCTTGCAGACTCATTTATAACCCTAGGATAAATGTAGGCATCCATATACATAAGACCCACAGTTAATATCATCCTCAATGGGGAAAAACTGAGAGCTTTTCCCCTATAGTCAGGTGCAAGAGACGGATGTCCTCTCTCACCACTACTCTTTAACGTAGTACTGGAAGTCTTAGCCCCAGCAATCAGATTACAAAAATAAATAAAAGGCATCCAAATCAGCAAAGAAGAAGTCAAACTCACTATTTGCAGACAACATGATACTCTATGTAGAAAACCCAAGAGTCCACCAGAAAATTGTAAGAACTAATTCATGAATTCGGCAGAATGGCAGGATTTTTTTTTTTTTTTTAAGATTTTGACAGCAAGAGACACAGCGAGAGAGGGAGTACAAACAGGGGGAATGGAAGAGGGGGAAGCAGGCTCCTGCTGAGCAGAGAGCCCGATGTGGGGCTCGATCCCAGGACCCTGAGATCATGACCTGAGCCCAAGGCAGAGGCTTAACCCACTGAGCCACCCAGGCGTCCCAGAATGGCAGGATTTTAAATCAAAGTGCAGGAATCTCTTGCATTTCTGTATAGCAATAATGAATCAGCCAGAAAAGAAATCAAAGAATCAATCTCATTTGCGGTTGCGCCAAAAACAGTAAGATACCTAGGAATAAACCTAACTAAAGAGGTAAAAGATCTGTATTCTGGAAACTCTAGAACAGTTATTTAAGAAATTAAAGAGGCTACATAGAAATGGAAAAGCATTCCATTCTCATGGATTGCAGGAGCAAACATCGTTAAGATGTCTATACTATCCAAGCAATCTACACATTTAATGCAATCGCTATCAAAATAACACCAACATTCTTCACAGACCCAGAACAAACAATCCTAAAATACATATGGAACCACAAATGACCCCGAAGAGCCAAAGCAATCCTAAAAAGGAAAGTAAAACTGGGGCGCCTGGGTGGCTCAGTTGGTTAAGCAACTGCCTTCGGCTCAGGTCATGATCCTGGAGTCCCAGGATGGAGTCCCGCATCAGGCTCCCTTCTCTGTGGGGAGTCTGCTTCTCCCTCTGACCCTCCCCCTTCTCATGCTCTCTCTCTCTCTCTTATTCTCTCTCTCTCTCAAATAAATAAATAAAATCTTAAAAAAAAAAAAAAGCAAAACTGGAGACATTTCATGCTGTATGACAAAACTGTAGTCATCAAGACAGTATGGTACTGGCATAAAAATAGACACACAGATGAATGGAACAGAATAGAGAAGCCAGAATTGGACCTACAACTCTATGGTCAACTAATCTTCCAACAAAGTAGTAAAGCCCATCCAATGGAAAAAAGACCATCTCTTCAACAAATGGTTTTGGGGAAACTGGACCACTTTCTTACACCATACACAAAAAGATATTCAAAATGGATAAAAGACCTCAATGGAAGACAGGAAAACATCAAAATCCTAGAGGAGAACGCAGGCAGAAACCTCTTTGACCTCAGCTGTGGCAACTTCTTATTAGACACATCACTGGAGGTAAGGGAAACAAAAGCAAAAATGAATTATTGGGACTTCATCTAGATAAAAAGCTTCTTCACAGCCAAGGAAACAACAAAACTAAAAGGCAGCTTACGGAATGAGAGAATGTACTTGCAAATGACATATCAGATGTCATATGATATTTGGTTTAGTATCCAAAATCTATAAAGAGCAAATCAGACTCAATACCCCCCAAAACTAATAATCTAGTTAAGAAATGGGCAGAAGACATAAATAGACCCTTTTCCAAAGAAGACATCCATATGGCTAACAGGCACATGGGAAGATGCTAACATTACTCATCATCAGGGAAATACAAGTCAAAATCACGGTAAAAAACCACCTCACACCTGTCAGAATGGCTAAAATTAACAACATAAGAAACAACAGGCATTGCCAACAATGCAGAGAAAGGCTAACCCTCTTACACTGTCAGTGGGAATGCAAAGTGGTGCAGCCACTCTGGAGAACAGTATGGAAGCACTTTTGTATGACCCAATAATTGCAATACTAGGTATTTACCCAAAGGTTACAAAAAATACAGATCTGAAGGGATACCTGCAATCTGATATTTATAGCAGCATTATCAACAGTAGCCAAACTATGAGCCCAAATGTTTATTGATAGATGAATGGATAAAGAACACACACACACACACACACACAACACACACACACGTTAGAATATTATTCAGCCATCAAAAACAATGAAATCTTGCCATTTGCAATGATGTCAATGGAGCTCAGTGAAATAAGTCAGTCAGAGAAAGTCCAATACCATAGGCTCTCACTTGTGAAATTTAAGGAAGAAAAGTCATCAACATATGAAAAAGGGTGAGGGAGAAGAGGAAAGAGGGAAATAAACAATAAGAGATTCTTTTTTACAGAAAGATTTTATTTATTTAAATAAATAAATTAGAGCAAGAGAAAGAGTGAGAGAGCCAATATGAGGGGTAGAGAGAGAAGCAGATTTTCTGTTGAACTGAGAGTCCAGTGTGGGGCTTGGTACCAGAACCTGGGATCATGACTTGAGCCAAAGGCAGACACTTAGCTGACTGAGCCACCCAGGCACCTACCTGTAAGAGACTCTTAACGATAGAGAACAGACAGGGTTGATGAAGGGAGATGGGTGGGGGGTGGGATAGATGGGTGAAGGGTATTAAGGAGGACACTTTTTGTGATGAGCACTGGGTGTTGTATGTAAGTGATGAAGCACTGAATTCTACTCCAGATACCAATAGTGCACTGTATGTTAATTAAGTAAAATTTAAATTAAAAAAAAAAAACAGGAAAAAAGAAATAGAAAAAGAAACCCCCAAAACAAAAATGTGGACATCTTTTTTTTTTTTAATTTATTTATTTTTATTTTAGAGAGCAAGAGAGAGCAGGGGACGGGGAGGGAGAGAGGGGATCTCAAAGGAGACTCCATGCTGAGCACAGAGCCTTACCCATAACAATGAGATAATGACCCTAGGCAAAATCAATATCCAACCTACTGAGCCACCCAGGCACCCCCTAATGCAGGCTTCTTACACGACTGTTGGGAGGATTAAATGATACAACAGGTGTCAGGTCTTAAAACAGCTTAGAACAGAGGCATTTAATACATTATAGATATTACTATTATTTTAATTGTAAAATGAGAGCAATTTAACTCTTTTGCTGAATCTTTAAGCCAACCTCGGAATGTTACTAAAATCTAAGATGCACATTTCTAAATCTAAAAGAATCCATAAACTAAGCCTGCATTGTTGAGGTCCTGAGGAGTAGAGCATGGAGCAAATGGGTAGCATCACAGGTGAAGTGTAAACTTTCCTGTCTTAGGTCAGGAGTAGAATCTTAGACAGGATTCTTGCTAGGGGATGTATGGAAGAGTACTTTGTGGAGAAGGGAAGTAAGAGGAGAATAAGGAAAATAAAGGACTAAGCAAGGTTGGGGTTCCATCAGAATTGAGTCTCAGACTGATCCCACAGGAGGGTCTGAAACAATAATTACACCACAGAATTGGTCCTTTCTTCCCATCTTGAGGCAAGAGAACCAAGCTTTTTGTACTTCTGGGCCCTTGGCTGAGATTTGCCTCCTGGAGTTGGGGGAGGTAGGCTAGCCTTCCAATGGAGCTGGCTTCCATTTGGGAAGGGGGATGAGTCATTTATCAGGCAACCCTCTTACATCTGGGGTCTGGTGCTCTAGCAGGTAAAGAGGGCCTGGGTGAGGCACCAGCAAAATCCACTACACCTCCTAAACATCACTTATTAATTCCTGATATCTTCTCTTTTTCATCACCTGCCAAAATCACTGTGCTTTCTCTCTACCCTCCTTTTCTGTAAGTCAAAGTCTCTCTTTCTTCTACCACTCTTTAAACCTACTTATCCCATTTTATCATAGAATAGTTACTCCATTCTGCCTTCTTCCCTTTGCATCTTGAAACAGCCTCCTTAAGGGGGCTCATAGGTATTTAAACTTTAATATTTCCTATTTCTATCATTACTATCTCCTGGGAAACATGTGGGTAGGATCAATGTTATTCTCAAAAAATCAGCTTTGAATCTACAAGAACATATGGGGAAAGACACAGTAGCCACCCTTGAGGTTTGCTCCACTTAATTTCAAAGAGAAACTTGGTGTGAGAAGGACATGCTTCAGCACCTAGGAAAGCAGCAACCTCAGGGTGGCCCTCTCTTGGCTATTCTAAGGTGAACAAACCTTTTCATCCCTACTGCAAGTTTCTCAGGAGATTCATTGGGTGTCCTCCAAATTTTTTTTTCAGTTTGGCAATAGCCATATGTGAGAGCATATCGCCAGACAGCCAAAAATCATGCTTTTTATTGCAATTCGCTTGACCCCTCTCTCTCTGAGTAGACTGGTTTCACTCTGGAATGTTAACCGGTTAGAGCTTTGTAGCTCCAAATGTTTTTTCATAGTTCTCATAGAAGGCCAAGAATTTAGGAAACTGCCTCTGTGTATCAGAGAGCAAGGTTCTAACTGGGCTCGCTGAAAGGCAGAGAGAGGCTGACGCATGGTGTGTCTTTGAAAGACCTGGTATCCCTCTTGTTCAGATGCATAACCAGTTGAATCTCTGATGCCTCCTGGCCTAGAGAATGATCCTGGGGCCAGAGTCCATTGTCCTATTTGAACTTTATGGAGGAATGATGATGGTAAGTGGCAGGTGCTTTTTTGGGCACCAACATGTAAGATCATATTTCATTCTCTCCACAACATGTGTGGGTTCTTTTCTTACCACCATTTTGCAGATGAATAAGTTAAGGCACAGAGAGGATTTCCCACAGAGGTGTTTGCATGGGCATGCTTAAAGCTTGAAAAAAATTACTTCAACATTACTTAAGTTTACAATTTCACCCTTGTTTGGATAGCTCATTGATGAGTATCTAAGCTTTCTCCCTGCTTTCCAGATGTAATGGGTGGGGGTGGAATCTTATCTCATTTTGTCACTACGGTACCCTCAGTTTCTAATAAAATAATAGGCACATAGTAGATGCTCAACATGTTATCCATTGATCCATGAATGGATGCATTCAGATGTGAATAGAGGGGAGAAGAGGATGTTTTCCAGGCAGAGAATAGTATGTGCCAATGGGTAAGAGAGAGAATGAGAGAGAGAGAGAGAGCACTCTCCCCAAACAACTGCATTTCTGCAAAGAGGTTTATTTCAGTAGATATGAGTGAAGACATGGAGATTCTATTTCCTCCTCATCCCAACTGCCCTGCTCTGGCCTCATGCAGCCAGTTCCTCATCCGTATTCTTCCCAGGCCATCCCTCCAGCCCAGTAATCTGTTTCTGTCCTTTCAAGAAGTTAATAGGACAAAAACAAATCACCAGTCTCCAGCAAGTCATGCAGGGTTCTTGGGGACCTGGCGGTCAGCTCTGAGAAGGACATGAGAGGGATAGGCAGTGCCAGGAATGCCAAATCAGCTTCCTCACCCTGGAAGAAATCACAACCACCACCAGGACAGCCAGGAAGCTGAAGAAGCCTCCTTGAGGCCCCTGGGACTCCAGTCCACAAAAGCCAAGTCTACACTGCCCAGATTATCTGGGGAAATTAATGAAACATAAACCTTCCCTCCCTTGCCCCTCCCCTGAAGAGTCAGATAGTAGAGTATTTCTATTCTGGAGGCACATGAGATACAGAGATGCTGTTCTTCTATCAGTAATCACTGCTGTCTGCCCCATAGATACCTGTTTCCTCTCCTTTATTTCAGATCATGAGCCCTTCTTCACTCTTTCCTGTGCCTAGTATCAGAAGCCACAGGTTAAGTTCACATCTCACATCTCCTCGGTGACATTTGTCTCCCTTAACCCTCTCTCCCTACCATTCCCTGAAGCCTGTACATGGGTGACGTTTCACACCATCCATCCTCTCCTCTCCATTCTTTTTGTCATTTTTTAAAGGCAGGATCCTAATTATTGTTCTTCTGAACAATTTTAGGCCCTAGCAATCTGGTCCTCTTACCTCTGGGGTCCCCATTTAGAATTCATCTTGCACTCTGCAGTTAGAATAGCTTTCCAGAGTTGAACTGTGATGGTTTATAATCTCAGGATGAAAGATAATTCTTAGCATGGCACTCAAGGCCCTCCACAGACCTATCCCAATCCATTTGTTCAGATGATTTACTCCTAATAGCCCTTCACACCTGTGCTAGCCAGTATGGTAGCCATTAGCCACATGTGGTCATTATGTGTAAAATAAAATCAGAAATTCATTTCCTCAGCCATAATAGCCTCATTTCAAGTGCTCAATGGCCACATAGAGCTCATGGCTACCATATTGGACTGTAAGGATATAGGAATTTCTATCACCACAGAAACCATAGAAATTTTTGTTTGGCAGTGCTATTTCACATGTCATAAGGCAGACCCAAATGAGACTTTTTGCTATCTTTTGTTCATATCCTCGGATTTTCCACCCTAATAGTTTTGCTCATGATCTCACATTTACTGGAAATGCCTACCCCCAATCTCTCCATGCCCAAACATTCCTGAGTCTTTAAGGTTTTTTTTTAGGAAGACTTCCTTGCTTCTCCACCTAGAAGTGAATTACCCTACCTTTAAATTCTCATAGCCCCTAGTACGTCTGATGGTAGTACTTGTAACTTCTTACTGTTATTCATAGTTTTACATATCATGGTTCCTATAACATGTATGAGACTCAGCAGATGTTTGTTGGATGGATGAATGCACTCCTTCTGTTGGAGTATAAGCTCTAAACACTGACAAATACCTGTAATTGTTCACCTACCATGAGTCAGGCATTATTATGGGAAATTTATTCATTCACCCTTAAAATAGAATCATTAAGTAAGAATTAATATTCCCATTTGATAGTTGAGTAAACTGAAACCTGCAAAGGCAGCTCCCTATCCCAAGGTCCACAGTTGACAGATAGCAGAGCCAGAGTTTAAAATGAATTCTGGGGGCATCTGCGTAGCTCACTTGGTTAAGCATCTTATTCTTGGTTTTGATTCAGGTCATGATCTTGGGGTCATGAGCTCGAGTCCCATGTTGGGCCCCAGGCTGGGTGTGGAGCCTGTCAAGATTCTCTTTGGGTGGCTCAGTCAGTTAAGCATCTGCCTTTGGCTCTGGTCAGGATCTCCTGGTCCTGAGATCAAGCCTTGTGTGGGGCTCTCTGCTCAGTGGGGAGTTTGCTTCTCCCTCTCCCCCTGGCCTTTCCCACCTCTTGTGCTCTCTTTCTCAAATAAATGAATAAAATCTTTAAAAGAAATTCTCTCTCTCTCCCTCTCACTCAACAAGTATATGAGGTAAAGTCTGAATGAATGACGCTAAGCATCTGTTTTTCCATGGAGTAATACTATGCTGCCTTTCTTTGAAGTGAGATTCCTTCATTTTACTGTAGAGGCAAAAAAAAAACCAAAAAACAAAAAAAGCCTTCATAAAATTTCCCTCCCACTTCTGCCTAGCCTCTTCCCTGCTACTCCAAGCCCAGAGACTGGCACAGAGTTGTTACTCTTTTAAGAGTGAATGACAAATTTTTAAGTCTCAATGAGACTCCCAACACCTACTATTCATCTCCGAGCTCTGCCCACATGGAACCTTAAGCCTATGCAGTCGGCTGTGCTGTTAACCTTGCCCTTGGTAGTCTCATCTCAGGTAAATCACCCTCAACTTCTCCACCCTCATCCTCTTCTAGCCCTCATGGTTGGTCCCAGGGCGGGGAGGGGGCCAGCCTTCTCTTGGATTCACTTGATCTGACTTTCTTCAATCAGATGTTTCTGTGTGTGTATTTTGGGGGGAATTATTTGCTCTATGGAAAATATTGACAAACTCCATCTAGTTTTTTCAAAGATCCCCCCCCCCCAATCTACACATGCCATAATAACCCCCACTCTACCTCTTTGTTCTTACATATTTTCAGAATGCCCTTTCTCTCTCCCTCAACTCTTACTCCTGTTTCAACACTGCTGTGTGCTCCTCTGAGAAGTCATCCCTGAGTTCTCTGCCCTTCCTGGTGTTTCTATAGCATGTAGAACCTGCATTACACAAAGAGACAGCTGGTTACATGCTTATTTGCATAAGGGAGAATTTATTAGACACTCTTTTTTTTTTTTAAGGATTTTATTTATTTATTTGTCAGAGAGAAAGAGCGGGTGAGCTCAAACAGGGGGAGCGGCAGGCAGAGGGAGAAGCAGGCTCTCCACAGAGCAGGGAGCCCGATGTGGGACTCGATTCCGGGACCCTGGGATCATGACCTGAGCCAAAGGCAGCCACTTAACCGACTGAGCCACCCAGACATCCCTTATTAGACACTCTTCCTATATGCTCCTCCATCTGTTCTAGTTCATAAGATGTTCCAAGCTCATTTGGACAGAGGTAATGGCAGGTGGATAGAAAGAAAGGTGGAGGGCAGGGCCAGACAGACAAAGCACTGTCTATTTCAGCAGCCGAAGTGTACCCACCTCCATTTTACTCATGAGACTTCAGAGGCTCAAAAGAGTAAAGGTGTTTATTCCAAGTCACCCTCTAGGATTGAAGCTTATACTCAAACCCAGGTGTCTGGCCCTATTTCATCCCTTCGTCTTTCCTTTTTCTCCCCACCGTGCCCACAAAAACCACTAGCTATCATATCTAGGCCAACTCAGACACTGCTTGTTCCCCCAGGCAGGATGCATCCTCCAGAATTCACCAGTCCTCATTGAAAGGAATCATAGGAAGACAAATCTGGGGACTCTGGGTGGTGTGAGCCGTGCATGTTCACTCCAGAGCCGGCACCCTCTCCCCTTACTGAGGGAAGCTGTTGGAGGCATGTTTCCCTCTAAGCCGGGCATATGTCACCTTCGGGCAAAAGATGAGGTAATAGAATTGAGATGAATGTAATTGGCAGAAGGTCAGTGAGGGAGCCATGTGTGTCTGGAGCTTCCCGAAAAGGCCAGTGTGTTCCTTGCTCCCCTGTCTTGAGATTAGTATGCAGGTAAGGCAGATGGGCCTCAGCAGAGTAATTGGATCATTCGGAGATCGGCAATGCCTGGTGTATGTACAAAGCCTCAACAGTGATTAGATCCTGCCCGCTCATCTCGGCAAGCCTTGAAATTCTTCCCACTGTGAAAAACTAATTTTCTGTGGGAATTTATTAAATAAGAAATCTGCATGCCACTTTACCTTGTAAGTCAGGCCAGCGGAATACAAAGATTCCCCTCGACTTTGATGCATGTACCTAGCAGAGATTTCTCCATCACTGGGGGAGAGGTGTTGAGGAGCTAGTTTTGTTTTAGGACATGTGTATTTCTCAGTGTGTCCTCAGGGCAAGAAATATGGGACCCCTTACTAAATGCCCACACGAGAGAGGATAACTGGGACAAACAGAATGCCGTGTGGGGTGGGGACGGTGTGAAAAAGTCAGGCCCATGCAGACGGGGGAGGGCTCTGGTTCCTTGTTATGGGCTGAATTTGCCTCTTCCCCGCCCTCATTCATATGTTGAAGTTCTAAACTCCCACACCTCAGAATACAACCTTATTTGGGAATCGTCTTTATGGTTGTAATTAGTTCAGATGAGGCCATATTGGAGTAGGTGGGCCCCCAATCCAGTATGACTAGTGTTCTTATAAAAAGGGGAAATTTGGACACAGACAAAGGAAGAATACCGTGTCCAGATGAAGGCAGAGGTGGGGCTGATGCTTCTAGAAGGAACATCAGTAACTGTCAGCAGCGAGGAGAGCCATGGAACAGATTCTCCCTCCCAGCGCTCAGGAGAAACTCACCCTGCCAACACCTTAATCTCCAACCTTTAGCCTCCAGAGCTGTGAAACAATACATTTCTGTCATTGAGGCCATCCCATCTATTAGGGCAGCCCTCAAAAAACTATTACCAGGGCAAAGGTTCTTTAATATGGGAGTCTGAATACCTGGTTTCTGGTTTGTGCCTCCCCTCTGAGGTGTGCGGGTGTGGCCGGTTGGATTTCTGAGATTAAACTAGAAAACGCTTCTATGTCTATCTAAAACAATTCTCCTAGAGCCAGGGTGCTTTCCTCCCAGAACACATTATGCTTTCGTGATCATATAACAATTCGTGTGATGTTGAGATTCACCTGGTCTCCTTCAGTGGGCTGGGGCTTGCAGAGAAAAGGCACTCACCTTGTTCATATTGCAGGAGTTTACATTCTGTCATTTACTGAACACTAACACATGCCCAGTACATGAGGACTCATTCAGTCCTCGCAACAAGCCCGTGAGGTGGGACTCATTGTACTCTAAAATTCTTAGGGAAACTGTATGAGGTGATACCCAGCAAGTCATAATGTTCAGGTATGAACTCCGGTAGCCTTATTCTTAATTTACTATACAAGTCTTTCTTCCAGGCTCCAAACCCATGGTGGGACACTGCAGAATCTTAGTTTCAGCCTGATGCATATATGAATGAAAACAGTACGCCTCTTTCTCGTAAAAAATCTCAAAGATGCCCGGTATGACACAGATGAAAGCCCTGCTTATGGAAGGGGATGGCCATCGCAACCCCACCCCCATCCTGACAAGAGAAGAGCTTCCTCTCCTCTTGCACATTACATAAGTGAAATTACCAGGGAGCCTGACTCTGCAACCACCCCCACACTGCAGGCATCTCTACCATCTGAGCTCTGTTTGGCAGTGTCGTTGCTGGAGGGTGGCTGCTCTGGGTGGCTCATTCACCACCAATGGGAGAAAGGCAGGGAGCAAATCCAGCCTTTGTAAGATGTCAGAGCACTGAAATCATCCATAACCTGTTTATATTCCCTGCTAATCCTCTGAAAGGCAACCTGACCGCAGAGGGTGCATGAAGCCCTTTCTGTCCAGCAGTCCAGAATGGCTACCATAGGTGCCCAGAATTAAGGGAAGTAGAGTTGGTGGAAGTCTCTGCACAGCCTGGATCTTCCTGTCCTTCAGGCTACTATCCAGGGAGAAGTTTCATTAAGTGTCACATAGAGAGGGGCAGTCTCCTCTACCTGGCACTACAGCACCCCAACTCAGTGCACAGTCGAGGAGGTGCTGAAGTCTTCCTGGCTGGAAGATATCCGATCTTTAGCTCAGCACACTTAACTCAGTGAAGATTAATTGGTCCACTAATTTGTGGTGACTGTGAGAGTCTTTTCTGTGTACTGGGAGTGGGGGTGGGGATTGGGGGGAGGGTCTGGAAGGGTAGGTAAGACAGGTGGAAAGGTTCAAGAGACCTGGAAACTGGTTAATGGACCGGAGGAAGAGGACATCATTGAATCAGGACTGGGCTAGAAGAGGAAAGGAAGGAGCTGTCCAGGATAGCTTGCTGGTCCGAAGAGGAAAGAGCTTCCAGCCTCTGGGTTTGTCCCTCCATCAGTGCCCTACTCCTGTCCTTACCACTGGGGTGCACAGCAACCCAACTTCCAGCTGGCAGCACTGACATCTCTGCCTGAGGATTTCTTTTTTTGGAGCCATTTATGTTCCTCTGTGTGCAGTGCAGGCTGGAAGTGCTGGCAAATTAACTCCCCCTGGAAGAGCTCCCTGTTCCATGACGGATGCAAGTTGGTGTCCAAATATCCCAGATCCCCAGCCCTTTGGGTAGGATAACTCTGACCTTGGCTCCCAGAATTCCCTAGTGGGATCAAGCTCCAACTAGCCACAGTGGTAACTGCCTACTAATGCAAGCCATGTCCCTTTTTCCACCGCCTTCACCTTAATCCCCTCCCAAATAAACTACTTGTGCCTGCATCTTTCCCTTAGGGTCTGCTTCTAGGAGAACAGAAACTAAGATACCCTGTCCTTGGACTGGTTCTGTTAGAGTTGAGGTAGTTGGCAAAAAGGGGCCTTATCCTTTGGGCCGGATAGAGCCACCTTGTAGTATATGGACTCCACTATCTGTTTCTACCCCAGAAGTACTTTCCGCCTCTGTCTTTCGAGTTATCACTGATGAGGATTTTCCCTGAATACTAGTGGAAGATCTAAAGCACTGAAGTTCCAGTTCCCCTTATCTTACGCCACAGACTTGTCTTCAGAGACCTCTTGCTGTTGTGATAAGCACGGCTTCCCTGGGGCACCTTCCTCGTCTCTCACTCACCAGCCCCACAGCATGGAGCACATGTTTGTTTTCTTCCCTAAGAAAATGTTAGTGCAGGAGCTGGCATGCATTGAAAGCCTCCAGTTCATTGGTTACTGCACTATGTGCTTAATTACATTTAGATCTTCTGAGGAAGGTACTGAGGCATCCATGTGGGGAGAGACTTGAATATGAGGAGAACCTCTAAAATAAGGGTCTACTCACTCCTTCATCCTCACCTCCCCACCCTGTTGCTACCTATAGTAGAAATTAGTGAAGAGAGCAGGATTTTATAATAGGACAGATCTTTTACCCACTTCTGCCATTTGCTAACTTTGTAGCTTTAGTAAGTTATTTAGTCTCCTCATCCATGTAATGGGCACACTGACAATGACCTCTTAGGCAATTTTAGTAGTTAAATGAGGCAAGGCACGTCAATTACCTAGAACAGTTCTTGGCCTAAATATTAGTCACTGTTTTCACTTTGCACCCCACTGAAGCTCACACATTTAGCCCTTCCGGGGGAGCAGTTGACCAGATGGTAGCTTTGCAGGTCAGGAATCTACCCTGAGATTAGTGTAGTTTAGGGACATGATGGAGACATCACTGATTCTCCAGTTCTGCCTACCTCATTCTAGTCCCCCCTATGCCACAAATGTGCAGAAGGAAGATTCATCACAAGCTGAATGATTTTCATGACAAAGTCATTTTTCTGCTCATGACCTCTTGTTTTTGTACAAGAACTTAGTAGGTATCTGGCAAAACATCAGCCACAACCCAGATAAAAGTGTAATTATT
This sequence comes from Enhydra lutris kenyoni, assembly GCF_002288905.1. Lineage (NCBI taxonomy): Eukaryota > Metazoa > Chordata > Mammalia > Carnivora > Mustelidae > Enhydra > Enhydra lutris. Next base: position 11,101,032 of record NW_019154129.1, on the reverse strand, counting down.
TCCTATTTGCTTGCTGGGGTTTTCAAACCAGTGCAGTAATTTAAGCATGACTCTTGGAGGCTTACAAAAAGATGTTATGATTAGTTTCATCTCCTTTGTTAAGGAAAAATAATTACAGTGAAATAATTAGAGGCGGCAGAGTTGACATGAGATTAGGAGGGCCGGCTTGGCAGTGAAAGTGAAGTTCTAATGAGGAGAAAGTATAACAAAGAGATGGGTCTACAGGGAAAGTGCCAGGAGCTTGTCCACTTTGGGCCTGAGGACTCAGGGACAGAGAGGAAGCAGTACAGCTGGCTCAGTGACCAGCTTTGTAACAGAGTTAAACCACTCGGGCAAAGCCCTGTCCTTGGTGTCATAAGGCCCAAGTCTGAGTTCAGACTCTAGCACTGCCAACAGTGTGCCCTTAGACAAGTCCCTTGATAGTTCTGAGCTACATTTCGTAGCTTTGTGTTGGCTTCTTTTTCTTTGTCTGGAAATGAGCCTCATGGTGATATTATGGGGATAGGATGAGAATGACCTGGCTTAACAAGTAGAAAGCCACCCCCATGCACACACCCACCATCTTATGTCCCAGTCATTTATTGGAGCTTATTTTCCACTCTCTTCCCTCATGAAACAGTTTGAATTTACCCAGCTGGGTGATCAGGTCCTTGCTCAAGAGCACCAGTGCTCTCAGTGTTCTGGCAACTTGGCCAAAATACCAAGGATTCTGCACCTGACCTTTGTTAACGGCCCAGCATAGGATAAAAACAACAGCTAACATTGTGTTAGAATCTACCATGTGCTAGGAGCTATGCTAAGCACTTGAAGTGTGTTGACTCCATCCGTCTTTATACAGCGCTAAGAGATGGACAGTATAGTAGATCCTGTTACATCCTCCACTCATGTGGAAACCAGGGTTTAGAGGTAGTAAGGAGGTTAACTACCTCTGTTACTCAGGTCTTCCTTGCAACTGACCTCGCAGTTGGCAGGATCAGGTTTCAAACCCACATCTGTTTGACTCAGAGATGGGGGCGTTAACTCTCAACTTTAGTGAGGTTTCTTGGGGACTTCTAAGCTGTTGTCTCTTCTGGTGATGGCAGCCAGAAGGAAAGAAAACAGTAGCCCTGAAGTAATCCGAGAATAATGTAGGAAACTGTTCTCAACCTAGCTTAGCAATGCCTGGAAGATGTTCCCATGTGTATTAGTTATTGACCACCATATAACAAATTATCCCCAAATGTGTTTGGCTTGAAACAACAAATGTTTATTATCCTACTTGTTTGTGGGTCAGGAATGAGGGAGTGGTTTAGCTGTGCGCCCCCAGCTTGAGGTCTGTTATGGGGCTGCAGTCAAGCTGTTGACCAGGGCTGCAGTCTCATCTGAAGGCTGGGCTGGAGGACCCACTTTGAGGTTCAGTCATGTAGCTCTTGGTAGACCTTAGACCATCTGCCTCTAAGCTCACCCATCTAGTTTCTGGTCAGCTCCACAATGTGGACCTCTTAATAGATTGCTTAAGTGTCCTCATAGCACAATAGCTGGTGATCTGAGACAGACAGAGAAAGATTGCAATATTGAAAACCAGAGAGTTCCCAAGTCAGAAGCCAGTCTTCTTATAACCTAGTATTAAAAGTGATGTGCTAGGGCGCCTGGGTGGCTCAGTGGGTTAAGCCGCTGCCTTCGGCTCAGGTCATGATCTCAGGGTCCTGGGATCGAGTCCCGCATCGGCTCTCTGCTCAGCAGGGAGCCTGCTTCCCTCTCTCTCTCTCTCTGCCTGCCTCTCTGTCTACTTGTGATCTCTCTGTCAAATAAATAAATAAAATCTTTAAAAAAAAAAGTGACGTGCTATCACTTTTGATGTATTTTGTTCAGTAGAAGTGAGTCATTATGTTATGTCTACATTAACAGGGAGGGGATTACTTAAAGTCATGAACACCAGGAGGTGGTATCATTATGGGTTGTTTCAGAGGCGGCCCACAGCACCGCTTTTTACTGTCCACTCTCTTTCTTTCCCCTAAGAGTTTAGAATGGAGATGGATCATATTACTGTATCTTCACTGAGTTCATAGATCCTAAGAGGACACAGTCACTGATCTGGCTTTTGTCTTTTCATTCCCATCCACTTACTTTTGTGTGGTTCAAGTAGAGTCAAAGTGGCTAGACTGGCTGTTGAATCCTTTGCATGTTTTGGGATGCTAGAACTGGTTGAAGTAGTCCAGACACTAAAATACCATTCAATACTTTTGTGATGTTCATTTACCCCGTTGAGGAACAACTGAGTGCTTACTTATTCCTCAGGGGTAAAAAGAGAGAAGACCGGCAAGGTCTCTGCCTCTGTGGGGCTCACTTTCTAGTGGGGAAGACTGATAATAAAAAAGTAAACAATATACTTTTAGGTTACACTAAGTGCTATAAAGGAAATAAATAGTATGATATGATATGATAGAGAGTAAAAGGGAAGATCCACTTTTAGTAGGTGGTCAGAGAAGTTTTGGAAAGATAACCAACATGACATATTACTGTCGTGGGCAAAAAAAAAAAAAAAAATCTTTCTAGATAGATAGATAGATAGATGGATCTATCTCAACCTTGTGATGACTGCATTGGGAATGATGCTTCTTGGAGTTGTTCCGTACACTGCCCTGTGAGCTTCATGTAGCACTTCTGGCAAAAGCTGTCTTCCTCATCTTACCACTCTTCAAAGCAGCTGATAACGCCTGTGCCTCGGTAGATGTGAGATTACATTGTGCAGGTCCCGGCAGACTAGGTTAAGGATTTTAAGCTCCATCTTAAGCACAAGTGGTAGACACTGGACAGCTCAAAGCAGAAATCTGTGTCTGATAACCCGCGTAGTATCTGAAGTGGCTCTCTGATACTAGTGTCTTCAGAACACATGAAAAGACCGCTTTCCCTTCATCACCACCGTAGGTTAGGTGACTTTATTCGTGACAGCCCTCGTCATTCCTAATTTCCTACTCTGTTGTTGGGGGCATGCCGTTCTCTTAGTTTCTGTCTTCCTGTCTCATTTTCTCTCGTTTCTTTCCCTTCCTCCTTTCCCCAGCTCTTCACTAGTAAGAATAAGCTCAGAGAAAAGTGTCAGGGAAGGGGTCTGTACTTGACCATTATTTCTATCTAAATTAGGCCATTTGTCATCAGCCTTAGGCCTTTGTAAGGGCCTGCGGTGCTCCCCTCCCCAACATTTTCCCTTTATAATTTAGAAGTGCTGAATCCCCCACTGCATCCTGGCCTTGGAACTAATTTCCAAGGAAGGGAGAGGACGATCTCCCAGGAGGGAAAGATAATTCTCCTTTTCCCTTCTCGTAAGCTCCACAAGTGGTTGTTAGGTGAGAAAGCTGCCAGGTCAGCACCAGTCCCCCATCCTAAGCCGCTTATCACTGCTGCCACGGCTGCTGCCTTATTAGCTTAACTTCTCAGAGGCACAACTCCTGGACTGAGCTGGGAGAGAGTAGGAAATGACATCCTTTTAGTCAAGAGAGAAAACTCTGTCACAGATGGGGAGAAGCAGGTTTCACATTCCCAGGTCACTCCTGCCTGCCAGTAGAACTCAACTGTGTTCTCTCTGGTGGGTTCTCACTGGTTTTGGATGCAAGCGATGTGACCTATATCCCATGCACTTAGGATGCCTTGGTGTGGGGGAGGGGGATGTTGAATTGAGTTAGAAGGAGTCTGATTCATCTCCTTTCTCCCTTCATCCCATTCTATCCACACAGTGTCACTTTAACCTGATTTACAACCCAGCATTCCTAGGTCACTTTTTACTCCCGTCCTCCCACTGAGCACCCACAGGATGCCAGGCTCTCATTTAAACATGGGGAAATTGGGGTGCCTGGGTGGCTCAGTCATTAAGCATATGCCTTCAGCTCAGGCGATGATCCCAGGATTGAACCCTGTCCCCCAGATCTGGCTGCCTGCTCAGCAGGAGGCCAGCTTCTCCCTCTCCCACTCCCCCCGCTTATATTCCCTCTCTCGCCATCTCTCTCTCTCTCAAATAAATGCATAAAATCTTTAAAGTAAATGAACAAACGTGGGGAATAAACCAAGCATCTGCCCTTAAAAGAGTCCGCACTTCAGAGGAGAAGCTTACCAAATAACTCTCTTGTTTTAAAAAATAATGATCGGTAATCATGTAATAGGTAATAGCGCATTCAGTGCTTACGGCTGGGTACTCTGCAAGCACTTTATGTGCATCTTACATGGAATCTTCCAACTGCCTGAAAGGTTTAGGGCTTTTGTGGTTCATCTGCATTTTATAAAGAAATGAAGGGTTTCAGATTGTGAGTAGTTTTCTCAAGACCATCTAGCTGGTCAGGACCTGACAATGATTCCAGTCAAAGAAGGTAGGAATCCCTAGGTGGTTCTAACTTCCCCTGGGGGAGCCACTTTGGGCATTGAGGAGGGTTTAGGCTGGTTTTCCAGATTTCCAACAGTGCTCTCCTAGCATTTAAGAGAAGAAGGAAGGAACAGGGATATGAAGAGGCCCAAAGTAACCTCTGGATGGCACTGGGCACATATAGGTGACTCTGCCTTTTTGCTTCTGGGAGCTGGGGAATAGTGTCAGTGCGGATAGATCACGTTGTTGGTCCATGCTGTCATCATCTCTCACCTAGATACCTGACATAGCCTCCCCTTGATTCCCTACCTGGTCCCTCAAATCTGTTTTCTTTGTTTTTAATTTCTGTTATTTTTTTATTGAAGCATAGTTGACATACAATATTATATTATTTTCAGGTTTATCACAGATTTATTTTATAATCTATCTCAGAACGTAGCCGGAATGATCTTTACAAAATGCATTCTGGATTGTGACGCTTATTTAGAACAATTTACCGTTGAATATTCTAGCCCTTGGTCCTCTCCAGCCTTACCTGTCCCTTCTCCCTGTTCCCCTCTGCCCTTCCTTCCTCACCCTCCTCTTGTCTCCTTCTCTTCCAGCTTTATCAGCCAACTCCCTCTCAGTTGCTTGGATATGACCCTCTTTCTTCTGCCCATTACTCTCTCCTCACCTCGCAGATACTCCTCCTTAGGCTTTAGAGCTCAGCTTGATCACCTTTTTAAGGGGCCTATCTTGACCAGGTCAAATCCTTTATCTCTAGCCCGCAGCACAGTCAGCAAAAGCCGAAGTCCTCCATAGCATCTCTTATCACTAACGCAGTTCTCCATTTTCCCCCAACACTAGACCATGGGCAACTTGAGATCAGAGACTATGCTTACCTAGTTCCATACTGAATATCACCAGAGCCTGGCATATAGTAGGTGGCCAATTAAAACTGGTTATATGAATGAATGAGCCATTGGCATTCCCCATGTTGATTAAGATTAGTCCATTCAGTTTACCCAGATTTACTCAAGAATGTCATGTTTGAGAGTTTGAATAAGATGCACTTCCTGTCCTCAGACTGATGACAAGGGTGGTGGCATAGATGCACAATTACAGTGGTAAATACAGTAAATGAAAACAAGGTAAGAAGCTGATACCTGGCTCCCTCTGGGAAGTCAGGGAGGCGTCTCAGGACAGGCATCTTTAAGATTTTTTTTTTTTTTTAATTTATTTGACAGAGAGAGAGAGATCACAAGTAGGCAGAGAGGCAGGCAGAGAGAGAGAGAGGGAAGCAGGCTCCCCGCCGAGCAGAGAGCCCGATGTGGGCTTGATCCCAGAACCCTGGGATCATGACCCGAGCCGAAGGCAGAGGCTTTAACCCACTGAGCCACCCAGGCGCCCCTCAGGACAGGCATCTTTAGCTCAGGCTCCAGAAATGGTGTTTCAATAGGTGCCCAAAAAGGGAGAGCATTCAGGCAGAGCAAACAATGGGTGCAAAGGGGGCATAGGAGAGCCTGGGACTGTGAATCTCAGGCAGGAATCACATGTGCACTTCATTTCCCATTGCCAGAGAGCTGAGACAGTTTTAAGGTACTACGTCTCCTCTGACTTCATGTAGGTACCTAGAAAATTAGTTGAGGTGTTTATACTTGCCATCGGGGTATTTAGAAATAATGTAGAAGTTGTTGACTCTGGTGAGATTTGCTTAATTCTTGTTGCCCTGGTTAAATTATTAAAGCCCTTCTAAAATATCCTAGATTGGATAATGAATTATGTAGTTACCCTATTGAAAGCCCAATGATCACGTCTTTTTCTTTTGAAATTGCAATGATACCCATATAAAATTAACTATTTTCAAGTTAGTGGTATTTAATACATCCACAGTGATATGCAACTAACACCAGTATCTACTCCCCAAACATTTTCATCACCTCAATGAGAAATCCTTACACACAAAGATACTCCTCATTCCCTCCTACCTCAAGCCCCTGGCACCCACTAATCTACTTTCTGCCTGTGTGGTTTTGTCCATCTGCATATTTCATCTAAGTGGAATCATGTACTATTTGTGCTTTTTTGTCTGGCTTCTCTCACTTAGCATTATGTTTTCAAGGTTGATATTGATATAAACATAATATTCCATTGTATAGATTTTCCACGTTTAGCTTATCTCTTTATCGGTTGATGGACATTTGGGCTATTACTAGCCCTCAGCTGTCATCAAGAGTGCTGCTGTGAATATTTGTGTACAAGGGTTTGTTTGAGAACATGTTTTCACTTCTTTTGGGTAATGCTGGATCACACAGTAATTCTTTAACTTTCTGATAAACCAATCACAACTTTTTGAGTGTTTGCATAGTGATTTTGATCTGACTTCCTTGTCCTCATCATGGCGGCAGGACAGGCGGCTCTATGTCAGGTACTGGGAGAGAGTATCCTTTTCAGGGGTATGAAAGCCCTTGTCTGAGAAGGAGGCCAGTCTGAAGACAAGGTGAATGCCCAGGTAAGATCCTGGTCCTTCAGACATTAGGCCTTTGCTGGATAATTAGGGTGATGTGGGATCAGGAATAAAATATCCTTCAGGAGTGCATTGTTTGAAAACTGCTCCTGCTAAACATTTCTGACTTTCAAAAGTGACTGAAAGGCAAAAAATTAAAAAGATGCATCAAAACAGTGAACTTAATGGAAAAATAGATATAGTTCTGCCTAATGAAGTTGTATATTCATAGTTGTGGTGATGGCATGTGAGTATGTACAATGCAAGAAAGGGACCTGAGGAATCTATTCTGTTTTTCCGCTCTTGAGCCGAAACCCCACGGATAGCGGGTATCTTCAGTTCCAATCCACATTCTGTCTCTGATGTGATAGCAGAAATTTACCTTACCCCCTCTAAATATCTCGGAGAACAAAGCATCTCAGAGAACAAAAAGGTCATAATAAGCAGTGGGGTTAGGGAAAGACCAGGAGCAGGAACACTGGTCCTGTGCCAGTTCATAATTGACTCTCTTGTGGCTTCTGATGTGACAAGGAACTTTTCATATCTCATCTGCCTTCTCTAGGAGAATATCTTTTTTTTTTTTTTTAAGGATTTGTTTATTAATTTGAGGGAGAAAGAGCACAAGTGGGAGGGGCAGAGGGAGAGAGAATCTAAAGCTGACTCTGCTTGAGCTAGGAGCCTGATGCAGGGCTCGATCTCACTACTCTGAGATCATGATCTGAGCCAAAACCTAGTTGGTTGCTCAACCGACTGTGCCCCCTAGGTGCCCCAAGAATCTTTCTTTATCAGTTCAAATGTTCAGAACCTATACCCTTGGACAGCTTGCAATTTTTATATAAACCACTTAAAGTGCAAGGTGGAACTTAATGAAAGGCAGTAGAATCAAATGCCCTTGTTGGGGAAAAGAAAGGAGAAGAAAGGGAGTAAGGGGAGCATTCAAATGCAAAAAGTATCTTATCTGACTTAGAAGGACCAACGAGGGCATCAAGATGAAATTGGTTTTGATATGGAGCCAATCATTGATATTGATGAGAGTACTGGTAAAAGCAACTCTTTTTTTTTTTTTTTTTTAAGATTTTATTTATTTATTTGACAGAGAGATCACAGGCAGGCAGAGAGGCAGGCAGAGAGAGAGGAGGAAGCAGGCTCCCCTAGAGAGCAAAGAACCCGATGCGGGGCTCAATCCTAGGACTCTGAGATCATGACCTGAGCCGAAGGCAGCGGCTTAACCCACTGAGCCACCCAGGCGCCCCAAAGCAACTCTTTCTTGAAGGGTAATTAAGGGGATGAGAAAAATGGGAAGAGGAAGCACAGAAGAAGGAGAAGAAGGAAGGGGACAGGAGATGTAGCAGGTGCAGGAGAGCCAGCCAAGAGAGACCTTGCCCACTCCCTGGTCTTGCTGGAGCAAGGCAACACAGTGGAGGTTCCTGTCTAGCTCGGAAGAGAATAGTCCCCACTCACCAGGCCCTACAAGTACTCTGAGAGCCCACTTCCTCTCCATGCTGGACCCAGGACCCAGGTGAGAGATCTCACCATACACAGTCCCTGGCCCACTCTGGGCAGAAAGCTCCTGCTGGCTTAGGTCATTCACCCCTATCTCCATCAGTAATCACCCACCCCCATGTAATTTATTTATCTATTCATTCTCCTTACCCAGATTTCCATAAACTCCTCCAACCCCACAGTGTATTCAGATGGAAATAAATGAGTTTAATTACTTAAAGTAAATTTGGAATTCAGGGGCGATAGCACTCCATTCTGCATGTGAGCCCAGCCACAGAAGGAAGTGTAAAATATTCAAGCCTTTGGAAGATTGCAACCACTGGGCTTGGCAGACACCAGCATGTTGCCTCCCTTCCTGGATGTGCTCCCGAGCTGAGTAGAAGAGATTGGCTCTTCATTCTTCCCTAGCTCTAGCTGGGGAGCAGGGACAGAGGCGGCCTTGGCCAGCATTCTCCCCTTCCCTCTTCCCAGAGGGCTTCTTGCGAGGACTGGGCCAGTTTCCACATTAACCTCTCTAGGCCTGCTGGAGGGGCTGATAATTTCACTCTGCACCCAATGATGCATGTGAGCAAGCAGAAAATCTATACTGGGGGGGAAAGGGTGGGGAGGAAACTAGCTGCTAATGTAGTGGTAATGGGCCAGTTTAGGGGAGACTTCCAGGGAAGGGAAATTTACAATTTAAATAAGAAAAATAATAAACTCTAAATTAATAGAAAGAATTCTATGGCTGTGGGGGGGGGTCTTTGTCTCTGAACCTCCCTTTCTGTAAGTCACTAAGCTGGTTTGAGATCCTCAAGTGTGACTCAAGAGGGACTTCTGGGGACCCTCAGAACAAGGCTGGGAGGGACCACACTGAATGAGAAGGAGGTTGTGGATTGCTGTTGAGTAACAGGAGCCTTCTGCATCATCCCAGCTAAAGCAGAGGCATGGCGGGGGGTGGGGGGGCGCTCATGGGATTGGAGCATCTACCCTGAAATCCCACCTGAAAGGCTGATTGTGAATTCAGAACCAGATCCTCTGCCCCCTGAGTCACTTCTTAACCATCATGACTTCCTATATTTCACATAGGGAATCCTCTGAGACCTCCCTGGTGATCCCACCATCCCAGGAACATCCCAGGCTGTGTGAGCCTATCTTCCTGGTTCTTTACCTGGAGCTTGTGACTGGAGATAGTGTCCTCCTTCCCCAGGACTGTGGTGATACTGTGGGTCCCAGGGACTGGGGAGCAGTGTCTGGCTGAAGATTCTCCTTTGCAGATACTAGGAACACAGTAAAGAGTTTTCTTTAGGCAAAACTACAACAGAGTGCCCAAAGTTGGTGCCAAGGACCTTCTCTTTCTCCTCTCCTATTCTTGGCTCTTTCAGCAAGAAGTCTGGGGCTCTCCTGCCATCTGATGCCCATTAGCACAGACTCTCCCTGGAGTTGATCATCCATGACATCCTGCTATTTTCCTGTCTCCTTCATAACTTGCCTCTCCAGCGTACTGATGCTCAGAAACTACTCCTCACAGTAGCAGACAAACTTCCCTGAGTTAAGGGTTCCTCCATTGTGCCTACCACCTGCACGTGAACGTTCACTGCAGCATTATTCACAATAGCGGAAAGATGGAAACAGCTCAACCAACGAATGGATAAACAGAATTGTGGGCTACCAGTAGAATATTATTCAGCCTTAAAAAGGCGTGAGGCACTGATTCATGCTGCAACATGGATGAACCTCGAAAATATGATGCTAGGTGAAAGGAACCAGACACAAAAGGTCACATATTATGTGATTGCATTTCCAGGATAGGGAAATCTGTAGAGAAAGAAAATAGATTGGTAGTTGCCTGAGATTGGGTGGAGGGGCTGTGGGATTTCCTTTCCAGGTGATGAAATGTTCAATGGTTTGAATGTATTGAATTCTGATGAATTGCAGACTTTAGAATGGTGACTCTTGTGTGTGGGTGTGTGTAAATAAATAAATAAATAAATAAATAAATAAATAAACGTATATGTATACGTATACGTATCTGAGAGAGAGAAGAGCCAGGCATGTGTGTAGCAGGTTTCCTTCCCAGTCACTCAGGTCTATTCCACCCTTTTTCCTGAAAGAGGGACCTCAACACAGCTGCCCTTACTGCCTCATCTCAACTCTCTCAGACAGTGCTCACTCTCACGGACTGAAATTCTGAATTGGGTAAGCCAAACTCTTCTTTCCTTAGGTCATTCCTAGAACATGCATCAGGCCTTCTCTACTTTTCCACCTGTTGTTTTGCTTACCTGCGGAGAGGGGCCATGAAACTGGGTGTCCTGCTCACTTTGGGTGGTATTCTAATTCAGCTTGCTGGGAATTGGATGAACAAAAGTAAGCCTTTATGCTGTATCAGGTCATTCCAAGTCATAGTGTTCTCCTGGTGAAAGCAGAAGGTGAGAACCTGAGAATAGTGCACCCTTTCGAGATCCAATGCTGCATATAGTCAATCATACGATGCTTCTGCAGGACCAGATCTGTCAACTGTACTTCCTGTCCTTACCAACACCACATCTTTCTCTAGAAGTCTTACTTCTAAAATGCTCACAGCCAGTATAGTGGAAGAAAACTGAGAATGGGACCAGGACATTGGGAGATTTTTAACCACGGCAAGGGCTACCTCCCCAGGTTGTCCAAAGAAATGTGTGGTGTCCAAAGAAATTTGGGGTTGTTACCTGGACTGGGGGGTGCTTTTGAAGTTAATTATAGGGGTAGAAGGGCATAGGGATGCTGAAAGTATTATAAACAGCAAGAAAGACCTGTACCATAATTATCCCCCCCGCCCAAATGTCCATACCCATATAAAAAAGAGTGGTGGCTCCTACTACATCTCTGATTCAGTCACTAGTTGTGTGACCTTGGATAAATCACTTAAACCTCACTCTCTTTCTTTTTGCAATGGCTGTACTCACACTTTACAAATCAGATCCTTCCTTAGCCAAAGGTTTGGGGTCTGCAAAAATTTTCATCCATACTGTAGATTACTGGAGTGGTTTTTCCTCTGAAAGGAGGCTATGCATTATTCACATTTGAGAAACATCAAGCTAAATGGTAATCTTATTTTTAACAATAATAGAAAACAGTTACCAAGCAATTGCTTGTTTTATAAATCCTCAGAGCAGCCTCTCAAGTTAGGTATTTTTACTAGGCCCTTTTTGCAGAAGTGGTTTATACGATTTAGGTAAACTACTAGGCATTAAGTTGGGATGTGAATACATGTAGTCACCACTCTATAATCCAAACTCCCCTTTTTTTTTTTAAATGTTCAGTTAGCCAGCATATAGTACATAATTCGTTTTGGATGTGGTGTTCAAGGTATGATCCAAACTCTTAGCCATCACATCAGTGTCCCCAAATTTCATTTTCTTCACCTCATTTATTTTTACATTATCCATATACCAACATGACTTTAGCTGTGTTTTCCTACTCTAGTTCTGTTATTCATGTAATATTTTTAAATCAATTTAATTTTAACTGAAATTACTTAAATTGGGAGCTGTTATTTTCCTTGAAATACAAGTGATGTGGTTTTAGAATATAGGTGAGGTTCGGTGGGGTGAGGTCTGGAGCTGATGACCAGGAAAGAATTCTTGAGACGTGTTCGGTGCAAAATGGTGGTTTATTCAAGCACGGAGACAGGGCCCATGGAGAGAAAGAGCTGCTGCCCCGGGTTGTGAGGGGTGGCTGATTATATGCTATGGGGTTGGGGGAGGTAAGGAAAAGGGAGGTTTTCAAAAGAGCTTTAATATGTTAAAGAGGACCTACGTGATACCAGAGGTCTTGCTATTGTCAAGTTAAGGTTGTTTTCCTCTCCAACAAGGCATTAACATTAGGGTGGTTGGGAGATTCTTGGAAGAATGTGACACACAAGTCCCATCTAGGGGTGTGGGGCGGGGTAGGAGATATTGTAGGGTGTCAGCTTATGCATTGTCTTCAGCTAGCCTTCTGCTCCCTCAAAGCGAGGAAAACAAAACAATGTTACTAAATTCTATGCAGATTCATAATGGGCTACTGTGAGACTTGCCCTGTCTTTGTCAAAAGGGGAGATAAAGTATTAGGAATTAAAGATACATAAGTAACAAGCTGAGGGTTTTTACCCCTCCAAAACACTGGGGAAGATTTTTAAAATAAAGTAAAATTTAAAAAATAAAACTCTTACCCTAGGTAAGAATTTAATGCCTTTTTTTTTTTAATGCCTTCTATAAATGATGACCTGTGAATGATCTAAAATCATTTCCTTAAGTACTACTGGTAGGTATCACTATGCTTTTCCACCTACATTCATGTACCTCCCAGCCATCAGATTCTAGCCCTCTAACTTTTTTTTTATCATGCCCTTATTCCAGTGTAGTTCAGCCCAATCAAAACAGCCCAGCTGCCTCCTTAGCTGGCCTCAATCCCCAAACTATGGACTGCCATTTTGGTTCCACAGTTGTCTGACCAGCTCCTTCCCACCCTGGCTCTGGAAGGTTAGAAATCTTTTGTTTTTCCGCCTTTTCAATTACAAAAGCCTGTTTGAACAGCCTCTGTGACAGCCCATGTTCAAACAAGCTTTTGTAATTGAAAACAGAGCTTGCAATGTGGCTGCAGGGACGCTAGCCTCAAAAGGAGGAGATGCAGAGCATGCTGTGAGCTGGTCCCTGAGGCCACTTTCAAAGTGTTTAAAGCTTCCTTCCAATTAAAAAAAAAAAAAAAAAATGGAAAGAAGGAAAATCCTGTTTAAACACACAGTCCAGACTGACTGGCTTGGGTGATTGAAAATGGAAATTTGGACCCAGGGACTGTGGTCTTCTTGGGAAGGAGTTGGTGGAGGGTGCTGCTTTCTGCTGGGCATTTTCACTGATGCTCTGAGCCCCTCTTGCCATTATTTTAAGGGGTCTCTGAGGTTGAATGCACAGGTCTCCCCAGCTTATTCAACTTTATATCCACACTCAATTTCAATCAATTTTTCTATCTCTCTCCCTTTCTCTTTTCAAGCATTTGCAAATGTAGTGGCCAAGAGCAATGCTTTTGAAAGGAGAATTCCAGTTCTGTGAACTCAGTACTCATTTAACCTCTCTGGGACTCAGTTTCCTTGCCGGTAAAACAGCATCACATTAGCATTTGTTTTAGGAGATTGTTTTAAAAATTGAAGGAGGTAATCTGTTTAAATTACATTTTACCACATTACAAGGCAAAGGCTTAGTGTGTGATAAGGTTTAGTTTTTCTTACTGTTAATAGCAGTATTAATGGTAATATAATTAAATGACAGATTTTATAGTGGTGAAGGTTATAGATTTTGGTTTCAGATTGGTCTGATCTAACCTCCCTAAACCTCTGTTTTGTTTTGTTTTTTAAGATTTTATTTATTTATTAGAGAGAGAGTGCGCATGCACAAGTGAAGGGTGGGAGGAAGGCAGACTCTGGTCTAGAGCCCAGGTCCCTGAGATCATGACCCTAGCCAAAGGCTGGTACTTAACCAACTGGGCCACCCAGGCACTCAAAACCTTTGTTTCTTTTAAGATGGAAATGATGGTAGGTGCCCATCCATCCTGCCAAACACACACACACACACACACACACACACACACACACACACACACACAACTGTGTGCCACACACTGGCATGGGATGTGAACAGGACTAAAAACAGGCAATAAAAGGGATAGAACTAGAAGATACGTGGGTATAAGAGTAAAAAAAAAAAAAAAAAAGGAAAAATAAGGTCTTAATGAAGGTGGGGCTGGTGGTAAGATATCAGGAGTAAGCCATTTGAGTACCGTGTGGATAAGCAGAGGAAAAAGCTGGGTATGCTGGATATGCCAGGCAACTGGAGAATCATGGGTGAAGATGAGACCCAGGAATGGCTTGCATTTTCAGTATGTCTGGAAAACGGGCCAGAGAAGGGTCGCACATGTGGGAATGCAGAATGAGGATGGGGTGGAGGCTGGCCATGGGAGTATCCGTATTAGTCTTTTATTTGGCAGGGACAACTCAAATGAATAAACCTGAAGATCTACCTGACTTTATTAATGGATTCCTGAGTCAGGCAGCATCCCATCTTGCAAGTAGAGGAGAGCTCCAAAGCGTTACAGGAAAGGAAAGTTTTTTAAAGGTAGGACAAGGAAGTCATAAACAGGGGGGAAAAGAAAAGAGGACTATTTTGGGGAGGTCACCTTCCTCTGGGGACAAAAGGGTCTGAGTAGCTGGATTACCTCAGCTTCCTTTGGGGGATAAAGAGTGCCCATGTGACAGATTATCTTATTTGTGCTGACCAGAACATTCCTGACTGACTGGTAAAGCCTTACAATTCTGGGGGAGGTTGAAAGTGTGATTAGGTTGGATATCAAGCCCTGATTTGGTGACTTGGCCTAAATGATGCCATTTGGGGCCTGTGGTTTTCTTTCTAATAAAAGGATGGATGGATGGATGGATGATGGATGGATGATGGATGGATGATGGATGGATGGATGGATGGATGGATGATGGATGGATAGGTAAGTGAATGAATTGAGTAAAAAGAGAAATAAATTAATTTCTCCACGGGTAGTCTGCCTTCAGACTTAGTACTGTCAAAAGGCTTAAGTGATGTAATTAGGACCCATTTCTCTCTGCTGTGAAGGCTGCTCTTCTGAACTGACTTCATTATTAGGCTCCACCTTGGTACCCCTTCAAATCTAGGCACATCATCCTGATCCCTTATAGCTTCAGCGGGAAAAATGAAAAACACGCCTTTCTGGAAGCTTCTGCCAATCTACTGTGGGTCAGCTTTAACCATCCAGATACTAAGCACTGAGACCCGGAGGAGAGGGCATTTTGAGTTGACCAAATAAGCATCACCGGCTCACCCTTCGAGTTGGACATGGGGGCCTTGCCTGAACCGCAAAGAACAGTTTGACAGGAGAGGAAATCAGGGTTTTGTTAACAGAGGAGAGTGGTTTCCAGAAAAACCCAACAGGTAGCCATGTAGCTGGGTTGGCCTAGCTTCATTCTGACTTTCTATGTAGGCCATTGGGAGGAAGGGCATGGTAAATTTTTGAGCTGTCAAGTCAAAAAAAGAGATTAAAGATCCAAGATCTATCTGAGGCCATTAAAATGGTCCAAATGGGAGCTTTCAAGATCAAAGGGATCAGGCAGAGGTGGATCCAAGTTTTGTGGAGCCTGAAGCTTCTACAGTTTTGTGTCTCTGTTTGTGGTGGGCAGAATTCTAAAATGGCCCATCAGGGTTTCTCACCCTTGTCATGTACATGCCCTGCATATTCCTTGGGACTGGGACTATGATGGATTTTGTTGCTGTGATTAGATTGTTGACCTTAAGATAGGAAGATCATATGGCTGGGTCTGACCTAATCGCAAGTCCATTAAAAGCAAAGAATTTTCTCTGGTTGAAAAAGAGGTGCTCAGACTTAGCGAGAAGAATTTGGTGCATCGCTGGCTTGAAGATGGAGGGAGCCACGTAGTAGAAATACAAGAGGTCTGTAGGACTGAGAACGGCCTCTAGCAGACAGCCTGCAAGGAAACAGGGCTTCAGTCCTGCAGCCTTAAGGAGCTACATTTTGCCAACCACAAGAATGAGCTTGAAAGCATATTTTCTCCTTTGCCTCCAGATAGAAACTCACCTTGGTCAACACCTTGCTTTCAGCCTTATAAGGCAGTACGCAGAGACTCAAGCCACATCATGCCAGACTTTTGCCCGCAGAGCTGTGAGCTACAAACAGATCTCTTTTCTAAACCCCTAAGTTTGTAATAATTTGTTAGACATCAGTAGAAAACAAGCACACTCTTGCCAAGAGATGGAACTATGATTTTAAAAGTAGGTACAAGGGCCCCCATTAGCTCCATAGAAAACCCATCTTTGGGGTCCAATGTTGCTTTGGCCATGTTTTCCTGCAGTTCTTGTCTCCCAGTTCTCTAGAAACATGAGACGGGGAAGAATTCCTATGTGTATTTCCTGTGTGTCCTCCGAAGCTCCGTTCTCACACTCTGGGGCCACACTCCCCCGTGCCCCGCACTCCCCCGTACCCCGCACTCCCCATGTCCATAATGCTGAGATGCCGCCAAGCCACCCGGTCCATGTCCCTTCCTGGCAAAGAAAAATAAATAAATAAATAAATAAATAAATAAATAAAGCTCTCAAAATTATTAGGTAATGATATCACTTTAAAAAGTGACACAATATTTTAACAGCAGGACGCCACTTAGCTGTGGTTTAATAAAATGTAGGAAGTGTGGAGCTGGAGAAGCTGTGGCAGCGTTAGGTGGGGGCACACAAACAGCTCCAAAGTCACATCAGGAAAATTACTTTTTCTTCAAATGGAAACTTTTCAATTGCTTTCAAATAGCTGGAGCTGATGGAAATAATTTCCTTAGCACGTTTGCATATGCTGCCTGCGTCTTCTCCACACGGTGCCGGAGCTTCCTTAATAAAGATCGTCGCGAGGTTCTGATGTTGCCACGCTCTTGTTATTTAGAAAAGGCACCAAACCAAGTCAAGGGGAGTCAATTGATTACTAAATGCAATTCCTGTTTGGTGTCCCTGAGGCAAATGGAGGCCAGTGGGGGAGCATGTGTACGCGTGCGTGCACACACGTATGAGCAACGGAGCCAGGGCTGCTCTGAAATTCAGCCCGATCCTCAGCCCCTTCGGAGGGATCCCAAGGATAAAGGGGGCTGTCAGGATCAGGTCTGTGCATTTTACGGGTGGACAAACTGATGCCCAGGGAGGGAAATGACAGCTTA
Source organism: Enhydra lutris kenyoni (assembly GCF_002288905.1). Classification (NCBI taxonomy): domain Eukaryota; kingdom Metazoa; phylum Chordata; class Mammalia; order Carnivora; family Mustelidae; genus Enhydra; species Enhydra lutris. The sequence continues at coordinate 11,083,983 of NW_019154129.1, read as the reverse complement.
CATACAGTCACACGGAAAACCAGAGATTGCCTGATCACTAAGGGGGCCATGCTGTTTTAGGTCTAGCAGACATTTTTGTGTTTTTATAACATGCACAGGGAGTTAGGTTTCGGTCACTCTCCCTTTGGGCCTTCGTTCCCTGAATGCCATGTGGAAGCTGGAAGGAGAGGATGAATGGGTTCAAGGGTTGGTAATAATGAGGTCTGGGAGCACTGATAACCATAGAGCTGTTTTTTATAACGACATGGTACACATGGAACACAGGAAATCATGTTGAGGAACGTGTTCCCATTCCATTTTCCTTCAATCTCCCTTATCTTGTCAGGGGGAAAGGCTCAGATTGGCGCAAGCGTGGCTTTCACACCTCTCCAGAGTTCACTAACTTCCCTTTATTACAAGGAGGCCCAGAGCCTTGCAAAGACAGGCTGGACCTGGCTCCTCATATTTATTGTGTCTGTGGTATTTATTTTTATGATTACCTATTATTTATGGCAAGTGATATTGATTTTGCACTTATGTAAGGTTTCCTTTTGAAATCTGTTTCTTTGCTTTTTAAAAAGAGATTCCATTTAACGAAATATATGAAGTATGGAAAGAATCATCAGACTTCAGAGTGATGTCAAGAAATAGTGACCTAGTGGGACGCCTGGGTGGCTCAGTGGGTTAAGCTGCTGCCTTCGGCTCAGGTCATGATCCCAGGGTTCTGGGATCGAGTCCCACATCGGGCTCTTTGCTCAGCAGGGAGCCTGCCTCTCTCTTGGCCTCTGCCTGCCTCTCTGCCTGCTTGTGTGCTTTCTCTCTCTCTCTTTCTGACAAATAAATAAAATCTTTAAAAAAAAAAAAAAAAAAAAAAAGAAATAGTGACCTAGTGCATAACTCTCGGCCAGATCGGGAACTGAGGCCTGTAGTAGGTACGTGACCCACCGAGTATGTTAAAATATCGTGTATTAATAGAAAATTTGAAGTTTAGTAGGGCCAACGGATCAGAAGACGATTGCCATTAAAAAGGTATTTGTTACTCACAGTTGCCAAGAACAGGGTGCAGCACAGACTCAAGACCTTTTTGAAAGGAGGAATGTCAAAGAATTTGTGGATGTGTTTTAAAACCGTCACACTGACTCATAGAGCCTTAGAATTGGAATCGTTAAGTAGATTCCTTCATAAAGCTATAGCCATACCCAAAGCACACAGACACAGGGAATAGTGTCAGGTTGGGTGTGTGGTGGACTGACAGAGACTGGGCTTTATAGTCTGTCCGGCTTGTGTGGAATCCTGACTTGAGGGCCTATTTGCTGTGTGACCATGAACAGGTTACTTACCCTCTCTGAGCTTCAGTTTCCTTATTTGTCAATGCAACAGATACCCTTTTCTTAAGGGATAATTGAATCAAAGGGACAAGAACACAGTGAACATTAGGTAAATTTAAATTACTTTGTTTTTCCCTCTTCTGCTTTGCATGCCTACCCATCTTCCACACTGAGTCACCTGTGATCATGGGGCATGATTCCCAGAGGCATTATAATGGAGGAAGTGTTATGCAGTATTGGACTTGTGAAGATACTCCAATAACCATTGAGAAACCATCTAGTCGTGAGACCTGAGGCAAGCCACTTACCCTCCTGAATTGCAGTTAAAATCAGTGTTTGGCTTTATTTACCTTAAAGTGGAGAACCTAGTTTTCTAGGCATGCCCTAAGAACTTGATGTACACCTTCACATTTGGGCCTCATAGTCCCCTCCCGCCCCAGGCAGGCAGGAAGAAATGTAGGCTCAGAGATCAGAGGGACCATCCCAAGGTCAACCCCTGGGAAGTGATAGATGCCAGCCTGAGCCCAGACCAGTGGGGAGATAAAGATGCTAGCTGTGAGATTTGTGGAATTTTAATGACAGCTTGCTTTGGGAAATTATAATTCTTTAAAATTCCAATCAGGGCTCTCAGAAGAGCACCAAAGTCCTCTTCAGGAAGCAATTAAAGGACCTGCCCCATAGTGGGAGCACCCGTGGTAAATCAGCGTTTCAACCGAGCAGTTTCTAGGCCAGGAATCAGAGGGAAAATGAAATCATTCAAGTGGACGGAAGGAGAGATGAGCTCTTTGCTGAGGCCATAGTCAGGTGGCAAGCATAGGACTTTGGCAGGAGGCTAAGCTATATAATGTTTTGGCTTTGAATCAGGTTAGAAGGACTGAGGTCTCATCCTTGCCTTTCCACATTGGGCAGTTGAAGGGATGAGGGGTCTGGATGTGGAGTCAGACTGCCTGCGTTTGAATCTCAGTTCTGCCGGTTATCTGAGTGACCTTCCAAGTCTACTTCCTCATCTTTACAGTAGAAGGAAGAACGCACTTATGTCTCGGTGGGTTGTTCTGAGAATTAAATACATGCAAAGCCTGTAGGAGTTGGCCTGGCATGAGGCCGTCCTCTGTGAAACGGCATACACAAACAGAAAGTATTTGAATAAGACTTTCATGGTGGTGTGGGCAAAGACAGAATAACAGTGCAGTTTAAGAAAGTTAAAGGGCCTTGGGTTAAGAAATGGATATTTACCAAGGGTCCCATGAGAGCAGAAATTGTGTTTATCTTACACATAATTGTTTCCAGTAAAGAGTCCAATACATAATATGTGCTCAATTAGAAATTGCAGAAGTCGGGATGCCTGGGTGGCTCAGTTGGTTAAGCGTCTGCCTTCGGCTCAGGTCATGATCCCAGGGTCCAGGAAACGAGTCCCACATCAGGCTCTCTGCTCAGCAGGGAGCCTGCTTCTCCTTCTGCCTGCTGCTCCCCCTGTTGGTACGCTCTCTCTCTTTCTCTCTCTCTCTCTCTCTAACAAATTAAATGAATAAAATCTTTTTTTAAAATTGCAGAAGTAGGACCTCCTGGTTATTTTAACTGAACTAGGCAGGAATTTTTCCACCTTTTTCCCCCCCGACCCACAGAGGTGGTAACCAAAGCCCAGAGAGACTAAAAACCCTTTCCACGAGTTCATAGATTCTCACTGGGTCTCCAGTATGTCCCATTTCATGCAAAACAAAAGTGAGGAGGACCTTTTATGTGGAATCTCCAGAGAGTCCTCTTTTCAAGGCAGGGTTTGCTCCAGAAAAATAAGGAAATGTTTCTGTGGATTTTCAACTCAATACCAGAGAGTAAGAAACATCGTTATTTTGGTATTTTTCTAAATCAAACTGTACAGTGAAACTTCAGTTTCCTAGGTGGAGGAAAATCAGAAATCAGTCATTGGTAGGGTTTGCTCCTCTCGTGCACTGGCTTATTTAAGAAACCTAGACCAACTGAAGGTCCAGGAACCTGGAGGACTTGAGGAGAGCACAGAGGGCTGGTCCTTTGTCCACTGTGGCTGCCATCTTTACTGTTGCTCTTTTGGATATGTAGCGTCCCTTCTAGTGATCCTCCTCTGCCTGGGGGCTCTACTGCCTTGCTGCAGAGGGGCTGCCAAACTTCCCTGAACGGGCATGGTATGACCACAAGCTCAACATGGGGGTCCCTGACCACCGTTCTTCAGCCTCTGTTCCTATCCCTTCGTCAGAGATTTTACTGCCCCAGGGGCCAGTCCCTTGACTTCACTGCCCAGACACATGTCCTCAGCAGGCCAGAGCAACATCTGCATATGCCCAAACCAGTGTTTTAGGTATAGCCTACAGATCACCTCCATTAGCATCATCTGGGGAAATTATTTAGAAAGAACATTTTCTTTCTTTCTTTCTTTCTTTCTTTTTTTTTTTTTTTAAGGATTTTATATATTTGACAGAAAGAGAGCACAAGTAGGCTGAGCGGCAGGCAGAGGGAGAGGGAGAAGCACGCTCTCTGCTGAACAGGGAGGCCCATGTGGGGCTCCATCCCAGGACTCTGGGATCATGACCTGAGCTGAAGCCAGCCACTTAACCGACTGAGCCACCCAGGTGCCCCTGGGGTAATTATTTAAAAGGACCATTTCCCCGACCACACTGCAGACTTACTAAATTTTTGTGGATGTGGCCCAGGAATCTACAGTTGACTTCCCAGTTGATTCTTTGACACATTGACGTTTGAGAATCATGGGCTTGTAGACACCTGTCAATACCAAGGCTTGTAGTCTCCTTGGGTCCACATAAGGCAGAACTCAGAAACTGGTACTTGACTGAGAAGGAAGAGGGTGAGAGGTATTTCCATGTCAAAAGACAGTAAGACAAAGGTTTTCTCAATTTGGCTACAGGGTTAACTGAAATTCAGCATCCAGTGCCAAGAAAAGAGGGAAGGAGAGGCCAGGACAAAGGACTGGGAGACCTTGAGTCTCCTGGCTCATCTGTCACTGACCCTCTGGGTCACCTTGGCTAGGGCTCTTCTCTGCATCTTGGTTTATTTATCTGTGAAATGGAACTAATGAGGCATCCCCAGAAGTCTGGGAAAGATTCCAGGGAGGATGACCTGGTGATGCTGAGTTTGTCAACAACATTGTACCAGACAAATTGCAAATTGTGCCTGAACAGGGCCCAGTAGATCACCAGACTTCACATCCATCTACTCACCTGTCTGTCCATCCCTCTCTTTTACCTTCCACCCATCCACCCTCTGTCCCTCCCCCATCCCTACCTCCCTCTCTTCTTTCCTTCCCTCCCTCCCTCCTTCCTTCCACCACCCCCCAACCCACTATGCTGTATTGAGTGTCCACTCCATGCCGGACACATAGACTTAGTAGTGAGCAAGACTTTGTGCTTATCCTGACGTACAAGACAGCTATGGATCAAGTGATCCTAGCACTGAGCGAACAATTATGAGATGGAGTCCGAAGGAAAGAATTAGATGTGGTAGGAGTATAGAACAAAGCAGCCCACATAGGCTGTACTCTTTGCTCTGTGTAAGTTCAATTTTACTTGCCCATAATTAGGAATAAAATGAATAATCATTGGTATGGTAGGTTTGAGGGGTTCTGAACAAGCTTGGAGGCTGCTGAGGGGAGAAGAGAGACAGTAACTGTGTAAACATAGCACACAGTTATGTCAATGCCTTCTTGAATTGTGCCGTTGTCATCTGACCAGTTTCAGTGGGCACGACTGCCATAGAGCCGGCTCCAGCCCAGGCAGCAGTAGGTGGGGATAGACATCTGAAGACTGAACATCTTTTCTCAGGCAAAACATGTTGATGTCTTTTAGCTGCATTTCTCAGTGGCCAAAGTAGGGCTTTGGATTCGGTTAGATCCGGATTCAAATTCCCAATCAACCCCTTGGGAACTGTGTGAGGCAAACCTCAGTATTGATATGTGTAAAGTCAGATGGAGGCAGGGAGGAAATCCATCTTTCTTTCCCCTACATTGTCACTTCCAGAAAGCCCTTGAGAGAATGACACTCTTCCCCCGCTCCCTGAGGTTCTTTTGGAGGGAGAGTCCAGCTTAATGTAGGTTTAAGTGCTGTGGAATGGGCCACAGTTTCTCCAGGTAGATCATCCTTCCTGGCTAAGACATTTCTGGGAGGATATCAACCAACTTGTTAGAGGATCACTTGCAGGCTGACCACATGCCAGGAGGCAAATGATTTGGATAAAAAGCCATCTTCAACTGTCTTGACTTTGCTCTTGGCTGGCAGAGATGAGGACCTCACATGGCTGGATGTTACATCTTGGGTTGTCATCACTGGCGATGAAGGGCACGTTTCATGATGGCACTAACCGGAGCTGGGAAAGCTATTATGCTTTGGGGGATGAAATCCTGTCACTTTTAAAGAACCGGCCATGATTGTCAAGGTCCGTGCTTTCCCCAGAGCTGACGATGATATTTATTTGAGCTTTCAGCATGTGCGAGGCTTTGGGTTGAGAGTTTTGTCTGACTGACTTATCCTCATCCTCAGCACCCTCTAAAATGGGTATGGTTATGAGGCCTTCTTTACAGAGGAGAAACGGGCTCAGGGAGATGAAAGAAGTCCTGGTGACACAAAGTCAGGGGCAGAGCCAGGATCAGGACACAGAGCAATCCTCTGCGACCCACAACTTTGACTTCCCTGGATCCAGATGGGCGTAGAGGGCTACCCGGTGAGGCTCCAGCCTGGCTGTAGATCTCCAGCCTCTGCGGATTTCCTTTTACCAGTTCAGGTGAAGTGTTTCCCAAATATTCCTGAGACCCTCAGATGGTATATCTGGAAGAGGCCACTCTGTCCCATGGTCGAGAGAAGGATGGAGACGCCACAACCCCGCCTTTATGTCTAGTGTAGGAGAAGACACTGTCCACACTGGAGTTCCCACGGGGGCTGGACAAGAAGGGACCATTTTGTTTGCTAGTAGAATGAAGGGGAAACTATGTTCTAATTAATCAACTTTTTACCTACTTGTTTCTCCCTTTTCCCTTGACTTTGGAGATAGCACAGTCCTCACATTCTGGCAAGATATTATGCACACAGAGGATCCAAGCTGGAGGACCAGCGCCTCTGGCAAAGGCCCAAGTGTCTCTAAATCTGTTTTCTTATCTGTAAAAGGCAGGTAATAATAGTACCTTCCTCACAGGATTGTTCGAAGCTTAAATAGAACAATGGATGTGAATGTGTATTCATTGATTTACTCCTTCATTCATATCTTTTATTCACTCGTAGATATTTATTGAACCCCTACTGAGTGCCAAATGCACTAGTGGGCCTAGGGACAGAGCCATCAAAGCTCATCCAAGGTCTCAGCTCTCATGGAACTTGTACTCTAGTGTGGGAGGCAGACTGTGAATGTGTTTCTAAGAAATCATGAATTAGGGGCTCCTGGGTGGCTCAGTGGGTTAAGCCTCTGCCTTCAGCTCAGGTCATGATCTCAGGGTCCTGGGATCAAGCCCCGCATTGGGCTCTCTGCTCGGCGGGGAGCCTGCTTCCCCCCCCCCCTGCCTACTTGTGATCTCTCTCTCTCTGTCAAATAAATAAAAAATGGGAAAAAAAAAAGAAATCCTGAATTATCAGATATGGTAAGGGGGCACTAAGGGACAATTAAACAGTGTGTGATGATAGTAGCTGGTACAGATGGTTGGAGCGCCTGCCTGAGGAAGCCACACCTGAGCTGTGAGAGATGCGGGGGTAGCACTTTCCAGGTGGGAGAAACAGCAAGTGCAGAGGGCCAGGAGCGGGAATTCGTGCGGGTGTTCTCGAAGCAGAAGGGAGGCCAGTAGGGCCAGAGCACAGGAGGTAATGAGGGGGGCACAAGCAGTGGTCACAGAGCCCTCAGATGGATATTCATCCTGACAAATGTGCCATAATCATGTTTTCAGATATTTTTATTGTTACTCTCACCATGTTCCTTCTTCATGGCAAATTTTCTGCCATCCTGGGAGAATGGGAGTTGGGATTTCTGCTCTTGTTTTATTCTATCAGTTTCTAAGGGATTCCCTCCGCCTGGCAGTGCAGGGACGCACCTGCTTCTGCTTCTTGCATTCTTCATGAAGGAAATGGAAACTTAAGTTGCTTTTAAAAATCTGCTAGAAGTACCTGTTTTAATTACCATGCCACCCGTAACAGGAGTTTATGTAATTATTAGTTTGAATGACTCTGCTCATTATGGTATGAATTCTTAATTTGCAAATGCATCACCAGATTCTTGATTGGATTCCCTTTTGACCGTGAAGCTAAGGACATACGTTCATACGTTTCCATGGTTGAAACTCTTTTGTGAGAATCACTGCTGCTGAGGAAGGACAGGTATAGAAGGGTGACAGGTAGGGGTTGGCAGGTGGTTTCCAAGGAATGATGGCTCAATAGGAAGGGAGAAGGGGCACCACTCTCCAAAATGTGCTGTCAGGAAGCAGCAGTCTTCGTCTGTCGTACAGGAGAGGAAGGAGTCATCTTGCATGATGCATTGAGCCTACAAAGCTGGGATGGCTGAGTTTTAGCTTGGAGGAAGGCTCTGGTGCCACTGGTGTGTACGATGGCTGGTCCTGTGCTGGACACTAACTTCTTCGAGTTTGCGAGGAGGGGCCCAGGGCTTTTGTAGGGGGCATATGCTTCTAGGCTCCTGACCACCTCCTTCCTCAGGGCTTTGGCCTAGGAGCAGGGACACTTGTTTCGTAGGTAACTCTGCCCCAAAACCTCAGAACTTGACCTTATTTGGAAATGGAGTCCTTGCAGATGTAATTAGTTAGGCTCACATGAGGTCATACTGGTTTAAGGTGGGCCCTAATTCAATGACTGGTGTCATAATAAGAAGAGGGACCTTTGGAAACATGGAGACACACAAAGAAGAAAGCCCCATGACAAGACAGGCAGAGATCGGGGAAATATGTCTCAGGCTAAGCAATACCAAGGACCGCCGGTAGTCCCCATAAGCAAAGAGAGGCATGGACTCAGTTCTGTCTTAGAGCCTCAAGAAGGAACTGATCTTGCTGCCACCTTGATTCTAGACTTAGCAGACTCCAGAACTGTGAGAGAATAATTTCTGTTGTTTTAAGCCTCCTGCTTTGTGATAATCTGTTTCGGAAGCCCTAGGAGACTAACACACGCTAGAGGATCAGATCATTAGGGCAGGGGCAGTACTGTTTTGTTCACTTACACTCATCGTGTACTAGGTATATCACATAGATCACGTGTTTCGTTGATTGCTTATTATTTTGGTTGATATTTTCTCTTTCTCAGCATTAATCCCTTTCTGTCAGTGTGTGTCTAGGTGTGTCATATACACACATTATTTTTCTTTGGATAAACTCTTTGGAAATAATTGCAAACATCATCAGTGGTACGTCATCCCTAAATACCCGAGTTTGCGTTTTTAAAAAAAGATTTTAGGGGCGCCTGGGTGGCTCAGTGGGTTAAAGCCTCTGCCTTCGGCTCAGGTCATGATCCCAGGGTCCTGGGATCGAGCCCCGCATCGGGCTCTCTGCTCAGCGGGGAGCCTGCTTCCTCCTCTCTCTCTGCCTGCCTCTCCGCCTACTTGTGATCTCTGTCAAATAAATAAATAAAATCTTTAAAAAAAAATAAAAAAAAAATAAAAATAAAAATAAAAAAAGATTTTAATTAATTAATTAATTATTTGACAGAGAGAGAGAGAGAGAACACAAGTAGGCAGAGAGGCAGGCAGAGAGAGAGGAGGAAGCAGGTTCCCCACTGAGCAGAGAGCCCGATGAGGGACTCAATCCCAGGACCCTGAGATCATGACCTGAGCTGAAGGCAGAGGCTTAACCCACTGAGCCACCCAGGCGCCCTGAGTTTGCATTTTCTAAGAACAATGGCAATCTCCCATATAACCAGGAAATTGTTAGCAAACCTAAGAAATGTGACATTGATACAATGATCTTATCTAATATATAACTTTTATTGTCCAAATTCCCTCAGTTGTCCCATAAATGTTCTTTATAGCTATGTGTGATTTTTTTCCCTTTTTTTTTTTTTAAGACAGTCAAAGATTCACATACTGCATTCAGTCACCATGTCTCTTTAGTCTCTTTTTGAATTAGAAGGGTTCACTTTGTTGTTGTTTTTTACCGCACAGACCAGTGTAAGAGCCAGCACCAGTCAGCTGCTCTGAAGAACAGTTGTTCTCAAAGTGTGGCCCTCAACCAGACCCCTTAGTCAAGGTTCTCTGGAGAAACGGAACTGCTACTTTGGATTTTGATTTTACCCTTCCTATGTTACAGGCTTAGTACACATTTGTGTGTCTTTAAAGGCTATGGGGAAAATATTGTTAAGAGTTGCTTGCTTTTGAGTTTTACAAGAAAGGTATCTTTTTTGGTTTTTATTCCATCTCACATTATGTTCCTTGTAAGTATCGATGTTGATGCAGGCACCTGTAAATGACTCATTCTCACCGCTCCGTGATCATCTGTTGTGTGACTCTATCACAGTTTATTTAGCTGTTCTCCACAAATGGACATTTGGGGTTTTCCAGTTATAGACATGATTAGTAGGAGAGTCCTGTGTTCATGAGAGTTTCGCTAGGGCATGGCTCCCTGTACCTGCCTGACAGAATCACCAGAAACACTTGATAAAACTGTAGGTTGAGTAGGTTTGGCCTCAGAGAATTCTGTTTCAGAAGGTCTGCATTGGGAGCCAAGGATCTGTTGCTCGTTGGTTTTAGTTTCTTTTTTATAAATATTTCGGTTATTAATATTATCATTAGGAATTTTTAAAAGATTTTATTTATTTATTTGACAGAAAGACACAGCAAGAGAGGGAACACAAGCAGGGGGAGTGGGAGAGGGAGAAGGAGGCTTCTCGCTGAGCAGGGAGCCTGATGCGGAGCTTGATCCCAGGACCCCAGAATCATGACCTGAGCTGAAGCAGAAGCCTGATGACTGAGTCACCCAGGTGCCCTACATCAGGAAATTTTAAAAATATACAGTGGCAACAGTTCTCAACCTGGCTATTTAGTAGTATCTCTTGGGGTGACCTAAAAAAAAAAAAAAAAGTTATCCTTGACCTGGCTCTGGCCCTGTGGATTCAGGTTGAATTGGTCAGAGGATAGGTATAGTTTAAAAGTTTATTGGGTGATTAGGGACACCTGGGTGGCTCAGTTGGTTAAGTGGCTGCCTTCGGCTCAGGTCATGATCCCAGAGTCCTAGGATCGAGTCCCGCATTGGGCTCCTTGCTCAGCGGAGAGCCTTCTCTCTTTCCCTCTGCCTGCCACTCTGCCTACTTGTGTTCTCTCTCTCTCTCTGTGTGTGTCAAAAAAATAAATAAAATCTTTAAAAAAAAAAGGTAAAAGTTTATTGGGTGATTATAATAGTCAGTTAAGACCAAGTGCCTGGGGCAGTGTTGCTCACCTGGGGAGTAGTTTTGCCCCTCAGGTAGGGTTACCAAATAAGATACAGAATGCCCAGTAAAAGCTGAATTTCAGATGACAATTTTTTCATGTAAGCACGTCCTAAAGATTGCATGGGAATACATATATTGAAAATGATTTGTTGTTTATCTAAAATTCAACTTCAACTGGGCAAACTGTATTTTTATTGGCTACATCTGGCAGCCATACACTCAGGGAACGGTTGTCGGGATACATCTTTCCTTGTCACAACTGAAGTTGCGAATGCTACTGGCATCAAGTGGGTGGAGGCCAGGAAGCTGCTAAATGTCCTAAAATGCACAGGACAGCCTCTCACAACAAAGGATTACTCCGTCCAGATGTCATTAGTGCTGAGGTTGAAAAACCCTGCGCTAGTAGATATACTTCCATTTTAATTTCATCCTCAGCTTGAGAAATTCTTTACCACACTTGGCTGGCCGTGGTCTAGTGGGAAGAAGGAGCTTCCTGGGCTTGGAACAGTCCTCTGCCCCAGCCTCCTTTGAGCTAAACTCACATCAGCAGAGATGCAACAGGCTGCTCCATTGGAGCATCCGCTGGTCCATCTCTGGCCGGGAAGGGGCAGGGAATGAGATGTTGTGAGCAGGTGGTACCACAGCTCCTCGTTGAGCACCACCAGTGGACACTGCTGCGAGAGAAGCATTTAACCCAGCAGAAAATGATTTTGGGGAAGGTACAAAACAGGGAGTTTTTTCATCCTAATTTCATAGATGCTCACAGTACCCTTGCGCGGCATCTTGAGTCCTCCATTATTAAAGCTGTTCTTAATTAAAGTGATTTATGACCTTCAAAGGGGCCAGGCCAGAAAGGGCATTGTTTTTGTGGTTCTGAGCAGAGTTTTTCAGCTTGGAGAAACATAATGAGAACTCATAAGTTAGCAGAGCAGTCAGTAAGACCCCTTAATTCTCGGCAAGCCCCTGATTGTGCGTGCCATGAGCCATTATTTAATCTCTGCAAGCCGGAACTCAGCTAAACTACAGTAGCCAAGTTTTAAAATGCTTCCTTCATTCACCTCCTGTAGTCTCTTTGCTTCTTAGCCAAGATTTCCAGAAAGTTGTAGAAGAAGAAGGTGTTCCCAGGATGGAGGCAGGGGAGCTGACTAATTTGACAATTTAGGGAGAATTTTGCTGTTTCTAATCAAATGGTCCCATTCGGCCAGTGGGTTCTTGAAGAAGGAACTAAAGCTTGATGAAGCATCAACCTGAGAACGCCAGCCTTTTTTCGGTAGCTGAGACTATTTTCTCAGACATTGCTATCCTTGGAACCAGGAAAGAAAGAAGAAAGATACTTCTGAGAATAATAATAATAATGATAAAAATATCAATAGCTAAGTTTTATTGAGCAACTGTCCTATGTAAACTCTGTGATAATAAATTTCTAAGTCACTCTGTGGGTACTGTGATGGTTAATCTTACGTGTCAGCTTGACTGGGCCACAGGCAATTCAGACATTAGGTCAAACATTATTCTGGGAGGGTGTTTTTAGCTGATAATAACATTTGAATTGGTAGACTGAGTCAACAGATTGCCTTCCCTAATGTGGGTGGGCCTCATCCAGTCAGTTGAAAGCCTAAATAGAACAGGCTAAGAGGGAACTCCTCTTGCCTGACTGTACTGGGATATCAGTCTTTTCCTGTCTTTGAACTTGAACTGAAAAATGGGCTCTTCTTAGGTCTTGAGCCTGCCAAGCCAGAATGGAATTTATACTACTGGTCTCTCCTCATGACCTCATGGAACTCTAATCACCTTACAAAAGCCCCATCTCTGAATACCATTATGTTGGGGGCTAGAACTTCAACACATGGATTTCGGGCAGCAGGGAGATACAAACATCAAATCCATAGCAACAGCATCCATTTCTCTAGCAGCCATCCTTGTTTAGATACAATTACAGGGGTGTTTTCCAAGAGGAACATTCTTTTTTGGGGGTAGGGAATAAGAAACCAGGAAAAATTTTTCAAAAATCCAAAACAGAGTTTCTTTATTTAAACTTATAAGGAAGGAAAAGAAAATCACACTGTATGTCTAAAGCAAAAACAGAATTGAGACCGAATTGAACTTTAAGGATATATAGGGAATGGCAAATTTCACTCAAAAACAAAGATCCTTGGGGCACCTGGGTGGCTCAGTCAGTTCAGTGTCTGCTTTTGGCTCAGGTCATGATCCCAGGGTCCTGAGATTGAGCCTTGCATCCTGCTCAGCCTGGTGCCTGCTTCTCCCTCCCTCTCTGACTGCTGCTCCTTCTGCTTGTGTTTTCTCTCTCTGTCAAATAAAGAAATAAAATCTTTTAAAAAGACAAATAAACAAGCAAACAAACAAAAAATCAAAGATGCTTGAAGATTCTAAAGAAACCATCATTGGCTTCCTCTCCTAACTCTTCATCAGGCTATCCGCAGATATTTTAGCTGGAAAGGGCCCCAGGGTCTACTAAACCCTTTTATCTATATTATTTGATTTAACTCTTACCACAGCTCATTTTTCAGTAAAAATATTGATACTGAGTAGAAGAATGTGATTTAAATCTGTCAGATTTCATGTTACTCCCAGCCTATGCTTCTCCCATATGTCATTCTCCTTTTTCTCCACATCAAAACTTAGCAAATGTGGAGCTGTGATGATGTCATCTTCAAATATATTCCCCACACATAGCTATAACTATATTTGCAATTAAACTATGTGCATTTCCACCCCCTTTTTTCCTTTGCCTTTTTTAGTGTTAATCAAAGATTCATGTCTTTCATAGAGCAGTTATATCTCTCAGAACCTTCTAGCTCCTATGAAGTATTTGGGGGGTTCAGAAGTAATCTGGTTTCTCTGAAAGAGTTTTCATCCTCAAGACCTCTAGCTCCACCTCCTTCACTATTCTGTCACTGTTTATCAACCCAACATGCTGAAAAGCCAAACATCCCTTTGATATAATCAGACCCTTTTAAGCAGAAATGAAGCCAAGAGACTCTTCTTCCCAACAGAACAGCATTTCCTGGAACATGAAGATCAATGGTGTTGATAGACTGTTGATAAAGTGTTGCCCATAAGCCCATTAAACAGGATGTGAAACTGGAATTGTGGTCAAAGGCCGCATCCTGAAGTGGCCAGAAGCCATGAGGGCCGAGAAAGCCACTTTCTCCACGCTTTTCACACTTATAGCACCAGGGTGGTCCTGGAAGGGGAGAAGGAAGCTTGAGAAAAGTGTTTTCCAAAAAGCGTTTCTGATTTCCCCTGACTTTCTGGCAGAAGTGGTCATTCATTCTTATTCACACACCCCCCCACTAAGAATTTTGGGCTTTCTTCTCTTTGGGCACATTGCATTTTACTTTATTTAGCATCACTTAATAAAACTTGCCTCAAAGAGCATGCTGAGCGTTTTACATTAGTTGTTGCATTTAATCTTCCCAAGAATCCAATTAGTGGTTGCTATTTATTATTATTCCACATTTAACCTCTGTTGAAACTGAGGTGCTGGCATAGGCTTCCAAAGTTACTGAGCGATGAGATAGAATCTAAACTCGGGGGCAGGACACAAATACTTAACTCCTATATGAAACTGTATTTGTTTGCCTTGTTAGGTTCTTCTCTTCTCTTTACCCTTTCCTATCATGTAGGTAGATTCAGTTGCTTCTAACAGAAAGTCCAAGTAAGAGTAACTTGAGTAAGGTGATCATTTATCTTTTTCTGATGTGAAAGAGATTCAGAGGCAGTCTTTGGTTAGTATGGTGGCTCCATGAATGTACTGGGGACCCAGATCTCTGTTTCAGAATCTCTTCTGTGTGGCTCTAGTCCTCATGGTATAAAACAGCATTTGGAGATCCAGCCATCACGTCTATGTTCCAAGCAGAAAGACAATGAAGGGATAAGGAAGGATGTATTTCCTCCTTTTATAAGACTTCCCTAAGGTCCCACATCATATTTCCATTCATAAATCATTGGCTAAAACTTAGTCAAACCCATTCTTTACAACTAAATCTTTGGCAAGGCCCTCATCCCATCAAGGCTGAGCTATGACAATAGATTCCTAACTCATTTCCCTGGTGCCGGTCTCTTTCTGTTCTAATTTTTAATCCTGTACTGCTGTTAGGACAATTTTCTTTGATCAATGCCTTGTCATCCCAGTCCCCTGATCTGAAGCTTTCCATGAATCCTCTTTATCTGTAAGATTAAGTTTAAATTCCATTTCCTGCTCAAAATGCCTATTCACTTTCCCTTTATGTGGCCTGTAGATCCCCTTCTCCTTTTTTCTATTCACATTATCCCTCTGACTAGAGTATCCTCACCTCTTTGTCTCTATTGGTCTAAATCTCGTGTTTCCTTTAATAACTTTTACAAATCCCACATCAGTCTTCATTCATCATTGAACATATGTTGTTCATTGATATAAGGCACTCAGAACAGTGGCTAATAGAGATTAGAAGGTGACTATTGTTATTATTAATGATTATAATAAAAGGGGTAATAGTATGTATGGTATTCCCAACCTCCAGATTGGAAAGTTTATCAAATTCTTCTCAATAATCCAGAAACTAAAGTTATGAGAAGTAAGGGATTTTATCAATAATGATAATGATGTGTTCCCTTGGGAGAAAGAAATTATTTTTACCTGATAGAGCTTCTATTTGGGAATCCAGCCAGGGATCCAAGCTCAGTGTGCTCTTCAAATGCTTGGAAAGCAAGTGCGTTCACTCCGGTCTTGAATTTAGAAAGTTTTAAGTTAATAAGAATAACATTTTACTCATTTACAATTGCATTATTTATCATCAACTGCAGTATATGTGAGTTCATATTTGAAAAAATACAGTACAGCTTTTAAAGACTTTCGAGATCTTCATGTTTAAGCACATTTTGGATACTCATATCAGTCAGTATAGGTTAGGTAATGCTGCCATAATAAATAAGCCTCAAATCCACGCAGCTTAGTATAGCAAAGGTTTAGTTCTTGCTCACATTACATGTCTATTGTGGTCTGGTAGTAGGGTCGATCCAAGGTGACAGAGCTGTTATCATTGTACCATTGCTGGCTGCTGGGTGAGAGGAGGAGAACTGAGCTCTGGAGGGTTACACATCAGCATTTAGACATCTGTTTCTTTCACCCGAGTCATTATTTTCATGTTTATTTGTCTTTATGGTTTTTCTAGCTTATTCTTCATTACTAAGATGTTTAAAATTTATAATTCTCAAATTCTGTCACCTCATTTCTAAGGTTTTCTAATGCTGATTTGTGTTGTTTTCTGTATATTATATCACTTTCTTAATGCCTTTGGGTGTGTTTTGAAATAGTGTGTCACAACATTGCATCTTACTTTTGACAATATCTATCTGGCCTGCTTTTGTTACCTGTAGGGATTTTATTCTCCTTATCCTTTATTTGTTTTCTTTTAATAAATTTATGTGAGATATGCCTATGATTTTTTTCTGTTACTCATATTTTAAAAGATTTTATTTATTTTTTTGAAAGAGAGCGAGCAAGAGAGAAAGCAACAACAGTGGAGTGGGGGGCAGAGGAAGAGGGAGTAGCAGACTCCCCGTGGAGCAGGGAGCCTGATGTGGGGCTCGATTCCAGGACCCTGTAATCATGACTTGAGCTGAAGGCAGATGCTTAACCGACTGAACCACCTGGGTGCCCCTCTGTTACTCATTTTTATGTGAGATTATATTTCATGAAATTTTAGGAAAAGTCTTATTTTAGGTGGCTTTTCTAATTTCACAGAGCTCCCTCTTAAACCTTGTTTTTTCCATATAGTTTTTAAAAAACTGTGGCTAGCTCTCTCTGATGGTCTGGTTCTTTATCCTTTTCTCACATTTCTCTAGACTTTCTTCTTCCTTCGCCCCTATTGTATCTTCTCAGCTCACATCTGACAATGTCTTCTCAGTGTGGGACAGTCATGGAAGCAGCCCTAACTGGTCAGTGTTGGGGTTTACAAAGACTAGAGTGCTTCAACCCCTTCTTATCTTAACCAGGGAAACACTGTACTCACCGACTACTGGATTAGAAAATCTCCTCCCTAATTTCAGCTGCTGTTCTCAAGTTGGCATTCAACACATTCCAGTGACTGTCAGCTGGTCATATTGGGGGTTCTCCTTTTGTCAAGTCTGTCACATGACCTGTTGTTTCTTTCCGCTTCCTCCCACATTGATGCTGGTAGCATACCAAGTGTTGGGGATGTTGATGGTTTGCTCCCACCTGCTTATATCTTGTCATTCACATAGATACTTTATTGTCATAAACACTGTCTATTTTTTACTTTCATTCATTACTCTATTTTTAATGTGAGGATTTTGGAAGAATCAGGAATTATACCGATACTGCTGCTGACATTATTTCCAGAATTCTAAGTAGCATTAACTACATGTTTCTGATGGGGAATCTGAAACTCCAAAGGATAAGTGGCTTGCATGTGGATTAAACCAAGGCAGACTGCTCTGTTGGTTATTAGGGTATATTGTTGCTATAAAAAATGAACATTCTCTAGTTTTTAATCCAGATATGTATGTGACTCATCACAGTTCCAGCCTTGAGTTGCTTAAGTATAAATAAGACAGAAGACTTGTCCCTTGGGATGCTTGGGTGGCTCAATCAGTTAAGCATCTGCCTTTGCCTCAGGTCATGATCCCAGTGTCCTGGGATCATGTCCACATTGGGCTCTCAGCTCCGCAGGGAGCCTGCTTCTCCCTCTGCCTGCTTCTCCCTCTGCCTGCCTCTCCCCCTGCTTGTGTTCATTTGCTTTTTCTCTCTCTCTCTGACAAAAAAAAAAAATAAAATCTTTTAAAAAACCCCAAAACCAAAAACCAAAACAAAACTTTGTCCTGGGTAAATTTGTAGTCTGTAGGAAGACTGGCTTAGAGCCACCCAAGTCAAAGTAGTACCTACCAGACTGTAAGAAGAACTAAAGTTGGATTAGAACCTGGCTCATGTGCACAAAATATTGTGTTATAGAGTTCTTTCCTTTGTTTAGAGAAAGGACCCTATCAAATTGACGAAAAGGACAACAATGATAGAAAAAACTTGATGTCCATGACTCCGTAGCCACATTTTTATTTCACCAGCAAGATATACCTGCAGTTAGTAGTCGTGTTGCTGTGTATTCATTTTTCATTCTCTTTTAGAATTGGTTGGGTCATATATGCAAGTACAGTCGCTGTCATCAAATATGTGTTATCAATACACCCTAAACCACATATCCAGGTCAGTTTTATACCCAGATGTTAGTTAGTTAGTTAGTTAGTTAGTTAGTTTGTTTTCCTGAACCATCTCATTTACCAGGCGGCACCTTTATCCTGGCTTGCCAAGTGTCCATCCCGAAGGAGGTTTCCTGTGTGAGGGGATATCGTTTTTTTTTTTCCTTTTTATTTTTTTTAACAAACATATAATATATTTTTATCCCCAGGGGTACAGGTCTGTGAATCGCCAGGTTTACACACTTCACAGCACTCACCATAGCACATACCCTCCCCAATGTCCATAATCCCACCCCCCTTCTCCCGACCCCCCTCCCCCCAGCAACCCTCAGTTTGTTTTGTGAGATTAAGAGTCACTTACGGTTTGTCTCCCTCCCAATCCCATCTTGTTTCATTTATTCTTCTCCTACCTGTGAGGAGATATCTTGATGTGCCTTTCCTTTTTAGGAATGTATCTTCTCTACTCCATGGTTCAGCTGTGCATTGGTTAAAATTGCTAGGCACAGTGCTGGCTTCAGGAATGAGGCAGTGAGCCAGACGACCGAATTACCTTTCCTCAAGGAATTTTATCATGATGGCCAGTACACAGACCTTTGAAACATATCTCTGATTGTGCCTAACTGATAGTGCCTAACTGGTTGTGTGCCAAGGTATTTAAGGCTCACAGAGGAATCCTCTTCATAGGAGAGGAAATGACATCAAGTTGGAAAATTATCCTCAGCAAAAGGAAGCTTTGGGGTTTCTACAGAGGAGGTATGAGTGTAGAGAGCTGATGTGCCTGGCTTGAGGACCCCTGATCTCAGGAGGTATCAAGGCTGGAAATGTGCCTCAGTCTTTTTCTTCTGGTGTCAAATTATGTGTTGTTCTGGGGTGTTGAATTTTTCATGACATAGAAACACTGTGTTTTAGGGAAAGCAAGGAACTAGAATAGCATCAGAAGTTAGACTCTGATGGTAATGCTCTGGGGTCATTGGATAAGTTACTTAATCAGACTGGTTAAGTCAAAATTCCCTTCACAGTAAAATGGCAGTAATGCTGCCTCCCCTCAGGGTCAGGGTTAGAAATGAGTACATGACGTACCTCTGTAATCTGGAAAGCACTCTATACCGTTTTGGATTTATCTTTTAGATTTATGTTGCTTTTGTTATTGCTGCTTCTGTGGTGGTTAATTTTATGTGTCAACTTGACTGGGCCACCAGTTGCCTGGGTATTTGGACAAACATTATTCTGGGTATTCCCAAAGGATGTTTTTGGATGAGTTTAACATTTATATAGGTAAATATATTATATTTATATAGGATTTATATATATATATATTTATATAAATATATTTATATAGGAAAAAAGCAGATTGCTCTCTTGACTGTGGGTGGGACTCATCCAATCAGTTGAAAGCCTAACTAGTATGAAAAGTTTGACCCTTCCCTAAGTAAAAGAGAATTCCTACTGGCTGACTACATTCAGACTGGAACAAGGGTTTTTTCCTGCCTTTGGGCTTGAATTGAAACATTGGCTGTTCCTGGATTTTGAGCCTGCCAGCCTCTGGACTGGAATTACACCATCGGTTTTCCTGCTTCTCAGGCCTTTGGACTCAGACTGGAGCTTACACCAGTGGCTCTTCCGGGTCTCCAGCTTGCTGACTCACTCTGCAGATTTTGGAACTTGTCAGCCCCCGTAATTGTGTGAGCCAATTCCTTATAATATATCTCTTTCTAAATATATACATTCTATTGGTTCTGTTCCTTTGGAGAACCCTGACTAATACAGTTGCTAAGTGGATTCCTAGAATAAACATCATTTCCATAGGCCATAAATGGAAAACAAATTCAAGAATCAGCCTTAAAACTAGATGATTTAGGGGACCAGCAACAGGGCATGATCTGAACAGTGATGGACGGATTTCTCTGTTTTGAAATATGCCATTCATTATTCATCCAGTGCCCAAGAATCTACCATTTGTCTCATCAAGTATTCCAGAATTCCCTCTTAAAATGAGATTGCTTCTGGGAAATTGAAAGGGCTTTGGCCCTTAGGGCAAACCTTTTAGCTAAGAGTAACCCTGTTATAGGATGACTGGATGAGATATGGCATCCAGAATAACTGGCCGTAAGGAATTAGGCAGAGGATCAGGGGATAGCTGGTCAGGGGATAGAAAGATGTTCTGTTCACCATTAGCCTCCAGCTGGCTCAAGACTGCCTACGCTGTACTGGTTCTCTAGTGACCTTCCCATAGTGGGCTGTGCCTTGTTCTTAACCTTTCCACTCTGGAGGTTCTATTATTTGTCATATATCTAGCCATTTTGATGCCTGAATGGAAGAGGAGGTCTTGTCTTCAAGATCAGCTTGAAATGCTTCTGGAAGTGTGTGCGACACTAACTACATTCCCCCAGCTCTTGCCCAGAGGAAAACAAGGCTTTGCACGAGTGATCATTCCCATTGGCACTGTATATGTACAGAAAATGAAAATGTGAAGCATACCTGCCTCAAGACAGGGTTTTGAACAGGTCAGCTCCCCTGAAATGCACATAAGGTGTGTGGCAGCAGGTCGAAGAGTGAGCTGACTGTCCCCTGTAAAGTGATGAGACAAGAATATTCTCTCCTACTTTGTGATATTGACAAATGTGACCACCTATGCTAAGGGGTGGTGGAGAGAACTTGACTCATTCTTACAGATATTAAGTAGGTAGATGAAAGAAGGGGAGCATGGGAAAATGCTCGGTGGATTCCAAGATTTGCATATTGATTAAAACTTCAGGGGTGCCTGGGGGGCTCAGTGAGTTAAAGCCTCTGCCTTCAGCTTGGGTCATGATCTCAGGGTCCTGGGATTGAGCCCCACATCGGGTTCTCTGCTCGGCGGTAGGCCTGCTTCCCTCTTTCCCTCTGCCTACTTGTGATCACTGTCTGTCAAATAAATAAATAAATAATCTTAAAAAAAAAACAAAAAACAAAAAAAACTTCACATGTCCCTGATGGTTTGGAGAGTAGAATTTATATCACAGATGAACTCTCTTTCCTGACTGTCATCAACTTGCTCTTTTCTAAATGTTGTTTCCTTAAAACTTATGCTCAGTACCGTTTGCAGTTTTGTGCCTATATCCCTTCCCACCCTCCTTCCTTCATTTGTAGCAAGACTGAGGGATCTGTCTCTTCCACTAGAATTATGTTCTGTGAACTTAGGGCTGATCCATTCTCAACCACTGCTGTGTCTCCTGTACCCTGCACTGGGTAGGGCTCAGTAGATACTTGTTGATGGACAGATGAATGAACGAATGAGTAAATAGCATGGACTCTCTGGGTCATGTGGACCTATAATTTAATCATCAGCTTAACTGCTGACTATAAAACCCTGGGTAACATTAGTTTAACATCGCTAATGCCTGATTTCCTCACTTGTAAAACAGGATTGATAGTAGCACCTACCTTATAGAGTTATAATTCAGGTAAAATGAGATGGATGGGCATAAAGACTTAGCCCTGTGGCTGGAATAGAGTAAACTCTCAATCATTTTTGTCTCTGTGACCATTCTTATACCTCGGAATGCTAGCTAAATTCTGTTTAGGTTTCAACTACTTCAATTGTCCCTGAAGTGCTGGGAGCTGCAAAGAGGAGGGGCTGGAGTGTCGGGAGGAACTTGGTACGGGCTTATTTCCATTCATAGAGAGAAACATACCTGTTTAAGGGCGATTCACCTCAGCCCATGTCTTACCTTTACTTAAAGACTTCATCATTCATAAGTGTTTGTGTGTACAGGAACTTTATCATTTAAAAGTAAAAACCAAAACTCCAAAAAAAAAAAAAAAGGTTATCTGTCCTTCTTTTTTAATGTTAAGCCAAAACAACAACAAAAAAGTGCCTTTGATGCCTTTGTTGTTTAGTACTTAATAAATCATGGCACATAATTATGTTGATAAATTCCAACAGCCTAGCCGACTCCTCTTTCCTGATGCCAGCATGGGATGCCCCTGATAAATCAATCTCGACTTCCTAACTGCATTGCTATCCTGCACAGGATCTGCTCTGTTCCTCCCTCTCAGTACGGTGGGGCAATACATCACCCAAGCCCTTCATCCTTCTTCCCTATCATTAGAGCAACAGCTGGTTCTGATAATGCATTAATGTAATACATCAGGGAGCTGGGTGCCTGGCCGCTACATTACTCAAAAGCTAATGTGATAGTGAAGGGAAAATCCTAGTGTGCTGATAACTCCCAAAGTTGGGGTTTTGTTTTATACTTTCAAGCTTGGCACTTGAAACTTCAGGGCCCAGATTTTCCCATTTACAATCTGTTTTCACGTGATTTGCTAACTTTTTTTTCTTTTTTTTAACCAATTTCCTGAGTCCAGAAGGCTGCTTTATTTGTGATCTGTTCCAGGTTAGAAGTCCTAATGTCACGGTCACTGCTCTTTGCCAAGTTTTGAGCAGCTCTTAGTGTAAGTTAAGGTCAACATCACAATACTCAGGTTGGGCTCCAGTTTCTGCAGTTCGCTGGTTGTGTTGTTCTGGGGAGAGCGGTTGTATGATTGAAGGAGATGATGTATGTCAAATGCTTGACAGGTAGAAGTAACTCAGTTAAAATGAACTATTATTATTTTCATTATTTTCTAGCCCACCATTCACCAAATGAGGTATCCCAGAAGGCTCTTGTTAACAAGTAGTGTAAAAGAAAAAATAGTTTTGTGGATACATAATTTAGGAATATATTGGATTGAAAAAAATCACATAGGCTTTTTTACTGCAGGACTTATCAGAGTCTTTAATATACTAAAGCAATTTATGTGTGTCCTAGAGAGGGATAAAGTAAACATTGCTTCCCAAACTATTTAGCTTTAGAACCTCCTTTTAAAGAGTGGGGGAGTGAGTGATGCCCCTAGAATAACACTGGGAAATTTGAGTGTGATTCAATTCTCTTAAGGCCATTGACATCTTAGCCAAGACAATAAAGCAAACAGATGTAGAATGGGGCCAGAACTCAGGACTGCTGAAGCTCAGATTCTTCTCTTCTTCCTCAAACACCTGTGCTTTTCAAAGTGTGACCTATGATCACCTCTATCAGGATCGCCCAGGGAGCGGATAGGTGGGAGCAGGACTTCAGTGAGCCCCTCAGGCTTATGCATCAGAATATCTTGGGAGACAGTGTAGGAATCCTAATGGCAATAAGTTTCTCAGGCAATATTCTTGGAAACTGAACTCTGGGACCCACAGATTAGACCATGCTTCTTTGTAACTGTGTTATATGGGCCAAACCCATGTGATCACGCCTTCCAAAAACTCTGGGGACTTTGGGAAATGGTTGTTGCTTGCTGCTTATGGCCCTCCGCAGGCCCTCCTGACTCTGGAGAAGGTCTGTATCTCAGGAGAAAGCTGGAGGCATCTGCGGCATTTTCACAGGCCAGCTCACCACACAGCTGCTTCCGTAGAGACCCCTCCCTGCCCTCTGAGGTCAGTGCGAGCACCCCTTTCCTGTGATCCCTGGTAACGCTCCTCCAGGCAAACATGCACCAGGAGATTAGCTTGAAATGGAGGGGCTACTCCCAGCTCTGCCAAGTCCCTCTGGAGAGAGCATGACAATGCTTTGGTTTCCATGACGACCAGGTGACTGTAAGCTCACCTTTGGCCCTGGAAACAGCCTCCAGCTTCTGGGAACAACTGAGAGTCTGCTGCTTATTATGAGAAGGAAGCACACCGATGGGGAGGGGGAAAAACAGCTGCTGTTTCAGAAACAGGTTCAGCTGCCTGTTTCTGAACTTGTTGGAAAGTTAGAGAAGAGTGCCCCAGCAAAGATGCAGAAGGTCCAGCAGAACCTCCTGCCAAGAGAGGTGGATATGGGCAGGCAAACCCTGCACCTTGCCGTCAGATTTAAGTGTAATCCTCTCTATGGCAACAGTCAACAGTTAACATTTGTTAGTTTGTTATTTCCTTCTTTGTATTCCAAGGGAGGAAACATTCATTCAGTGGGGGACTAGTGACTGTTGAGGAGCTAATACCACAAGAGCCAATGAACTGACCATTTACTATGTGCAGGTGTCTTATATGTATTACCCCCATTTAATTCTCACTTTCTTTCAGGTAAATTTCCTGATGAGGACATTAAGGTGCAGAGGTTCAGTTATGCTTCGTGGTCACATGCACAAGTGGCATGTGGTGGAGCTGGGCCCTGAACTCAGATGTAATGGAGCATTTAAAGATTTTTTTTTTTTTTTTTTTTTGGTCAGAGAGAGAGGGAGAGAGAGCGAGCACAGGCAGACAGAATGGCAGGCAGAGGCAGAGGGAGAAGCAGGCTCCCCGCCAAGCAAGGAGCCCGATGTGGGACTCGATCCCAGGACGCTGGGATCATGACCTGAGCCGAAGGCAGCTGCTTAACCAACTGAGCCACCCAGGCATCCCTGTAATGGAGCATTTAAAAAGAGCCTCCTGAAAAGTCTCTGATGAGCCCCACCCATATGGCCCCCACCCCCCAGGAACTTTGACATCTTCCTCCCTGAAAGGCAGGAAATTGCCACTTCAGCCATCATATACAATTCTGTTTATTTAGCTTGGGACATCAAAGTCAAGGGCTCAAATGCTTTAATGCCTCTTACTACTGTTTGCATCTTCCTGGCTAAGTGATTGTCCCCTGGAAATTGGCTTCTTCCCTCCAGCAGAATCTGTGAGCAGGCCACCACTTGCAGAGTAGTGGGATTCTGTGGAGCAGTCCAGATGGTAATGACTTCCCAGCCAGAGGGCACCTGGAAATGCAGATGGTATTGATGGGCTGGGGAGCCTCAGGGTGAAGGAGGCCATACTCACTATGGTCTTGGAGTGACAGGCAGGAGACCTTAGAGTTGGTCACAGTTTTTATCATTTCATCATTGGGCAATGGGTAGAGATGCCTCTGTGGCCCTAGCTCTTTGATGGGGAGAATTGGACTAGATCAGCATTTCTCAAAGTGTGAGGGATCTCAAGTTGTTTTAAAAAGGTATTTGAGGGGACACCTTGGTGGCACAGTCAGTTAAGCGTGTGACTCTTGGCTTCACCTCAGGTCATGATCTTGCTGTCATGAGATGGAGCCTCGAGTCAGCCTCACTGGGGAGTCTCTTTCTCTCTTTCTCTCTCTGCCCCCTCTGCCCGGCACTCTCTCTCTCTCTCAAATAAACGAATGAATAAATAAATAAATAAGTCTTTAAAAAAATAAAAAGGTATTTGGGATAATTTTTTTTTAAGATTTTATTCATTTATATGACAGACAGAGATCACAAGTAGGCAGAGAGGCAGGCAGAGAGAGGGGGAAGCAGGCTCCCTGCCAAGCAGAGAGCCCGATGTGAGGCTCGATCCCAGGACCCTGAGATCATGACCAGGCAGAGGCTTTAACCCACTGAGCCACCCAGGTGCCCCTGGGATAATTTTTGATGGGACACAGACCTGGCATTAAATAACATCGACTTATATAACGAGAAAGTTTTACTTGCTTCATTTCTTCTGGACGTACCAAGGAGGGACTAGCAGTTGGATACTCTTATGTACATCTTTAACACCTCTCCACTTCTTGATAGTGTCCGCTTTTAGCACCAGAGGGGACAGACTCCAGACTCAGAGCTTTGGCTGGCAGTAGTATCTCCCTGCAATTCAGCATGGTGTTGTCCTTGTGTTTTATAACTACCTTCTACATTTGACAAGGTTAATTTCCATTTCTGGAAGTCTGGAAGCCATTAGTGTTCTTGGGAGCTCATTGGAAATGTGACTCAGACCCCACCCCAGGCTATACACATGTTCACAGGATGCCCTGGGCTTCCTACACTTTTGATAGCAGTTTAAGAACCATTGATAAAAGAGTTTCCTCTTTTTAGAAGCAATATTTAAGTAGAAGAAATGGGCCAATTTAAGAAAAAATATGACAAATAATGATAAGGTACAGCAACATTATGGAGGGGCAACAGGAAAGAGAGGGTTGGTGAAGGAGTGGGTTAAAAATTGGGCTGTACAACCAGAGAGCTGTGTCTACACAGATTCTGGGGCACTCTATCCTGGAGAGACTGGTTCTGTACATCTGGAGTTGTGCCCCTGAACCTGTTTTTGGAAAAAATAAAATAAAATAAATAAAATTTAAAAAATAAATTAAATTAAATTAAATTTAATTTAATTTAAAAAAAATCTGCCCCTCAAATGTACAATGAAATATGGAAATTACTGGATGGGATTGTTCCTTCTCTCCGAAAGTCACATGTTGTTACTCTAAAATAGTGGTCCTCAACTAGAAGCCCCTCAAGGGGTGTTTGACAATATGTGAGGATGTTTTTCGTTGTCACAATTGGTAAGCTGCTACCAATGGGTAGTGGGTCTGGTGAATAGAGACCAGAGAGGCTGTTAAACATCCTACAATGCACAGAACAGGCCCCTACACAAAAAATTATCCAGTCTTGAATGTCAGTAGAACCAAGGATGAAAAACTGTGGTCTAAAAAGGTTTTTTGTTATTTAAGGTATCTAAGCACAGATCAATGAAATGCCAGATCACCAAACATCTTGGCTCCAAACACTTTAGTTTTTATCTCATGAAGCATACAAGCCAGGGGCCTTCCCCAGTATCAGACCCCATAGCCCCCTCTAAACTCATCACGCCCTACTACCTTTACCCCGGCACACTCAGCTGCAACCCCACTGGCCTCCATGTTGTTTTTGGAATAGCCCAAGTATAGACATGTTTCCACCTCAGGGCCTTTGCGCATCGCTTAAAAAAAAATCCCTCTTGGGCGCCTGGGTGGCTCAGTGGGTTGGGCCGCTGCCTTCGGCTCAGGTCATGATCTCGGGGTCCTGGGATCGAGTCCCACATCAGGCTCTCTGCTCAGCAGGGAGCCTGCTTCCCTCTCTCTCTCTGCCTGCCTCTCTGTCTACTTGTGATCTCTGTCTGTCAAATAAATAAATAAAATCTTTAAAAAAAAAAAAAAATCCCTCTTGTATCCAGAGTTCCCATCCACATTTTCTTCAAATGGGCTTCTGTTCAAACCTCATCTCACCATCAAGGCCTTCCTGACCATCTTGCCTAATAAGCAACCCTTTCTTTAACTCCCTTTCCTCCTTTCCCTGCCATTTCTCCTTATAGAACTTACCTTTGGAATGTATGTCTATTTCTTGTTCCCTTACTAGAATATAATAAGTACCATAACAATAAGTGTCCTCACTGTTATATTCCAAATTGTAACTGTGTCCGGCAAATGAGTGCTTTAAATAAGCAATGAGTGAATGAACAGATGGATAAATAAGTGGATGCCTGGATTGCAGTCCTGGCGAGTCAGTGTCTGGTGGTGTCCCTTTATGCCTCAGTTTCCCCCTTTGTCAGGTGAAGTTATACAGATGGCCTCTAGGGTCCATTCCAGCCCTAATGTCTGCCAGCATGGCTTCTTAGTTCTCACCTGCATCCCTGTCTCTCCAGTTAACTGCCTGCACCCTCCCAGCGCTACCCTCCATTACCCCAGATGCCTTCTGTCAGAGCTGAGAGGCCTCCGGGAATTAGGGATGTCAGAACTCCTCAGAAAGTGGCAGATCCATTGTGTGAACCACTGAATTGGGTAATTAGGGAGGGTGGCACTTCAGTCGTTTTAAAAGCTTAGTGGGTGGGAAGAAGAACTGTTCCCTGACAGCTACTGCACATCCACTTCGAGGTGCAGCTTTTCCTTCGGAAAATCTGGTTTTGTCACTGAATAGTGCTTTATTGCTCTTCAAAGGACTGTGTGAAGAACGGGGATAAGGGCTGGGGGCCTGGCATTGACTTGTGGACCTCTTGCTTCAAGAGAGGAGAACGATGCGGGTAGAGAGGAGGCTAGCCTCATAGCCCCGGTTGGGAAGTGAGGCACTCTTGGAGTAAAAAACACCAGTATTGTAGACCTGGATATTGGTCCGTAAGCTCAAGTGCTCAGGAAACATCTCCTTTGTTCTTGATAACCGATTTCATTTCTGACCCTGAACTCTCATTCTGCTGGACCAAAGAAAATTTAACCTCCATCCTGCTTGGGGTTCCCCCACCCTGAGGGGGTCATAAGGTTCAGAATTAGATTGGATTTGACTGTTGCTTGCACTCCTGAAATTATGTTCTAAGCAGTGGTTTCTAACAGGGGCAAGGCTTGGAGGTGGGGGTGGGGATCAGGGCCTACCTACTCTAAGATACTCAGCCTTTCCTACCCCTCCTCCTCCTCCTCCTCCAAGGTCCCCAAGCCAGGGATATCTTTCTTGTGGAGAGGAGGATGAAAGCCTCATTTCTTTCCTATTCTCCCAATATATTTGCCTCTCCCCGTATTGGGGTTTATGCTTTTAGAGACAAAAAACGTTGAGGAAATATCTATAGTAATCTTGACTTCCCTGAAACAATGAGCTACTTAAATGGAGGGAAAGAAAAAGGAAAACTAGAGAGAGAAGAGGAAAGCATCCATTAATTTCTCAAATTATCATCTAGCCTTGGTAATAATACTGACCCATTACATACTAAGCACTCACTATAGGGCAGGCACTGTGTTGGGGCCCTTGGAACAGCCTTAGGAGATCATAATAGCACACTCTTTTGTCATCTTACTGTGGGTCGGCACAGGGCTGGGCTCTTCACCTATATTAATTTCACTAATTCTCCCTGTACTCCTATGAGGTGGTTGCTGTTATTATTCACATGTCGCAGATGAGGAGATGTGGTGTAAAGGAGTTAAGTGAAGTGTCCAAAGCCACACAGACTCATAAGTAGGAGACCTGACGTTGACACCCAGGAGACCGGCTCCAAAGCCAGAGCATAGAGCTGGCTCCACCAGCCTCCCAGGTGAGGTAGAATTGGCTGCCTTGCCTGGGACTTTCCCAGTAGTGCCCTCCCTCTGTCTTGCCAGTTGGGAAGCTATTTGTAACTTCTAGGCAGCTGCACACACCTGACATCTGGGAGCAAGTCGGTCCCAAAGGCAAAAATCCAATGCAGTCAGCTACTGCAATGGTTCAATGGGAAAAATGAAACACCTGGCTGCCTTGGGGGGATGCTTAGCAGGCCAGACTCTCCACAATCCAAACAAGGATGGCTCAACAATAGCCGTTATATCTGGGAAGCATGAGGTCAAGGCAATTTTCTGTAGACTTAAGGATCAATTAGTATCCACCAATAGACAATACAAGAGGCATTCCTTTTTATAGAAATAATAGCACTTTTTTTTTCCCAACCAGAAGACTCTCCTATTTTTCAATTGAAATTTTTTTTTTAAGATTTTATTTATTTATTTGACAGAGAGAGATCACAAGTAGACAGAGAGGCAGGCAGAGAGAGGGAGGGAAGCAGGCTCCCTGCTGAGCAGAGAGCCCGACGCGGGACTCGATCCCAGGACCCCAAGATCATGACCTGAGCCGAAGGCAGCGGCTTAAACCACTGAGCCACCCAGGCGCCCCTCAATTGAAATTTTTATTGAAATAATTATAGGTGTACATGCAGTTTTAGTAAAGAAAGAGAAGAAAGAAAGAGGGATGGGGTACTGTGTTTGATTTATACAGTTTCCTCCAATGAGATCACCATCTTGCAAAACTATAATCTCTTGAGATACTAAAGAGTTCTGTTGCTACGAGGATCTCTTCTATAACTGCATTCCCCTCCCTCTCACCCCTAGTCCCATCCCTTAAACCCCAGCAACCACTAATCTGCTCTCCATTTCTAAAATAGTGTCATGTCAAAAATGTCACAGAAATGGAATCAGATGGTGGGCAACTTATAGGTTTGACTTTTTCCCCTCAGTCCAGCTCACTGCCAGTTTTTCCAAGTTGGTGTATCCATATCCATAACTCATTCCTTTTCATTGCTGAGTAATATTCCATGGTATGGATATAACAGTTTGTTTAATCATGTACATGCTGAAGGATAATTGGGCTTTGGGGGGGTATTATGAGTAAAGCTGCTATAACGTTCAGGTAAAGATATTGCTGTGAATGTACACTTTTCATTTCTCTGGGATAAATGCTCTTAAGTACGATGGCTACATTGTGTGGCGATTGTATGTTTAGTTTGTAAGACAGTGTGCCGAATAGTTTTCTAGAGTGATTGTACCATTTCACATCCCCAAAACCAATGTATACGTAGTCCACTTTCTCTACGTATTTGCCAGCATTTTGTCTTGCTGTTACTATTATTATTATCATAATTATATTGCCGGTCTTATAGTCGTGGTTATATTTTATTATGGTTTTCGTTGACATTTCCCTAGTGGCTAACGATGTTGTACATCTTGGCATATTCTTATCTGTCATCTGTTATCCTCTTTGGTGAAATGTCTGTTCATGTCTTCTGCCCATTTTCTAGTTGGATTATGTTTTTCTTTCCCTGTTTATTTTTGAGAGTTTTTTTTTTTATTCTTGGTATTATTTCCTGTCAGATATGTGGTTTGCAAATACTTTTCTATCACTTTGTAAACTGTCATCTCATCCATTTTATAGAAACTTTTACAGAACAAAGCTTTAATTTTGATGAGGTCCGGTTTCTCACTTTTTCTTTTATGGGTCATGCTTTTGTTTTAAGTCAACAAACTCATTGCCTATATCTAGATTACAAAGGTTTGTTCCTATATTTGTCAAAATATTTTCTAGTTTGGGATTTTGCATTTACTTTTTCTTTCATTTATTGCATGTGTGCATACGAATTTCAATTGTTTTAATTCCATTTGTTGAAAAGTATTTTTGGAACCTTTACTGTGTGCCTGACAGTGAGCTAAGAAGCACTTTAAGCCCTGTTTTATATAATCTCCATAACGATTCTACAAAGTGGGAACTGTATTCCAAGTTCTATGGCTGTGGAAACTGAGCATCAGGGAAGTTGCTGGATTGTCCTGAGGCCATTCAACCAAAGGCAAGCCTCACAGCAGCCTCACTCCAGTCCATAGTCCTTCATCATCTCCAGTTTAGTTCCTGAGTATCTCTATGTCCCCCACTTCATGCCAGAAAATTCAAACTTGCTTCAAATCAGTTCCTACCTTGGGACCTCTCTTTGGGCTGTAGCTAAATCTAATTTTCAGGAGGTGCAAGTGTAATATAATATGGATTATCTGTTCATCATTTAACTCAGGGAAGTCTTTTCCCCCTCACTAATATCCATGATAAAGCATATGCAAATGTCTGTAATTGAACATAATTAAAATAATGAGAGTTGAAAGAATGTGATATTCAAAATAAATGCAATAAGGAGTTGGACATAGCCATTATCCTAATTCAAAGTGATTACTTTATGATAACATTATCAGGGCCTCTAATATTTCTGTCTTTAATATAAATTACTTACTTTGGGGAGGCAGGTGCTCTCTGATTGGGATGGATTCCTGTCCTAGGTCTATTTACCAGTCATTCCACACTCCTTCCTGAAGGAATGATGGTGCCATTCTGGCCAGAACCACAGGCGTTTTACCTCCTTGCCACCCTGCTCAAGCATAAACCTGCCCTGAGATAACTAAGAGGGTGCAGTGGGATCTGACAGCCTGGTATCCTTTTGGGCACATCTAAAACCCACCCAAGAGTAAGTATGCTGAAGGAATCCAAGGCCAGGGGTTACATCCCAGGGTGAGCCTGTCACAGTGCTATTCTTAGAGATTTGCTGTCTGAGCACTTCAGAGGTATTTCCTTGCTCTGCCCTCTCTCAAGTGTTTTATACAAAATTCAGCTTGGGTGCGTAGTCATAGCTTACAGAGGCTTAGAAATTGGTGCAGCCGTTCAGAGGGTGAGAGGGTATACTATACAGAGGACAGTACTCTGGTTTTGGATGGTTATGCTTCAAATCTCGCCTCTGCCTTGGACCCTTGTGTGACCTTGGGTGAGTTACTTACCCTATCTGGTCTTCAGTGTAATTTTCTTTACATGGGAAGATAAAAATTTAAGTTATAGGGGTTTTTCCTCTGAAATTAAAGAATATTTATATGAAGACCTTAGCATTAAACAGTGCTTAACAAACGGTGAATGTTGAATGTCACAGAAAACAGAGACAATTTTAAGTGTTTTGTCCAAAGTTAGTTGATGCAAGAATTGGGATTTGGGGATGAGAATGTGAGACTATGGGCTCCTGACTCAACAGAGAGGTTCACTGACTGGGCGGGTGCTGGCAGGAAGAAGAATACGTGCAGATTTCTCCCATCCTTTTATGTGCTTCTACCTCCAACGCATAGAAGATAGATGCATCCCGCTGAGTCTGAATTTCTTGGGGGTGGGGTATGGAGAAAATGATCTCATACACTTGTCTTGCTCTGGGCTCCCTGGCTTATGCCGGTCATGATGATGATCCTATGCTAAGTCATCCAGCTAGAAGCTGGCACTCACCCGACAGAACTCCTTATGAGAAATGAGGGTAGCCTCCCCAACAATACACATGGACACATCCAACACGCCTGCTTTAGAACAGTCGGAGCCTCCTAGGATATGTGGGGGCTGAACCATAGAAGGCCAGTGGGATTTGGTGTATCTTCTCTGGTGACTCT
Organism: Enhydra lutris kenyoni; assembly: GCF_002288905.1. Lineage (NCBI taxonomy): Eukaryota > Metazoa > Chordata > Mammalia > Carnivora > Mustelidae > Enhydra > Enhydra lutris. Next base: position 11,051,643 of record NW_019154129.1, on the reverse strand, counting down.
CCCCAGACCAGCTCATATGAAGGTTTCCACTGGCCGCCATTGGACTGTGATCGTAACATTATATACCACGGACTGTGATCATAATGTTATATGCCATGCGGTGGGCATTGGCTGGAGTTTTCCATATATGTGCTGACCAAAATTATTCCTATGAGGATCCCCAGCTCTTTGACTCCCAGTAACTGGATTCTGGTCTGACGTATTCCGTTTCTTCACTTTTTTTTTTTTGCCACTGCAAGAGATCCCTTCTTTATCCAGACTGGTTCTTCAAGTTGCACAATCAGGAGGAAAAAGAGAAGAAAGCACGTGTATTGCAGCTTTTTCAGAGAGAGGCATGGGAACAGTTGTATGTATGAGGAAAGTAGGTAGGAGGAGGGCTTGTGGAAAAGTCCTGTTTTTGGTTATGCTTCCCATCAGGGTTCTCCCCCCGGCTCCCCTTACAGAGCACGAATCGTTTGGGACCTGACAGTGGGGTTACAATACATTTTATTAAAATGATCTGCAAAACAACCCTGCTAGGCTGATTTTAATATTCCCCATTTCGAGAGGAGCATCCAGGTGCTAGCCCAAGACCCCACAGTCAGAAGGTAGATGCCCAGCGTTCGAACCCAGACCCTCTGGTCTGACTCTGCCCCTTCCCCTGCCTCCTAGCGAGGTGCAGCTCACTGTTAGCTCACAGCATGTAGAAAGAATTAAAGAATAATCATCATTGCAGCTCTGTGCTGGGAAATGGCAATTAGCCTCTAGTTTGTTTGGATTAATATCTCTGGAGACCTTTATGAAGTATTATTTATTGATAAGGAACGTGCAGAACAGCCCAATAGGAGTTCCTTATCCAGTGCTCTTGGCGGAGCTTCTATATGACATGAACTTCTCTTATCATCCTAAAGATGTTGCTTGTTGGTCTTGGAAAATTATTGGGTACTTTCTGGATTTTCTTTTTTCGGAAGGCCTGTAACTTCTGTGGGGAAGTGTGCTCTGTGGGATGAGCTTGGCTTAAGATCTAGACTGACTTGGACAAATTATAGCTGTGGCAATAATCAACACTGTTGTCTTGGGTAAATAAGGCTCTTAACGTCTTTGAGCCTTAGTACCTATCTGGGGGCATGGCTGGGGAATTAGATAGGGTGTATAGGAGGCTCCAGCATCTGAGGTATGGAAGGCATTTAAAAGTCACAATCATTATTGTCACAGTTTTTAAAATTTAAACACATGTTAACGTGAATTGGCAAGCAACACATGCTAGCATGCCTCAGGTAGTGAGAAAAAAAATTACTGAGATTAAAAAAAAATTGAAAACCTATTTTCCACAAAGTAGATATTCTGCACAGAAAGAGCTAAGGGTTGAGCTTAAAATATACAGAGAGATAAACTGTAAAAATCCTCTACCAAGTTGTGATCTTTAGGAGTAGGATTAGGCTGAATTTACCTCAATACAAAACATTAAAAACCCTTTAAAAAGAATGAAAAAAGAGAGAAACAAGAAGAATAAAGTCCTCTTTAAAGAACAAAGAACAAAGAGATTTTGAGTTGCCTGAGAGACTCTGTTTATGTGCATAGAGTGCAGCTGCACAGGATTGCAGGGGAGAGGGAAGGAAGGGTTAACATTGCTTAGGCAACTCTTCAACAAAAGCTACTTGTATAATTGACTCAAATTTTATCTCTTCATTAAAGTGAGACTGCTAATGGCTCACCCTTTTTTAGCCCTCACTAAGTACTGTGTACAGTGAAAATGTGGAAGTCTGAATCCCTTTGAACAGTAACCCCCAACTTGCAACCTTTTAGATGACCTTCCTGTAATTAGTGTGAATCAGTGAGCCTTTGTGTGTGTGTGTGTATGTGTGTGTGTGTGTTTTGGTGTTTTTACTGTTGTTTCTCCAGAAATTCAATAAGGAATCAAAATTCACCATCAGGAGACACTGTGAAGACACTCAAGATGGAGCAGACATCTGCTGACCTGAGTCAGTATGAGGACACAGCTGCTGCAGGCGGGGAACTCTGGGTTTGAGCCTGCTGTCCCCCCTTTCTCTCAGCCCCAGGCCCTCTCACACCCACAACGACCATCCTGTCTAAACTGAAATGGATACAGAGCATGCCACGGCCACAAGGTTGAGCCAGTGACCTCCTGTCTTCTGGTCTCCTTCTCCCTTCCACTTACACATGATAATAAGAAGGGGTATGTGGATACAGGGAGCTCGGAGTAAACGTTACTCACTGGGGTGAGAGCGATATAAACCCATCGATTTCTCTTTCTTTCTGTAACATATAAGTGAAAACCACAGGAGGGAAAATGCCTGTCCTCCTGCCTGTTTGAAAATGTGATGTGTGCATATGTGTGTGTGTGTGTGTGTGTGTGTGTGTGTGTGTGAAACAGATGTAGAGTCAGAGACAGACAGAGACTTTCAAGCCTCTTTCCTTATGAAGTTCTCAGTAAATCCATCTGCGTGAAGGAGGCAGAAAACACAGCAATGTCTGTAGGATTTGCCTTCTTACCCAGCAAGCATAGAGGCTGTGTTCATTGAAATGTTGGCCATTATTCTATTTGACTTCTCTGATGTTCTCAGGTTGATATGTTTAAGATTAATGAGGCATTAGTTCTCAATCAAGAAGCCATAATCAAGAATACCCATTTAGCGGCAGCAGGTTGTGTCACTGCATTAATTAATATCATTTGACCTTTGTATTTTGGGTGGGATGATGTATCGCCGCATTTTCCTGAGCTGTGCCATAAAATTGATAGCTTGAATATTGCTGTTCGTGGCCGAATGGTTCGTTTAAGTTAAATACTGCGCTGGTAATTAATATAGGGTAGGTAAGTCTGGGCAGATGATACATATTAATTCTTACTTAGTGAAGCAAGCCCTGATGGGTGGCACTGCTTCATCTGAAGTCCTTTGGTGCTGGGGACATTGACATTTAGAGGAAAATTCTCCTAAAGGTACATCATGAGGGGTCGTTTTCTGACCTGGAGATCATGGGTACACAAACATTTAAGTATACAGATGGGACAGAGCCACGGGGGCTTGTTGGACCCTCCACATGCGTGTTTTTCCAATTATAGTGGGTAGATTGCTCAGATGTAGACTCCATAAAGTCTTGGGTACACTGACTGTTGCATTCTTCCAGATGGTGCTGACAGTGCTAGACCAGGCACCACAATTTCTGTAGCAAGTTTTGAGGCAAGAGGTTGACCAACCATTTTTTGTAAAGCTTCTGAGAGTAAGTATTTTTGGCCTTTAAAGCCATACAGTCTGTCTTACAATTATGTAACTCTGCCCTGGTGTGATAAAATGGCCATAGGTGGTATGTACACAAATCGACATGGCTGTGTTCCAATAAAACTTTATTTTATGGAAACAGGTCATAGGTTGGATTTGATCCATGAGCAGGAGTTTAGTGGCTCCCACAGTTCCATGTGGGTAAGGCTGTTCTATCCACTACCATGTTTCAGTGCCTAGCAAAGTGGCAGGTGCATGATGTGGAATGCAAGAAATATCTAAAGTTTGAGTGATCATTTCTACATCATTTCTTCAATGGTAAGAGTAGCTCAACCTGGCCCCCAGTATGAGTTATCTCTGTCGATGCGGGAACCAAATGCCCCTGCTCTAGACTCCTATTTGATCTCATGGCCATGAGTCAAGAAGAGGAACAAGGAGAATTTGCCCCCTTTTTACAGCCATCAATTGATCTTACAGGAGATCCAAATATACTCCAGTCTTCTTAAAGTACATTTATGTTTATTGCTCTATTTACAGAAATTTGATCAAAGATGCACACATCACATCATAACCTGCTTTGAAAGCTAAATAGTGTTTTAAAAACATCTTTTCACATCCCTAAATATTCTTTACACCATTATTTTTACTGGCTGTACAATATTCCATATTTTATTTAACCAGTCTTCCACGGGAAGACATTTATGTTGTTTCTTTTACTCCACCTGCCAAGTGCTAAATATTACTGAGCACATATATTTTAGAGCCCAAATGAACATATTGTTTTAGAGAAAATACCTGGGGGGCACCTGGGTGGCTCAGTGGGTTAAAGCCTCTGCCTTTGGCTCAGGTCATGATCCCAGGGTCCTGGGATTGAGCCCCACATTGGGCTCTCTGCTCAGCAGGGAGCCTGCTTCCCCCTCTCTCTCTGCCTGCCTGTCTGCCTACTTGTGATATCTGTCTGTCAATTAAATAAATAAAATCTTTAAATAAAAACAAAACAAAATGAAACAAAACCCAATGTGTAGGAAAAATACCTGAATAGAGAATTTCAGTGTAGAAAGACAAGCATATTTTCAAAATTTTTGATCCCTTAAGACTAACTGCCCACCATGAATTTTAGAGTCCTACCCAAAGTGCACGACACTACCTGCTTTCATAAAAATTGTTGAGGAGGAACGTTCAGAAGAAAAAGATAAACCATGTTTAGGAATGATTATTGTGCTATGTGGAACAGGGAATGCAGAAATGTTGGTGGGGGTGGGGAGAGAGACAAATCTTTGTGTGCCCAACTATTACCCTACAGCCTTGACTTTAGAATTCAGTTCTCTTAAAAAAAAAAAAAAAAAAAAAAAAAAGGACAGACAGACTTTTTGGATGCTCTAAGTCAACTTTGCTTCATTACAGGCATAGAATATGTTCAGACTTGGTGGGGAGTCTACATGGGTAGAAGAAGGGGTCTTGGACCCTTAGATCACACTGATTTATGAAGTATAATAATGAGAGTGGGGTAAGATGGGGCTTTGGTCAATCTTGACATTTCATTATAAGGAAAGAAATGCTGAGTTGCAACAAGATTCTTTCTCTAGGGTCTTGGGGAGCTCTGCCATAGAGGAATTCTCTCGACTCTGTCACCATAGCATCCATTTTACCATAGGAAGGCGACCCCACAGAAGCCATGCTTCTGAATAGAAAACCATGAGAACCAAGGTCAGGACAATTATTGAGGACAAGAGTTAGATTTCTAGTGTCAAATAAGTGTCATATCAGGTTGGAGTACTTTAGGGAGGTGTGAGGTTGAAGTATTTCGTTTTTATTTTCATTTTTGTTTTTCTGTTCCCAGTGAGCAGTGAGAATTTTGGTATGTGTAAAAGTGGAGGTCCCAGCAGGAAACTGGTGGCACAATCAAATTGATTAGCTTGAGGTGAGGGATTCTTTACAAAAGCATGGATAGGGTATGGGAAATTCACAAGGAATAATCTGTACCCTGAGATCAGCATAGTAATAGGGAGACAGTTACCACCTCGAGGACTGAAGGGGGAAGAGAGGGAACAGTTACCAGGACCTTTGGGTGGTGGGCACTGTGGGATTTAATAGGAATGTGCAGCCAGCTTGCAGCTACCCTGAGGGACAGTCTAGGGAGTAAATATCCCAAGCTCATTCTCCTCCCTCTATCTCTGATGATGGGAAGCATCCAAACCCATCTGGAAGCCAGAGGCAAGGTAACCCATTGCTGTAGTTTGTCCAGATCAGCCACTTGCCTGAGCATAGAGCAGAGTGGAGACCGATGGAGCTTGGAACTGTGGGCAAATAGAAGGTAGCTGCATGGATTGCTTGATCTTACTGTTTCCTAGGGCAACACACTTTGGTTTAGACCTGAATCTGTAAGCATCGTGAATTTATGGCCACATGATACATTTTTTTAAAGTCCAGTGCCTAATCAAATGCCAACTCTGGGATATTAGATGGGAATTGCATGATTATGTGGCAGGTGCAGTGGCACATACCTGCACCATGTCCCTGACAGATTCCTTCTAGATTGCCTTAAAAGCTCCTTGAAGATTTGCCAAATTTCTAGACTGACTGGACATTCAAATAATTTCTCCTGGGTCCCAGATGATAAATGAACTTATGCCAAGGAAAACAAAATATTGATTTCATTTTTAAAGATAGAAGAGAAATGGTTTTTACATTCACCCCAAGGCAGCCCATCCGGGAGCAAAATGAGCCTCATTCTCATAAAATTTTCTTTTAAATCTAACTCAATTTACCAAAGCCTCAGATTCAATGTGTAAACCTGTTTCATTTGGTTTCATGTAGTTTTATGTTGTTGTTAATTTAGTTTTCCCTTTTTTGCATACTATGAACCATTTGTTAATTTTTAAAATGTTAGAATATTTGACATAAAATCTGAATTCTCGCTTCTTTTGAAACATGAAAATGTGACCATGTTGGACTTCTTTACCATGTGGGAAAAAACTGTTGGAGCCAAGAATGGGTTTCCCTCTTTATCTGGTGCCTCCCCAATTGCTCCTGGTTGTCACTCATGTACAGGGTTTGAATTTTCAGTCTCCATAAACTCCTAAATCCCTGCAAAGAGGGCATAGTCTCAACCCAATCTCACTGTTTTGTTCTGAGGAGAATTCATGGACATATATACCAGAGGCTCCAGATATGGAAATTTTTTCCTACAGTGACTTTAGATCTCTGTGAAAGTCTAATATTCTCAACACTTGGACCTCATTGCATTTTTTTTTTTTTTTTAATTTGGAAGAAATTGAAGTAGACCACACAGACATTTACCTTTGGATTCTCTTTAACAAAAGAGAGTGAAGCATTGTCAAAAGCAAATACTCAGTAGCATAAATCAGATACCTGGTTGGGGAGAAGTTATCAGGGGGCCTAAGTGGGCAAGCTTGACTTTTAAGTGTTTAAGCTTTGGTATATCCAAGGCTGGTATCTTTTCAACAAGGTAATGGAATTCTCTTTCTTTTAGGGAAATGTATGTGGGTATTCAACATGTAAAACAGATGAAAACTGAGGGGGGTTCTTTCACAGTAATGAAGTGGAGGGGAGGTACGGTACAGAGCCACCACGCATCCTTCTCTACATTTCTTTCCTGGTGATGGAGTAGCCCCCATGGCATCTCTCTTGTGTCCTAAAATGCAAAGATGTCCTCCTATCCTAATAATCTTTCTGTTTATGACCCATGAGAACCTCATGGACTATCCATCCATTATTAACATAAAAATGGTACTTTTTTTGCATATTCCGTCTCTCCTGTCTGTGTCTTGTTTGACACCCTATGTTGGATGTTCCTGTGTATGTAAAAATTTATGTCATATTGCAGATAGATTTTGACTAATTCCGATTGACATCTCCTTGAGCTCATTAGGATTTTTCCTATTTTATGATCTATGAAACACTTCTCAATGGAAGATGCTGACATATCTGTAGTCTAGAAAACCTATGTGAGCAAAATTTTCAGAAAACATTTATCCTGAATCCATTGAACTCTCACCTAATTATAAGTTGTCTTAGCCCTCTGTTCAAGGAACATGGCAGAGTTCTTGAGTGAAGAAAGGGGCTCAAAATCCTTAGCAATTCATTAGTCATCTCTACCTTTCTGAATGGTCCTTTTTGTATTCACTCCTTAGAGTTTATGTCTAGCCTCCTACCAGCACTACCCTTCCATGATTTACTCATTTCTTCCCTTCTATTTTGTCTCTACCACAGGGCCTTTGATAATGATTTTCTACATGCCTAGAATGCTTCTTCATGCCACTTTCCCAAACTAATTAATCTTGAGTCTACCTCTACTCTACCTCATTTCAAACATCACTCCTTCAAGTGAAGCTTTTTCTAAATCTTAGACCAGGTCCATCTCTTCCCCTCTACAGGCTTTCATTGCAGCTTATTAATATTTACTTATTCGTATGATTATTTTATTTTGTTTAAGTTCAAGTTCCCTTGGAAATAAAATAATAATGAATAAAACTTAGATGCTAAGGTTTTTTAGAGAGGTACAATGCCAGGACAGCTAGAATGAAGGAAAAAGGGAACTGAGGCAGGAAAGACCACAAACATATACAAAACAGTGTGTTACTGAACTGGCCACAGCTTTATATGAAACTATGGTGAGCTGCTCCATTACATGGGTGGTCTCCAGGGTAGGCTGTATGGGATCACCATACCTTGGAACAGTTTGTTGAAATGGAGAAGAATATGTCTGCTAAGGTCTTTCAGTCTCCTTTAATTGGCCAAATTCACTCCATAGTTGAATGAACACACCTATATTTACAAGGTCTATTACCTGGCCCCTTAGGGCAGCTCCTGGAGCAGCCAAATCCCATGCTTCATAGTGTAATACTTCTTATAAACCTAAAAGCAATAGGAGGAACCATAGGTTTCATGAGTCTGATTGGGTTTTGCTTGGATTGTGAAATCACAGCAGGTATGATGAAAGGTCATGCCAGAGCCCAACCTAAGGAGGTTGTAACAGCCAGGGGTTGTTAGGAGATGAGGCAGTAGTGAAGCTGGACTTCCCATTGAGGAAAGGGCCAACTCACAGGGGATTGGTGGAGCTGAAACAAATCTTGGGAGTATAAAAATGTTGTCCCATGTGTGTTTGTCTATGTCTTCTATCTTGTAAGCACTCTGAAGATAAGAACTACATTTATTTGACTCTGCTCAATATTGTATATTCAGCCCCTAAAACAGTGTATGAAAATGGAGTTACTCAGTATTTGTTGAATGGGGAGATGGGCAGGTGAATGGATAGATGGAGAAATATGTCAATGTTCAATGAAATCTCCTAGCCTCTGTTTTCCTTTTTATAAATCATAGGTAAATTCTCATTAGGTAGTGGCAGCCATATCTGATTGATTGGGAAACCATCTTTGTACATGATGAAAACCCTGTGTTCTGCCACCTGGAAGTCTGGAGCTGTCCAGCTGCTGTGTGGGTCCAGGAATTCTGAGAATCCCCAGAGAGCTGTTTTTTCTCTAGATTGTCACTTTCCTCTCAGGGTTTAAGTATTATTGGTATACAGACCCCAGGGTCTAGGTGATGTAAGAAACCATTAATGGTGTAGCTTTTGGAGCTCTGAAAGGTAATATTTTCTGAATGTCTTCGATGGGCAAGGCATAGTAAGTACCCTGCATAAATTATTTAATCCTTAGCAAAGTCGTATAGGGCAAACTTTCCTGAGTGATGGAATTGGGACTTGAACCCAGTTTTTTCTGACCCTGGAGCCCATGGTTTTAACTTCTGTGCTGGCATTTTCTAATATACGCATGTGTGTGTTACACAAGATGGGTTTTAGATACTTCACCAGCAAGATTATTCATTTTACTGGTTATATGTTTGCCTAATACGTATTAGAACAATACTAGTTTTTAGTTTTGGAGAATGTTTGAATTTAAAAGTACATTAATTTCAAAAAGACATTTCCAATTTTAATAAAAATATCGAGTATATAATAGTAGAGCTGGTAGAAATATGGCAGAAACCATGAAGGTGGCACAGGATGATGGACGTTTATGAAATATTGCACTATGCTCAATGAAATATCCAGAGAGACTCAGAACCCCTAAGTCCTGCCTCACCTGCTTCCCCTAATTCTTTAAGCCTGAAGGATCTATAGTTCTTAAGCTATTGTTAACTGCTGTGTCCTTTACCTGTTTTTCATTCTAGGCTAGTAAGCTACTCAACTATTAAGAGCTAAGGGAGTCATAAGTGGAAGAGAAGTTTTGACATGGGAATCAGGGGAAGTGGTTAACTATAGGTAGGGATAGTAGTTAATAGGACTCATATTCAGCATGGGCAGTACCTTTGCATTTTCAACTCTTTTTGATTCCCTTTCTTTTAAAACAGGAAGTCTTTGTCCCTGAGTTTGGAAGAAAGGTTGAAGATGTAATACCATGGTATGACCCCATAACTTGAGAGAAGATCGCTAAGATCTCTGTCACTGTCTCCTTCCCCTACCCTTAAGAATTTCCAGAGAGGACTCCATTCCTAGCACATAGCAGACAGTTAGAGAAATGAGCTAATTTTTGTAAAGTTCTTAGAAGTGTGCCTGACACATCTTAATCACCATATTTGTGTTCGTTATTATCTCTAGTATTATTAGAATAGTATGTTGATTGAATGGGTTAGAGCCGAGGAAGTAGAAAAAACATGGTTTTCAGGATCCATGGGAGTTGTATGTTAAGCCTCTGTGTTACCTGCTGTATGTATGCTCCAACTTCCCTCGCTCTGTTCTCTGCTCTACAGTAACCAGATCCTGGGTCCCCTCGTGGCCATTTGGATCTGGCCATTGGAGGGCATCCTGGCTAGAAATCAGAGGAAAGGATAAGAATGAGGTCTGGGTATTTGTTCCTCTGGCTCCTGCTCTGAGATTTCCTGTGCCCTTTACCTGAAGGTCAATATTTCTTTTCTCAAGCACCTGTTCTGAACAGTTCTGTCTTTCTGCAGTGTCTTTATGACTCCCCCTCACCCCCATATTCCTTGAGACCTAAGGATAATGATGGTTTTGTTGGTATTAATCTGTGTTGATGTTAGATCTGAGGCCTTGGACAAGTTCCTCAACCTCCCTTGGGCTTAGTACCTTCATCCACAAAGCAGCCAGGGTCTCACACTCAAATGTCAGGGACCAGGAAAGTGTCTCAAATGAGTGAGGTAGGTCTGTACCATGCCTCAAGCCTCTTGTCAGTTCCCCTCATGGCCATACAATAAAGCAGACTCAGGTGATCATTTTGATTTGTAAAGAGAATCCAGAAATCTAGCTTGTGTATGTAGTCTCTGGATTTGAAAGTGTTGGAAAATAAGTAAATGGTAATTTTGAAATATCAGGCAGGCCAAAATTGGGGTTAAGAACTATTGAGAAGACCACAGATAATACATACAAGGCAGTGTTGCACAGTGGTTTGGAACACCGATTCCAGAGCCTCACTGCTCTGATTTGAATGAAGGCTCTGTGCTTACTAGCTAGGGGACCTTGAACATTTTACTTTGCTTCTTTAACCCTCAGTTTCCTTATCTGGAAAATGGGGATAATCTTATACCTGTCTCATAGGGTCACAGTGAGGATTAAAAGTTCATATTTGAAAAGATATAGGAGGCTGGTACATAAAAAGCACTACATGGCTTTTTTTTTTTTACATTGGTAAATAAAATGAATAAATATGATACACTTGATATAATGCTTGGCATATTGGAGATTTTCAGTATATGGGAGCTTAAGCAAATGAATGTCCAGATTTTAACTGTGAGAATATAAACACAAATTTCTCCAGCTTCTTGTATGTTATTAAGTCAACATGAATTCCCAAAATAATGGAAGCTTTTAATTTTATTTCTTCCTCCTGAATGGTCTATTTAATGCCAGTTGCCTTGAGTTAGTGGTGTCTGACTTCAAAGGTCCTCATCAGGGTACATTGATACTCAGCCCTAAGATTGTTCTAATAAGCTTTATTGACTTGCTGAACCTCAGAGTTCTTTTTATTGACATGCAGTGTAAATCATTCCATCTGACATTTGAATGTCCTTTCTGAGAAACGTGTCAGACCTTACGTGGATACTGAGCTCCTGATGATGTGTGAATTCCTTAGTCAAGCGTGGAGCGCCTTAGATGAAGATATCACACACACGGCCTTGTTTTAAACTAAGATTGGATGGGGGGAAAGGCCATGAAATTTTGTTTTGTTTGGGGAAAAAAACTTTTTCTGAGCTATGGGAAGGGTATACATTTTAATGGGCATATAGTTATTTCCTCTGTCTTAGAAGCTATTACAACTTTCTATGAGATCATTGCATATATTTGGTAGCTTGAGAAGTACCAATAGTAATACCCAAGCTTGCTTTGGAGAGAGAATCATGTGACTTCGCATTCAGAAACTTTTGTTCAAATTTATTCTTGAAAAGGGGAAGGAAACACACCCCGCAGCTGAAATTTTCTAATACAATAGCCATTTAAGGAACCATCATGCCTTCCAGGAATTCACTTTCTTGGATAATGTTTCATGAGCCCATCTGGACACTCATTCCCTTCCTTAGTCATTCTGCCAGTGTTTATTGAGCATCTGCTATGGGCCAGGCACCTGCTAGTGCTGGGAGTACATTGACAAATGTGACAGTGTCCCTGCCCCTGAGAAGCTCAGTATCTACTTGGGAAGATACAAAATTGATAATTAAAATACAAGACATTAACTGTTACATTAGAGCAGAGGTTTTCAGCTTGGGCACTGCTCACATTTGGGGCTGGATCATTCTTATTTGCGGGGGCTGCCTGTGCGCTGTAGAATGTTGAGCAGCATACCTAGCCTCCACCCACTAGATGCCAGAAGAATCCTCCCTCCAGTGATGACAACCAAAAATGTCACTAGATATTGCCAAAAATCCCGTGGGGAACATGACTGCCCCTGTTGAGAACCACTGTCAAATAAAGACATTTACACAGTTTCTTGGGAAAGGAGCAACTGATTCATCTAGGAGAAATAGGGTAGATTTTTAAAAAGGATGATGGCATTTGATCTGGGTCTTGAGGTAGAAATATGGCTCAACAGCCAGTGAAGTATAAGTTTAGTATTTCAGGCAAAGGGGATACAATGGTATGGCAGAACATAGACTATTTAGAGGACAATGTGTAGTTCTTTGTAGGTGAAATTAGACTGCATGGCAGATAAGACTACAGGGGCAAGCTTGGGACAGTTCATGGAGAGTCTTATGTGCCAAGAAAAGATGTTTAGACTTTATCACATAGATAATGGAGAAGCAATGAGCTTATTAATTAGGTAAGTGTTGTGTTAATATTTGTATGGCTTATTTGATTGTTCTGTACCTGGTAATAGCACCCCCATTTTCTTTGGGGGAATTACCTGTCCACCATTCTGAGGCTGGTGGTGTAGGTGGGGTTAAATTCCTACATTGGTTCCATAGATCTGGCTAATCAGAGCACTGGTATGCACCTCCATGTGATTAGTTCAGTGGTGGGCATGTGATCTCACCCAGGTCCGTGGGGGCACACTCTCTCTTTCTTCTAGGGTTACTAGTTTGGTAGAATATTATCTTCAAGTCTGGACTTATTGGAGGATATCTTCACACAGCAGTTAAAGAGTGTGCCAAGGAGGATGCCAACAAAGAGGAAAGTAGGAACAAGAGACAAAGAGAGAGTGATCTTCATTGAGCAAAGCCCAAAACCAGCATGCTTTGGAACTTTCATCCACATGTGTCAACAAGTCATGTTTCTAGTTTATGCTGGGTTGAATTGAGTTTCTGTAACTTGGAAGGGAAAGAGAGAGACCTGACAAAGTATTTAAAACCTTGTTCTTGGATATCTAGAGAATGGAGCATGGGTAGGGAAAGGTTTTTTACAAGAAGACTAAGAACTAAGAGGCTGGTGTACCAGTCCAGACAAAAGATAAGATGCAGTGAGTGGAAATGAAGGGAACTTAAGAGAACTGAAAGAGGAAGTAAGAGTTTCTATCCAACACGTTGAGTTGCAATCATGGCTTGCAAGCCACCCCCAGCCATGACACTGATGCATCCTTTGTTCTCATGTCTGTGCCATCCATTTTGGATTATATGTTCCTGGGAATGGGAATATGATAGCACCTAAGATGGCCCTAAATTACCCCTCTCTCCTGGAATTCACATTCTTTATAACATCTTCTCTGTAGGAATGGGGTGCACGTCTTGATTCACTTCAAATATGTGGAATATGACAGACATAATGAGCTATTACTTTCAATATTGGATCATAAAAAGACATTGACTTCCCTTTTGGGTGCCCCTTTCTTGCTTGAGGGAAGCAGCTGCCATGTTGTGAGCTGCCCAGCTGAGGGGCTAGGAATGAACTGAGGTTGAACGCCAAAAAACTCTCAGCCCAAGAACCTGTGAAGAACAGAATCCTTCCAACAATTGCATGAGTGAGTTGTGGGAACAAACCCTTCCCTAGTTGACACCTGAGATGAAACTACAGCCACAACTGACAGTTTGCAGCCATGTTAGAGACTTAAGCCAGATGCACCCATTAAGCTGTGCCCACATCCTGATTCATAGACACGATGAGTTACTTTTTTCTGTTTTGAGCTGCTAAATTTTGGAGTAAATGGTTATGTATTAGAGTTAAATACTACAGAGGATGTAGTTCCTATTTTATGTTATATACATAGTAGACAATCAATGAGTACTTGTAGAATAAGTGAATAGATTCATTATAAACAGCAGCCCCAGATGCTTGGCAAATAGCCAGATAACAATGATATGTAGGGTGTTTAAGACATGGGGATAGAAACTTAGCTGAGAGCTGAAGGGTGGAGAGACCTTCAGGATCTGGCAACTATGGAGACATAAATGGCATATAGGAAGTAACTTTAGAGAAGTGTGTCAAGAGTGGGATGCATTTATGGATGGCAGAGTAGTTCTAGGCAGAGTAGGTAGAAAAAGAGATTAATTATGGAGCAGCTCCGAGGCAGGAGGAGGGTATTTCTGAAACCAAAGAGAGGTGTCAAGGGACTGTCCACACATCAGATGAGGAAGAGATAGCAACCAAGATTAAGGATTGAACGTGGCTGTGGGGTGGGACAGGGAGGGCAGTCATCAGTTAAGAAGATGCTAAGGTCTTAGCTTTAGTGGAATCGTATGAACAGAAAAAGCATATTACAGTAGGTCATTGGATGATGGAGACATGGAGGTGATAAACACAGTTAGATTGGTAATAGAGGTAGACCCAAACTCATAGCGCGCTTAAGGCTGAGGAAGCGTTGAGAGCAGCGGGTGAATGTAAGCGACCTTCTGCATAGTTCCATCCTGCCAGCCAGGGGAGTCTGAAGACAGAGCAGAGGGAGCGATTAACTGGTGGAGAAAGATCCTGGAGGAGGGGTGGAAAGATGGAAGCAAGGCACTCCAGCAGGGCATTTAGCCTTGGCACTGAGAAGTGTGTTCAGATAAGTACTTACATTTTGGTTCAACATCTGTCCTGTGCTGTTCTGTTCTGTATTCTCTGTGAACTACTCCAGAAAAATGTGGTTGCTTTTATTGCCAAGTTGCTTAATTGCCTTACGGAATAATGGCAAGCAAGCTAGTCTTGGAGCTTTTGAGCACGGAGACGAATCAAAGCAGGAAGAGGTAGAGAAATCAAATAGACTGATGGCCTTTTCATTGACAGTCTTTCGAGTTGGTTACCCTTTCTTTTGTCAGTCTCGTAATGGTTGCTGACATCTGCAAAATACTTTTTAAACTAAAAATAGAGAGGAACTGTAGAAAATTCTACATGTTATCATCAGGCATATATGGCTTATGCTTTGCTTCCCCCCCCTTTTGTCTGTTAATAAAAGAACTTCTTGTGCAAATGCCAGGTCCAGACCATTCTTAATCAGTGCTTCCAGGATTGCTACCACTTTGCCCTGTCTAAAAAAGAGCTACCAAAAAGGAATGATGGTCTACTTTATTCAGTATACTTTGGTCTACCACCTAAAACTGCCAATGCCTTTTCACTTATTTATGCTTTGTCCACCAGTGAGTTAGGGAGGGCTTTCACGCAAAGAAACTGGTTCAGCAAGGCTTGACTGCCTCCATGCTGCCTGCCTGGGATAGGAACTAGAGGCTCCTGGAGCCTGATTTGTTTATTCTCACTAATGCATTACATCACTGTTCCTTAGCCCTGCTTATGGCTACAGAAACACCAAAATGGCACTTACTGAGTGGTCCCAGGGGCTCCCTGCAAAATACCTGTAGATTTTAATATATTCATGGTGCATAATCAGTGCTTCAGAACCTTGCTAACAATTACCTTTTCTCTGTG
Source organism: Enhydra lutris kenyoni (assembly GCF_002288905.1). Classification (NCBI taxonomy): domain Eukaryota; kingdom Metazoa; phylum Chordata; class Mammalia; order Carnivora; family Mustelidae; genus Enhydra; species Enhydra lutris. Next base: position 11,036,124 of record NW_019154129.1, on the reverse strand, counting down.
AGTTTGAGAGCACAGCAAGCAATCATGTTTTCAAAGAGAAGAGAAATACCTATGTATAAAGCCCTCAGCTCTTTAAATGTTGAATTCCCATTCTCTCCCCACTTCCAACCCTATCCCCAAGTCATTCTGCTGTTGGACTATTCACACAGGTACTTGGCACACCTGTGGTAGGAATACATTGTATGTGTGTGTATGTGTGTGTGCAGCTTGGGAAATCAAATTCCCAGGTCTTGTACCATACTTTGTGAATCAGAATCTCTAGAATGGTGCCCAGATCTGAATATATACCTCTTATATATACCCTGGTTTGACAACTATAGGACATTTGGACACTGGATCAATGGAGCTTCATAGGTAATGAAAGATACAGTCAGTCTCTTTCCATTCCTAGAGGGCACATCCTTGAGTGTGCCTGCAAAGCCAGTATGTCCCCTTCTTTCTTCTTGGGGATATTGAGAATATAGAAGATATTGTCATTGCCCCACACCCTCAGACCCCTGTCCCAGTCCCTAAGTGTTTAGCTTTACATACATGCATTCTGGGCTTCCATATATCAGCACCATTGTCTAAGGATCTCTCTGACCACTTAGATTCCTCTCTTCTTGTGCCAAAGGAAGGCTGAAGTAGCATAGATTAACACACTACCATACTCACCTAACCCTTAAGCAATGGTCAACATGAATAATTATATAAAAACTCAAGCTTCTTTGACCCCTGGGTGGAATAAGCACAGGGGAGATTTCTACTCTGGCTTCCAGAATTATTTAGTGGGAATAATCTCCAGTTAATCACTGTGATAACTTGCTTGACAACACAGGTTTTGTTGGCTCCTCTCCCTTTCCTAACTTACTTTCCCACTCCCTGGCCATTGTTTCCTTGGTTTGCCTCCTAAATTTATACATGCACTCAAATATTTGTCTCAGGGTCTTCTTCTGGGAAAATCTGAAAGACTGTCTCTAGATTAATGCAGCAGAGCATTTTGAGCCAAGCCTAGAGTAATGGTGTGGGGAAACTCAGAGAAATGGAAACCAAAGAAGGCATGGAAACATGCTTCATGGAAGAGGGTTCACTTTTTACTAAATGCCCAGACTGTATCTTCTAGATGTTTATATTCAGAATCCCAAATTTGAGCTATTTTCTGTTATTTCCTCATATTAACTACTATATAGCCTTGAAAGATATTCCCAGTGATTCTTTTTAATTCCCAGATTTGTGCCTCTTAATAGAAGTAAAAGGAATAAATAGAAATAATAAACATATAAATGGAGAGCATAGTAATGCATACTTTGACCATGATTTACAGATATTTTATTTCTCAGAGCATCTGTTACCCACCAGTAACCACCGCAAATGCATATTCTTCCTTGTAAGTTTGCATATTTCATCGTAAATGGCTTAAATATCTTTACTTATCCATTTGTAATAAAATGACTAGGACTTAAAATAAAGTAAGTGCCTTTGAAAGAAATCAATTGTGAATACTCTGTGCTGCTAATACATGGAACATTTTTCCCCCTGAGGTGTTAGTGCATTAAGGCAAAACTATTTATGTTCTGATTATAAATTCATTAACTATTTACACCTCATTGACTTACAACTTTTATTTTTTTCTTAAGTCTCACTTTCAACCTTCATGGTTGACTTTACTGGAACCATTCAAAGCACTCTTTATATTTTTTAAAATGTATATATTTTTAGTAGGACTTTAGAATACGTGCACAATTTTTCTATCTCTTGGCCTTTGGATCTTCTATACCCAAAGAGTGATTCTGGAGATGCGGGAAAGCATGCTATGGTCCTGAAATCAGCCTGCTAACAATTTAAAAAGGAGATGTTTGAGCTTGTTAGCTTTGTAAGCTTTGAAAATTCACCCTTTTCTACCTCTGAGCCTCAGTTTCCTTATCTGAAATACGGAAATAGTAATAGTACTTACCCAACAGGACTTCTCTGAGGCTAGATGTCATGTCTGAGGCTTGGCAAAGAGAAAGTTCTCAAAATTGTTTTTTCCTCCTTCTTTTCCCTCAAGTCCTAAGCAGACATATAATTACCTATTACTTTATCTAGTGGGAGAACGAAACTCCCAATTCACCATTCAGTTATGAGTGAGTGAAATTGGCAAGCGCCTTTTGCTTATGGCCACTCAGACTCAGAACTTACTTTCAAAGCTCGAAGAAAGGAGGTTGTGGTCAGCTCCGCACAAATTGCCTCGACGGGTCATTGAGGATTGTGGTGATTTTGTACTCTTTGTTAGTTTAAGGCAATCTGGGTGTTGGCCAGAACACTCAGCCCAATATGAAGCATCTAGAGGAGTGAAATGAAATAATCAACGTGCAGAAAGTGACAGAATTGCCAAAACCACATTGCATTTCTCCAAGCCGACCCTGCTGTGTAGCTGTTACGTGGAAGTCACCACTCATTCCATCCGAGCAGCTCCCATGTGCCAGGCTTCATGCTGAGGGGCTTCTCTGGAGTTATACCATTTAATTCTTGACACCTTGGTTTGAATCCCAAAACAACAACTTATTGGCTTGGTGACAGTGAGCAAGTTTCTTCATTTCTCTGGACCCCAGTTTCTTCTTGTGTAACATGCGGAAGATAGTAAAACCTGGTTTATGAGATTATCAAGAGGGGTTCATGAGAATATGCGTGGAGGTTTTGACCACGACACTTGGTACCTTGTAAACATGAGTAAATGCTGATCATTATTATCGCAGCACTACTATTACTAGTAGTAGTACTACTGCTATCACTGTATTGATGAGGATGCTTTAGATCAGTGGACCTTAACTCAGGTGATTTTGCCCCCCAGGGAGAGTATGGAAATATCTGGAGACATTTCTGATTCTTAACGTTGTAGGAGGGGATAAGGTTATGATGGACAGTCAGGGAGTGCTGCGAGCATTGAGTGAGTAGAGGCCAAAGATGCTGCTAAACATCCCGCAGGGCACAGATGGCCCCACCAGCACAGAGGGTTATCTGGTCCAAAATGTTAGTAGTGCTAAGTTTGAGAAACCCTTCCTTAGGCCACATATAATCCTCAACAAGTTTATACAGTAAGGGAATTGATCATCACAAGGAACAGAGGATGTGGCTGTGTGGTAGTGTTGAATGTTGACTGACTTAGCAGCTTGGCAACCTCATAGATATTTCTGGTTCTTTATTCTTTCCTGCTCTGTCATCCTCAGGCTGGTGGTAAGGTATCTATGGCAGGTCCAGAGGTCATAACTACACAGGAAACATCTGGAATAAGGGAGAAAAAAACATCTTTTCTATGGTTTTCACTTGAGGGAATAAAAATGTTTTCAATAAGTGTATCAACCACCTTTTCCTGGATCACATGACATAGACCCTAAGATAATTCCTGAACTAATCACTTATAAAGAGCCTAGAATTATCATGCTTGAGGATGTGGGTCAAATTAGATATCCTCTGTATTGATAGTTGCAAGTATATATTAATTATGTCTTCATTATTTTTATCACCATCATCTTCATCCCTTTTTTTTTTCTTTTTTCTGTTTTACACAAAGGAAAGCAGAGGATTAGTGATGTTTAAAAAAATTTGCTTTGTTCATATTGCTATTAAGTGATAGAAACATGATGTGAAAACACAATCTCTTACTCTAGAGCTTTATCCTCTTCTTTCTTTTCTTCTTCTTCTTCTTCTTCTTTTTTTTTTTTAGATTTTATTTGTTTATTTGACAGACAGAGATCACAGGTAGGCAGAAAGGCAGGCAGAGAGAGAGAAAGGGAAGCAGGCTTGCTGCTGAGCAGAGAGCCTGATGCGGGGCTCGATCCCAGGACCCTGAAATCATGACCTGAGCTGAAGGCAGAGGCTTTAACCCACTGAGCCACCCAGGTGCCCCATTCACTTCTTTCTTTCTTTCTTTTTTTTTTTAAGATTTTATTTATTTATTTGACAGACAGAGAGAGATCACAAGTAGGCAGAGAGGCAGGCAGAGAGAGAGGAGGAAGCAGGCTCTCTGCGGAGCATAGAGCCCAATGCGGGGCTCGATCCCAGGACCCCGGGACCATGACCCGAGCCGAAGGCAGAGGCTTCAACCCACTGAGCCAACCAGGCACCCCCATTCACTTCTTTCTTAAAGAAAGAGTCCTGGGAGTCTGCATCTCCCTCTCCCTCCGCCCTTCCTCCCAGTTATGTGTGCACTCTCTCTCTCTCTCAAATAAATAAATAAGATCTTGTTTTTGTTTTTGTTTTTTTTTAAAGATGTTTGGTAGTTTTTTTGTTTTGTTTCATTTTGTTTGTTTTTAGGGAGAGCATGTGTGAGTCATAGGTGTAGGGAGGGAGAGTGAAAGAGAGAGAGTCTTTTTTTTTTTTTTAAAAGATTTTATTTATTTATTTGTCAGAGAGAGAGAGAGAGAGAGAGCGAGCACAGGCAGACAGAATGGCAGGCAGAGGCAGAGGGAGAAGCAGGCTCCCTGACGAGCAAGGAGCCCGATGTGGGACTCGATCCCAGGACGCTGGGATCATGACCTGAGCCGAAGGCAGCTGCTTAACCAACTGAGCCACCCAGGCGTCCCAAGAGAGAGAGTCTTAAGCAGACACCATGCCCAGCACAGAGTCTTTCCAGAGTTCAATCTCCTGACCCTGAGATCATGGCCTGAGCTGAAATCAAGAGTCCAACACTTAGCCAACTGAGTCACCCAGGTACCCTGATAGTGTATTTCTTAAAGACATAATAAATGATGTATAAATTAGCCCACCTTAAACCAAAACACAGCTTAGTTTCTATAGTCATTATTGCCCAACCATTTGGAAATCTTTGATTCACTCGGTTCTGACCATGCTCAAAATATTTGTTTCCAAAATGCTTTTTATATAAGCAGGCTCCCTTTCATTCTGCAGATCCCTGAACCTCCTTTTTATTTTTCTTACTCTAAGACCAATGGACTGGGAATTCCTACTTTCATGATTGTTCATGATTGTGAATCACTGACATGATTCTCTAAGCCTACCTCAATGGTGTATGAATTCTAGTTAACAGAAAGATAAGATACATCATGATTTGTGTTTCATGAACTTAGTTCTGACACAAGACTGAGTTATTTTTGAGTCCTGGCTTAACCATTCACTAGCTCTGTGGGCTTGGCCAAGCCATTGAACTTCCTCCTTCATTTAAACTTTGTTTTTCTCACCTATAAAAAAGAAAACGTAATGGTATTTACACCTAGAGTAGTGCTGTGAGATTAAATGAGAAAATACAATTAAAGAGCTTATACAGTAAATGCCACATGCCTCTTATTTCTATTGCTATTCTTTTTATCATGATTGTTCAAAATCTTATTTATGTTACTATTACTGCTATCATTATCATTATTTGGGGGATGGAAACAGGAGAGAAAAAAAAAAAAAAAGATGAGCCCAAAGAGAAACAGAGAAACCATCATGTTTACTATTTCAAAGACATTTTTAAACAGTGTGAAAGTTTGTATCCTTTCAGAAAAAAAGGAAACTCATCCCTAGACACTGGATGGCTCATTCTCAGTATTTAATGCTTTGGTTAATATCAAACTCCTGAACTTCATGGTAGATTGTGAGTTAGTTCAACCAATCAATAACTGTATATTGAGTATCTGCCATGTGCCCAGTGACTGAAGGGGGAATAGAGAATATGAGGAAATCCATTCCTCTGTGGTCTTCAGACTATTTAATTAGTTCATTAGTTGACCCAGACTGTGATAAAGCTTTGAGGTAAGCCTGAAGAGTGAGAACTTGAGGGCAAGGCAGGTCTTACATAATACTAAGGTTGTGCAAAGAGTTTTATTGAGTCAGACTCATTTATAAAAAAATTTTGAATATAGTATCCTCTCTTCAGTGACTGCTGTTGAAAAGTATCCTTTGGGAAGAGAAACAGGATGCTTGACTACTTCAACTATTTCGTTTGCTTTTTTCATCCTTCTATCCTAATATACCACTCATCATCCTAAAAATCCTAGAGTACTTTAGAGTAACTTATGAATCCCTACAATTCACTATATGTTTACAGTGGTCATCTAGAAACGTTCTTGAACAAATAGAAAATAACAGTAAAATGGTCATTGAAACATCAGGGAAGGTAGAGCAATGTCCAGGCTGTGGGTACTGGAATTATGGATAGTAGGTCATAGCATGCTTTAGAGTCATTCTCCCCAAATTTGCCTTTTGTTAAAGCAAACATGTCTTTAGTTTCAAGTCAGAGCCCTTTATGAGCCCTAGCTTACATCTTCAGCTTCATTGTTCACTGCCTTGCCTTCTGTACCACTTTCCAGACTCTTGAATTTAGCACAACTCTACTTACATTGAATAGATTTGCTGTTTCCTTAATGGAGTTATACTCCCTTTTGCTTCAGACAGTCTCCTAAGCCATGTTCTTCTCCAAGAATGTCCTTAACATTTGGGGTAATTCCTACTTATCTTCTCTGTTTAGAGGTGATCTCCTCTAGAAAGCTTTGCCTGACCTTCCCCTTTCCCTAATGTCTGGCTATGTGCTTCTGTTCAGTATGCACCTAAATCTTTCAAAACTGTTGAGATTACTTATTTATGTACCTACTTATCATATTAGAGTATAAACTCTTTGAGTGCAGAGACTGTCTAGTTTATATAGGAAATGGTTTACGGGAGACTTGCCTTGAGTAAGGTACATATTTGATGGCTGAAAGAATGAAGGACTAAATGAATGGGCGAATAGATTGATCTTAGCCTATTTCAAAGAAGTCATCCCCTTTAGACAGCAATGACCAAAAAGGAGAAAGAACATTCACCAAACATTTATTGAGCTTATGTGTTTTGCCCCAAGCACTGAGGAAAAGTCCTTGACGTCAAGGAACTTTCAGTCTAATGGAGAACATCTACAAAAGGTGAAGACAGATGATATGATAGAATTAAGTAGAGGCGTTTAGGGAGTTCCAAAGGGAGACACTGGTCTTATCTGTGTGTGTGCAGGGGTGTGTGGGGAGGTCAGAGTTGGCAGGGAGGAAGGATCCCCAAATGGAGATCTTAAAACTTATAAACTACACAGGAAATGAGAAGTTGTAGGAGTTTTCCAGGTTGGAGAAACAGCACATGCAAAGAATTGGAGACAAGTAAGAGGAGATTATCCCCAGATCATTGGGTCAACATAAAATGAGAGCCACATAATCTAGAAGCTTGTAACCCATGTAGAAGACTGTAGACTTTATCTTAGGGACCATGAGGAGCCACAGGAAGAGCCCAAGTTTGAAAGTGAGAAACGAAATTTATACTCTAGATAGATCTTGAGCAGTTTGGGCAGCGTGGGGCCCTCTCAGCCAACGATGAAGCTACAAAGTCATTCTCTCCTATCAGCTTTAGGGAACACATTTTGACACATGCTTAGATCACAAACTGCTAAGTATTTTCCATGTCCAGTAGGAGGAGCCAAAGTCTCCATGTTTTTTATCACCACATCTGGGCAAGGTCATGGCCCTGGGTTGTCCCAGGGACTGTCTCATTCAGCACCCTCATTACCTAGAAGTGGCTCAACATAGAGGAATGACAGAGAAACTCTGCCTGGAATGTGAAAGATCATTGTGAAAAAGAAATGAATACTTTCCAAATGAATACCATAATAGCAGGTTATATTGATCTTTACTCTAATTTTGTTTCAAATTGTAGTGAATCCCTCCCTCACTCACATTAAAGCTTCCTTAAGCTACAAGGCAACACAGGTACCAGTGAGTCATGGCTGATACTCAGTGCTAATATATCTAAGCTTAATTCTACTCCAAAATAAGTCAGAGTCGACTTAGACCGACCTTGATTTTGAGATAGTTAAATATGTTTTATTTCATTTCCAACAGAAAGATATATATTAAAAAATAATAAAAGTACCCAGTGATTACCCATTTTAATGAAACAACAGCCAGTGTTTTTGCCTTGAATGATTGCATTCATTTTTTCCCCCTCCTGGAATAAAAATGAAGGAGCACAGAGAAACAATTCCTGTTAGTGAATTTGCACAAAACATTATATTTCAACAGAACTTCCCATTAACTGCCATTTATTTCTTCTCTCATTATTGATAATTTGCTTTTAAATTGAGAATACCTTTTTTACAACCCATCTTATCTCCCTGCACGGCTAGACAACTACTTTTAAATTCGGTGGTTTTCCCATTGTAAACAGTTTCTGGAGGAAATGATTACAATGTTACTAACCCAGATTTATAGCTTCATTGTGCTATCAGTGAAGGAGAAAAGAGTAGTATAAAGGGAAAAAAAGTTGTTTACGTACAAATATATTATTATCAAAGAGAGTCCTAAGGAAGAATATGGTAAAACTAACCCAAATTGCAAAATCATTTCCTGGGGCCAGTGACAGAGATACCTTTCTGGATTTTGCAAACTTTCCCTCTCAAATGATGATAAAATATTATATGTTTTTAAAAATTCCAGTTGTAGTTAGGATTTTCCTTTCTTTGTTTTATTCTAACGTTGGAAGAAACCCTAGCCTGACAGGATTGCAGAGGAACTCCCGTAGAGCCTGTTTTTCGTTAGGCACTGGGAAACGCTCACATTACAAAGCAAACACATGCAACATGGTCTCTACTTTTGGAAATCTCACAGCCCTACTTGGAAGAGGAGCCATACTGCATACACAAAAACAATGAAAGTGGTAGGCAGAAAAATGGACCTGAGCCTCAGATCAAGTGTGTAAAGCTAGAATCTGGCCTTGTCCAATCCCAATTGGCCCTTAGAAGGCAAGGTAGTGCACTGGTACATCCCATGAAATTAGGAAGACCAGCCCAGAAATCCTGGCTTCTTGCTCATTGTGTGACCTTCTGCAAATTATCACTCAATAGCCCTCAAACATTCCTGTGCAACATAACCACCTAAAACGTTTATCCCAAAAACCAAACAACATTCCCCTAAGTAAACAAACAAACAAGCAGAGTTTCTGGCTCTGTGAGTCCAGGGTGGAACCCAGGAAAGAAGTAGCATTGCTTTAACTTCCCTAAGCACCTGGCTGGGCAAACTGTTAAACCTGTAGTGCCTACTTCATCAGGTTGTTGAGAAAATTCGATGTAAAGGTTTCAAATAGCATCTGGCAAAAAAGTAAGTGCTTATTAAGTAGTAGCATTTAGTTAGGAGTCACAGGGATTTTGGCACTAAGGCAGCTGCTAAGAGGACAGTCTCTAGACCCCTCCTGAGACAGTACCCAGTGCACGATGAAGCCGAGGCGAGGGCAGGGGCCATGTGCACTCCCACTTCCAGCAGGGTTATCTGGCTTGCGTAACTTTTTGCCTCTTGGGTAGGGCTCCATCCATGCCGGGCCGCTGGATTGAGATTCGCCAGACAACTTTCCCAGACCAGAAGTGGATGAGGTCAAGAAGCCGCCGCCACTTAGCATTTCTCTCGGGCGTTTGTCTGCTCTCACTGTGGGGGTCAAGATGGAGGGAGGCGCTGGTGCTCAGTAAGCGAGTCTACTTTGGGACAAGGACTTGGGGACGCTAAAGACGGGATCATTACCCCTACTTCCAACTCTCACCCCTTCACCTGTTTAGGCCAGGAGACCTAGGCACGGAGTCTCCTACGGACCCCGGCTCAGCCCTCCGCTGCCTGCTGGAATCCGGGGCTGCACGCGTGACAGCAGCAGCGGCCCTGGCGATGGGAAGGGGGAGGGGGCGCTCCCTCTCGCACCGGATTATTTTTGGCTCCGCAGCCGGGGCTGCTTGCTGCCTGTCGTGCACGCGCACACTCACTCTCTCTCTCTATCACACACACACACACTCACACATAGACACGCGCGCACACGCACACACACATGCACACATTTTCTCGCTCCGCTCTCCTTTGTTTATTTTCTAATCTGTATTTTTGTTTGAAGATCTCCTTTTCACTCTCTGCTGCCTGCCAGCAAGCGCTCTCGCGGGCTGACCGGGCGTACACTGCTCCCCTCCATCACCCCAGCCCTCCTCCCGGTCTCCCCGAGCGCGAGCGCGGGGTTTGAAGGTCACCTCCTTTCCAGTCCCCGTGCGAGCCGCGCCGCCGCCGCCTCCTCCTCCAGCTGGAGCGGGTGGCACAGGCGGCGCTGCCCTGAAGTGGTTCTCGCAGCAGCCGGCTGCTGCAACGGACAGAACCCGGGGTCTGGACGGGTGGGAAAACCCGAACTCGGGGAGGGGAATCCCTTCCTCTTCTCCCCAGCCCCCGGCTGCACCCGCGGTGGGGTGGGGGCGCTCTGCCAGCCCTGGGGACGGCAGAAGCAGCTGCGGCCGGACCCACGCGTGCGCCTCCGGGACAGGAGGAGGAAGGAACGAACAAGGATCCCCGCATCTGGAGGGGACAGCCGTGCGCCCCGCCCCTGCGTCCGGAGTGAGAGAACTCTGAGCCTCCAACCCAGGCAGAGCGCGGAGGAGCGAACGGTGCCTCCGCACTGAAGAACCTTGCGCTCTACACACCCGGGCAGTGGCCGTTAGGACCCGGGCTGTCCGGACCCGCGCCTTGCCCAGCTGTGCCCAGCCCGCCGCCCAGGCAGGGGCGCCAGGGCGGGGCTGACCTGCCCGCGAAGTTGCGGACAGCGTGGGAGAAATCAGCACCCCCCTTTCGCCGCCTCCAGCTCATGGTGAGTGTGGCTGGGGGTGCAGAGCGCAGGGGAATTGGAGGGTCTGGGGACGCGAGCGGAAGGCAACTGGAGCCGGGCTCTCCGGCAGTTCTAGGTAAGTCCAGGCGGAGTCACCGCCCCTGCGTCTCCCCTTCCCTCCACCTGGCCCTAAGGGTCCCACAGGGGAAAGAGTTAGGTCTCCGAGAGCTGGCCTCCCAGCACCAGGCTGGACACGCTGGACTGGGAACTTTTTCTGTGCGGTAGAGATATCTCCGTGTAGGTCCACGCAGGGGGCCAAGATCGTGAGCCCTAGCGTTTCACTTCCATAAGCACGCCCTTCCTCTCCCCAGAGCGCCCCTCAGGAGCTCCGAGGCTGTCTCGTCCTCCCTCCTGGGACCGAGTCCCAGGTGCAGGGAGCGGCGCGAACCTGCCTGCGCACTTTGGTTAGTCTCTCTGGCCGGCTGGAAGCGAGCTTTCAGCGCGCCCTGGGTCGCTGCCTTTCCCACCGCCCTTCTGGAGGTCTGGGGGAGGAAGCACTTTGGCGGCGTATGAGGGGGTTAGAAACGCAAGCCCCTGTGGAAGGTGGGGAAGAGGAGAGTCGCTGAGCAGGAGGGAGAGCTTCAATTTATTGGTACTGGCCTAAAGGCACCCGAGATGTCGCCGCGCGCTCAACCCTGGGGTCAGCTTGGGAGCTTGGGACTTGGAAACTCCTGCCGCACCCCTTCGATGTCTTAGACCACTTCACCCCGCGGTGTGTAGTTGGGCGGGGGGTGACGGGGAGGACCCCGGCGGTAGCAGAGGAAGCAGCGTGGGCGTGCAGGCCGGGGGTCGCCCCTTTTCAGCTCCAGTTTCTCAGCTCCAGGGATGGAGGTGAGGGCGGGGTTTGCGGGGCTTTGTTTCCACGTCCCTGCTTCGGGGGACCAACTGGCAGAGATGGTCCTGGAGCCTCCAAGGCTCTAGGTCTAGGGACCAGGAGTCACCGAGAGCCTGGGAAGCTGCCTGCGCGGGAAGGAAGGGGAAGACCAGGACCCACCCGGCTCAGGAACTACCAACTCCATTTCCTGCTACCAGGGAGCTGAGGGCTCTTCATGTATGCTTGGGCAAGGACCAGGGTGCACCTGCCTGCCCAGGAGTGCATGGGGCGGGGCGTTCATGTGCTTGGAGATCCACGCCTGCTGGTGTAGGGGATTGGCACCCAACCACGGGTCTTCTCAGTGGAACTTGGCAAGAAGAGGGGGAGGGGATGCCAAATAGCTTTGGGCTGAAATATGATGCGCCATAACTTGAGTTTTATTTTAAAACAGTAGTCACTTTTTACTTACTTATTTATTTAAATCCAGTGCATCCCAGCTGGTGATCCTTTCCAGCCCTTGTCCTAGTTCATTTACCCTCCATTCCCCATATATCTTCATGGGGGGGGGGGAGAGATAAAGAGAACCCGAATTCTTTCGTGTTTAAATGACCACAGAGGGCCCAACTGGAGACACAGGCAGATTTATTTTGGTCAAGGTCTTTTTTCTTCAGCGGTAGAGGATCTGGGGCCTATACAGGGTAAAGGTGGCTCTGGCAGGGGCTTTGCTGGCAAACAAAGGGGCTGACTCCAAATATGCTTTTCGGAGGAAGCATTGGGTCCAGAGGATTCCACTAGGTTTCCTCTAAGTTAACTCATGGCTGATTTGGGTTCGAAGAAATAGACGTCATGTGGTACTGTTCTGGGGTATTTTAAGGTTTCTAGAGAGTAGAGTTTTACCATGGGGAAAAGCATAGCCTGCCCCCTCCTGCTAGCTGTGTGACCTTGGGGAAGTTACTGGACTTCTCTGTGCCTCAGTTTATTTACCTGTTAAATGGGAGTTTCAGTGATAGTATTGGCCTCAGAGGGCTTGAGGGAGAAATAAATAAAGCAAGAAACACTTAGAAAAAGGTCTGGCACATGGTAATACCTGCATAATAATTAGTTTTGTTTTATTTTGTTTTGTTAACCAAGTAGATTACTCCATATTTTCAGCCTTATGACACCAGGTGGGATAGAAGGGGCAGGTATTTTCCCTTACACACACACACACACACACACACACACACACACACACACACACACACACTTTCTCTTAACAAATGAAATGGAGACAAAAAGGAAGATTAATCGTAAAGAGAGGTTGCTCAGCAGAAGCCTCAGTCTCTCTGAGATAAAGTCTCCTCTTCTTTCTCCACAAGTGCTAAGGAGGGTCAGAGAAAGGCAGCCCATTCCAGACAGGCTGGGATGCAGGTTGGTGACCTTTGAAGCCATCTCAGCAAGCACAGATGTCCTGAAATTAAGTTTTTGTGGCACTGGTGCATTTCTTCTAATCAACAGAAAGGCCTGCTTCTCCTCAGCCTCCTGAGATGGAAGCATCTTCTCAGTAAATCTCACTTTCCTCAGAACACACTGTCTTTTTAATATCACCCTGTGGTCCCAGAGTTTTCCACTCAGAAACGAGCCAAAACGTGGGTCTGAGCAGAATTTTCCTCCTGGAATTGACCCACTCTGCTCTATTTTCTCTTCATGATAATTGATGCTATTTTTTTACCTACTCCTCTAAGGTCTGAGCACAGGCCTTTCAGACATCCTCATGTCTCTGATGACTCTTTTTTTTTTTTTTTTTTTTTTTTTAAACAAGTTAAGCCTTTTCAGTTCAAGCCATACCAAACCATTATAGTTTATAAAATTCCTTTCAGATCAGGTTTTTGTTTGTTTGTTTGTTTGTTGTTTTTGTTTGTTTTTGTTTTCTTACATCCAGAAAAAAGGGTCTGCTCGGTATAAATTGTCTGGCATTTCACCTTTCTAAAAATTAGACCATTTTATTTGCATCCTTTAAGCTGATGTGTGGAGTAATGAACACATTCCAAGAGGGAAATCGGATCTGACACAGAAAATACTTTAGGGACGCAGTGATTTCCCAGTGGCGTGTATGAAGACTATTGAAATCCAAGTGCATTTGCTCTGAAGGACACAGGGTAGCTAGTCCCGCCTTTGCCACCCAGCATGAGAGCTCTATAGTAAGCATGCTCCATGAACTAATATTGGTCGACTTTCCTAAAATCATCTGGCAATTCGTCACATGCACATTCCCCCATATTGCCCGAGAAAATACTTCGTTATACCAAAGACCTCAAACACAGAGATAATGTTTTTAAAGGAGTCTTGAGGCTCTCCCTAATGCCTACTTACATTATTTAAAATACTGCCTCAAGGCACACATATAAATATTAAAACTTTAATTAAAGAACCAGTCAGTGAGGGAGCTACAAAATGAGGGGCACCCAGCACATTCAGGTGACTTCAGCAGAACGTGGTTCTCTAGATTGTAAGGTCTAAGGGGTCTTATGGATATGACACATGAGCTTTTAAGGAGAGACAATCACCTCTCCTTTTAAGGAGAGACAGTCACCCTGTTTTCTATCTGTAGCTGCTATGAGCACCATCATTACCATTGGTTTGTTACTGGTCACTAGATACAGGCGATGGGGTGTCTGTTCCCTGCTACTCCTGATGGGTGTGTCTGTCTTGGGGAAAGGAGTGCCTAATGCAATAAATACTTTGCCAGGACATACCACACATCAGTCATTTTGCTTGGGGAGAAAGGGCAATGAGAATGTTGCTCTTTGGGGGTTTCTATTGTCATGGGGAAAGTGAGACAATAAGGAAGGGATGAAAATGTATTTTTGTAAGGATAATGACAAAGGATAGAAAAATTGTAATGTGACAATATGGTAGAGACTGACTTGGAAGGGCTTTCCAAGGAAGAGAGATTTGAGCAGAGATCTAAGTGAAAAGAAGTCCTGGTATGTCTTAAACTATACACTCATCCCCTGAGTATTTATTGAGCATCTACTATGGGCCAACCAGTGTTCAAAGCGCTTGAAATACATAATGAACAGTATATAGAGATACCCCTATCATGATGGAGTTTCCATTCTAAGGTGGTCATTTGCATGAAGAAAGTTTCAGAGGGGTGTCTGGGCAGCTCAGTTGATGAAGCATCTGCCTTCGGCTCAGGTCATGATTCAGCCCCATGTTGGGCTCCCAGCTCACTGGAGAATCTGCTTCTCCCTCTTCGTCTGCCCTCCTCATGCTCTCTTTCTCACAGATAAATAAATAAAATCTTTAAAAAAAAAAAAAAAAAAGAATGTTTCAGAGACAGAGAATAGCAAGTGCAAAGGCCCTGAGGCAGAAGCAATGATAATATTATAAGGATGAAGTTGGGTCATATAAGTAGGTCCTTGAGCTTTTATGGGGGTCTGGATATTGTTCCCAGTGGAAGCCACTGGCAGGTTTAATGCAGAGAATTTCAATGATATATTTATGGCTTAAACATTGTGGGAAATATAGTCAGATGTTTCTGAGAAGAATAAACAAACAAGCGTGACTTCTTGGCCAGCCAGAAGTGTCAACGTTTTGTGTCAACGTTCAGATTCATCTCCAGATTTGGTCCATAGACTTCCTGGTATCTGGAAGGGTAAGTCCCCAACATCTAAGAAGTTAAGCTTTGTTTTTTCCCTCTCCTTTGGGAGTGAGAACAAAGTCTTCCATTCAAGGACAAAGATTAAAGGAAAAAAGAACCTCAAGTTTCTTAGTAACACTCTTTGTATGTGGGTGCAGTACTGAGCATATACCTGTATACGTTGGCTTGGTTTTTTTCTCTGAGTGCCTTCAAAGAGGGGACATTTCCCCACAACCTGCTACACACATCTTCCACGTGCCTTGGTCAGCATCTCTCCTGCATGTAGATCTTCTTAATCCGTCATCTCTTCTAGTAGGTTTCCTTTTGCATGGTGGCCACATGGTTCTCCCATTGATTGATGTGATGTTGGATACTGACAGGAAGAAGGGGGTTACTTCTTGAGAGCTCTGAGTATAGCCAACATCACCCATCTTTGGAGGCTCTCCTGGCTTGGAAGGTGGAGGTATGGTTTGATGATGGAGGGTTTGAACATCGGGATAGTTCAGTTTTCTTCCCATATTTGACCCAAAACCTGTCTCTCTTTATGCACAACCCTGGAAGTCTGTCAGTGACTGTTAGATACACTGTGACAATAAAAAGTTTGTATGTTGTGAACACTTCCTACACAGCACAAGCTGTGCTAAGTACTCTGCCTGCATTGCTGCGTATTGAGCTGTGCTTTTCTGGCCTGTGAGCATCTCCCTCCCTCACATTTCACCTCGTTCACTCCCCACTCATTCATCAAAAGTCTCTTACTCAGGGGAACCCTCCCTCTTTTCCCTGTGTGGATTCTCCTTCCTTACCATTATCCCAGGGGCAGCTTTCTGTTTACTTGAGTGATCTGTTTTATCTCTTTCTCTTACTCTACTGAATGGTCAACTCCAGGTGGGCCGTGCACACTCCTGATTCAGAAATCACTGTATCCTTAGCATCTAGCATGGTGTGTGGCACAGCGTAGATGCGTGCTATGGAAATAGTGAATTGTTCCATTTGGTGCATCTAACACACTTTGAGGTAGATTCTCTTCATATCTCCATTTTGTGATAGCTTGCCAGGTATAGGCGGGCTAAAGCAATTTGTCTCAGGACACCACAGCAGGTAAATGGCATACGCAGGACTTTGAAGCTGATGGTCTGAGTCTCTAGCCCAGGATACCAATCACTGCATACTCCACTGCTTTCTCTGCCTTTGTAAGAGGCTAGGGAGGGAGGAGGTGGTGCAGGGCAGAGGTTAGGCGGACCTTGCTGCTTAGCTTGGGTTGCTCTGAGAAGTGATGCTGAGTTGGTCAGAGGGACAAAAAGAAAACAGGGCACCTGTTCTATTTGCTGCCATATTTCTTTTTTGTTGTATAAGAGTGGGTTGCATTGGTGCAGTCCGTCTCCTGATTTGTTGTTCCTCTCCTTGGATCCTAAGAGCCCTGGGCTGCTCATAGCACCTCTGGCCCCTATCCCCAGATACTCAGATACCCCAGAACCCTAAGTATGATTTTGCAGGAAGTCTTGGAGCACCTCTCTGGCTACAGGAAGTCCTCGGGTATAACACACCCGCGGCTGGCAGGGGTCTGACAAGCACTCAGCACAGTGTGCAAACTGCTGTTCCTGCCATTGAAGCAGGATCACTCCGTCGTCTGAGTCAGGTCCACTTTCATTTCTTCTGAGAACAAAATTAGACCTTTGTCAACATAATAGATAAACTTGTGTAACCACCTTGCTCATTGCTCGGCCTGTTTTTCCTCAATTTTCTCTTTTCTATGAATTTTAGGATATAGAGTTAGAGATGAGAGCATGGACTTAAGTGTTTGAAAGTGTCTTCTTTGTACCATCATCCATTCCACGAGAGCTGCCACCTGTTGGAAGCCCCTTTTGTGGGTGGCTTCACACACTGCGTTTCATCAACTCTTATCACAAGCCCTTTATATCCCTGTTTTTCAGGTAGTGAAACTGAGGTCCAAGAATAAGTTGCAGACTCAAGCAATTGCTTCTGGGTCCTGTGTATGTCTCCTCTCCTATGCAGGGAGAGGGTGTGCTTGGGTGCTGATGGGCATAATAGAGGGACCGTTAGAGGACACAAGGCAGGTAGGAGGCACTGCAGGGCACTGGTTAGGATTTTTGAATCACACTGTCCAGCTTCATTTCCCAGTTTCATCACCTTCTAGCCATGACCTCTGGCCTTAATTAACCTCTCTGTGCCTCAGTATCCCCCTATACACGAAGGTAAGAATCACCCCTGTGTTGCAGAGTCAGTTTAGCGATTGATCAGCTTCGTAAATTACTCCAGCAAAGGGCCTGGCACGTAGTGTGTGTTTAGTAGGGGCGCTTGCTAGGATAATAGTGGCAATTATTATTGTCATTTAATAATGATGATATCATTATTACCATTATTGCTGCTGCTAGAATTTCACAATTCCTCTAGGCAGCAAATTGGCTCCGAAATATGATTCCTTCATTTTCCTTTTTGACTGTAACCAAGATGATAAATTGAGAGTGAAGGGGAGGAACCCAGCATAGCTGCAAATATATACTTGAAGGAGTTGACAGACCTGAGTTGCTATATGGAGTTCCGCCTGCAGAGGACTGCTGACAGTGGCCATATGCACGAGCTCTGATTGATTGGCAGAGAGAAACACTAATTTATTAGACTCGTTATGAGAAGTGACAGAGCGGGGAATCGAGAGGCTGATTCAGCAATAGTGGCCCTAGCTAGATCCAGTGGTGTTAGCTGTGCATCTGCTTCCCTTGGGACACGCCCTCCATCTTGATTCTGGGGTCATTGCTTGTGTTCTAGAGTGAGTCTCTTAATGAGGCCCCAGGAATGCGTTGCTCCTCCTTAGGTTTTTCTGAAGGGAAGACTGGCCTGTGGCATAGCTTACGGTCATGGCATTGTGAAGAACACCATCTTTTCCCTTGGCAGTCTTAAAAAACCGAGTTCAGTTTAGGCTCATTGCAAAGGCCGATAATGGAGAGCTTGCGTGCAGAAATTTCCCTGAGGGAAAGAAAATAGTTCTCATTTGCACAGGTTGGGAAATTTCAGGAGTTTCCTTATGGGGAATAGAGAGGGTAATTGATACCTGCCTTTAAGAATAGGGGACTCTTCCTGGGAGGGCTTCTCATTTCTGATCTGGGGAGTTTGGTCAGTCTGAATTATAGCAGGGAGGATGCTACTAGCTAAGGAGATGATGGCACACTGACCTAAGCTAATGGAGTTCCTTAGGAGTCAGAAAAGCTTTGGAATGACCAATCTCCCTGAGAACAAATGGTGTGAACACAGGCTTTGTGTGAACACGGGACGTAGGCTTTGGAGCCAGCCATACCCAATTTTCTTGAATCCACATTCTGCCACTTTCTAGCTCTGTGACCTTGGGTGAGTTTCTGCACCTTTCTGAGGCTCCATTTCCCTGTCTATTAAAGGATGAATGATTCTACTCCCCCTCACTGAGGATTGGTGCTTCAGAGTACAGCAGGTGAAGTAATTACCCCATCACCACCTTGGAGTAGTTCCACCTCATCTGTTCATTGACCTATAGCATTCAGACAAGAGCTTTCACTCCAGGAACTACTCGAGGTCTAATCTGTTTGAATTTCCAGTCATCACTGAAAGTACGTTATGAGGATAAGGAACTGTTTACCCCCACTCCGTTAATGGAGTTCTACTGAATTGTGTTTTCCTGCTGTTGGCTTGTAATGAAAGCTATCCCAGGAAAGCCATTTGATCCCATGTTTTAAAAAAATGGGTATTATATATACAAAGAAAAAGAATAGATTTTTTTTTTAAACTAATGTTTAAGTGTGATTATAGTAGAGTCCCTCGAAGTGAAAAGAACATAACCATCATTGAAGACAAATGAAGGGAACCAAGAAATACAGCAAACTGGAGAGCTGATGCTTCTTGCTATTTGCTGTGATGGGATTCCGGAGGACTCTTTTGGGGTCAGCATGTTGTCTCTGGTTTCAGGGTCGGAAAGAATTTTTTCTTTTCTTGAGGTACTGATTGGTACTTATGTACCAGACAGTCTTCTGTGGAACAACTGATGATATTCCCTTTTCACAAAGCCAGCCAGGAAGCTCAGAGCTGGTTTTAGAATCCGATCTTGAGAGTAAATAGGATTTGCTAGCATAGGTTTTACATATTAGCCTTATTTTCAAGTCCATTTTACTTCTCTGCCTTTAATTTCCACCTTTTCTTGTAATTTCTGTTTCTTTTTTTATTTTTCAGAAAAACAATCTTTGCAAGTGTTAACCTTAAAAATAAAAAAGGTATTTTACCAGCAGAACGAGGTTTGTCTAGGAATGGCAGAGAATTGCAATTTGAGACATGCAAGCTATGGCAAAACCATAGGCAAGTCCCACAGACAAAGGAGATGAACATTATGGAGAAGGAGGAAGTTGGAAGGGATTGTTTTGAATGAAAGTCTATTGGAGAGAAGCAAGAGTTTAGGGTGATGATGGCTCAGTGGCTAAGTGGTGGGGGTAGTGGATTGCTTGTAGGAGATGCAATGTGCATCTTTCCGTGTTGGGATCTGTAACTGATGGTTCTTTCCTTGTGACAGTTCTGCTGGGGTCTGTAATTTTCACTTCCTTCTGTAATGGATGTTGGGTGGTAGGGCTCCCTCTTTCTACTTCCCCTTTGGTCCTCCTGACTCCACTTTATTGAGGTCTCCCTTTATACATTTCCACACAAAATAAGTATTTGTAAGGTAGGTGGAAGTTAAAAGACACAAATAAATAAATTACAGTCCTTTAAAACACCAGGAATCCCTAGAAAATAGGACAATATAATACAGTGCTTGGTGTCCTGAGCTACATCCGGAGTAAAGGAATATTATTTTGAGTCCCAACAGTGCAGATAGATACGTTTTCTTATTTTCTCCCATTTTTTTTTTCTTTTTAAAATTGTTTCCCTGGAGCATCGCATATGATCTCTTAGGATCACTTTTATGGGGTTGCTCATTGCCTTTCTGATGCATTCGGTAAACATTTTCAGACCCATGCTCTGTGTCAGGCACTGTGCCAGGCACGGGAATATTGTACTGGGGTGATACACTGACCAGTGATCAAGACCAACAAGGTCTGTGACTCATGAAGCATATTCTGTCTCTGGAGAAACCAACAGAAAACTTGAAAAGAAATAAATGGATAACATAATTATGTATCGCAAGTATTAAGATGGAAACAAAACAGAGCAACCTAATAGAAGGGTGGATGGCCATATTATGCAGGAGGGTGAGGGAAGGTTTCTCCAAGGAGAGACGTTGAGGTGACATTTGAGCTGAGACGTGGAGAACAAGAAGGGCCAAGTTCTGTAAAGAAGATTGATGGAGACCGGGGAGGAGGCCATGTTGAGCACCAGCGTGTTCAGGTAGGAGAGCATTCTGCGTGTCCTGAAAACTGCAAGGTGGTGCCTGTGCCTCGAGCAGTTGGAGCAAGTGAGTTGATGTGGCCAGAGAAGCTGCAGAGGCCAGAACTTGCAGCCTGTCTTGAGACCCGGTGTTCTTTTTCTCTGAAGTGGGTAAGATCTGTGTACCATTCCTCATAGGTGAATGAAAGAGGAGAGAAAATAGCTCTAAAGGTGAGGGACTAACTGCTGGGAGCACCTGTGGGATCGAGGCTCTGCGTGTGCATGTGTGTGCGTGTGTATGTGCATGCCGGTGCCCCCGTGTGCACGCAGGTGCCAGTGTGTGGGTTGCAGGAGAGTCGAGGGAACAAAGGCTAACAGGATGGTGCTGATGGTCGGCTCTGACTCTGAGCCCCTGGCAAGGGGGAGCTGTGGCAGTCAGGCATTCCGCATGGGACGTCTCAAGGCCTAGCTCTGTTTAGGTTCACGTCCTCCCTACACCAGCGCTTACTCAGCAGTGACAACCTCTGAGGAGGCAGAGCCAGACCCCAACTCTAGGAACATTATCTTCACAACATCCATGAAGCTCTATGAGAAAACAGAGTTCATTCACCTTAGACCACTCCTTAATTGCCCCCTCATTGGCTCCGTGTCACTAACAGATTAAAAAACAATGGGAAAACCTTCTGGGACTTGAGCATTTTGGAATCTCTTTTCAAGTCTGTGGTTAGCACAGCAGAGATCCTTTAGCTTCTCTCTAAAGTTAACATTTTCCCTGCCCTCTCTTTTTATTCACGTATTTCGTGCTGCTGCTGCCGTGGTCCTGAGACTCTGAATGAATGTCCCGTTAGTTCTGTGTTCCTTGCTCTTCCAGCGTAGGTAGAACGCTGCTGCCCTGTGTCCCTCCTTTGTTCACTGTTTGGAGACTAGGATTGGTGAAATTCCCTTTTGTAGAAATAAAATCAGGGAAGCAGCTTGCAAATTTAAATTGCCTCTAGTGTAACTCTTCTACTTATTAAAAAAATAATAATAACATTATTTATTCCCTAGAGCTCCAGACTGCTTTACTGAAAGAAGGGAGGGAACCCATATATACAGGGGAGGGAGGCTCCTGGGCTTTCATTCCTTGATGGTCTTCTCTTTACATAATTTTGGGGAGCATACTGGGAAATACTAATTTTGCCAGCCATAAACGTACCTCAGTGCGGGAGAATAAATGGAGAGCAGTGTCTGGAACAAATACTTGTCTTAAAAAACAGTTTATAAAATGCCAGCAGATGTCAGTGTGCCCTTGCCATTTAATTTTTTTTCCCTTTTAACTTTTAAGAGCAACATTAATTATTTTCAGTAGTTAGAAACAAAACAAAACAAAACAAAAACCATATTCTCATATAGTCATCAATTAAGACACCATGAAGCAACTTTTTTTTTTTTTTTTTTTTTTTTTGGTTAGGTCTGGGAGGGAGAGCAGCAGAACTCATTTCATAAGGTGAATCCTCTAAATCATCTAACTGTGTAATATAATTTTGTCTTTTCCCAGAATAGTGGTTTCAAAATTTAAAGCCTAGTGTAGATTTTATTTTTTTTCCCTTCCCTCCAAGCCATTGTTCAGAAACTAATAATAGCCCAGAATCCAGCTCAGCTTCTGAGAACTGACTGGCTCTGCTAATTGATACAGCTCTTCATTCAAAAGCTGGAGTTTGCAAAGGGGGGTGAGGGGAAAGGTTGGGTACAGTCTCAGAATTTGTCATCTGTGTTAAAATGAGAACTTCGTCCAGTTTTTTGTTGTTGTGAGCACAGCAAACTAGGTGATAATAGTCAGCTTGTGTGCAGACATTTTTGGATTAAAAGTTGGGGGCATCTGTACAGAAAAAGATTGGACCAAATGATTTAAAATTCCTCATTTTTAGGCAAGGGATGATGTACTAAGCATTCACAAAAGTCAAGTGCAAAAGAAATAGACTAGTTTAGAGGCAGGGAATGTTGCATTTAACCAGGCATAGTTGATGCTTCACTTTATTTAATAGTTTAGATTAAAATGACACAATACTAGACAAAAAAGGCAAGAATATGCTGAGAAAAATATATGCACTTCTCCTTGCCTCCTCTCTCACCAGACACAACTACAAGTACGGTTTCTCATGTATCCTGTCAGAGCTATTATGCAGATACACACATTTACACCGATAGAAGGTAGCATAAAATATGCGTGGTTCCATTCTTTGCTCATATTTTTATTTTTTTTATTATTTTTTTTAAAGATTTATTTATTTATTTGACAGACAGAAATCACAAGGAGACAGAGAGGCAGGCAGAGAGAGGAGGAAGCAGGCTCCCCTCTGAGCAGAGAGCCCGATGCGGGACTCGATCCCAGGACGCTGAGATCATGACCTGAGCCGAAGGCAGAGGCTTTAACCCACTAAGCCACCCAGGCGCCCCATTGCTCATATTTTTAAATTTACGGATATATTTTAGGGATTATTCCGTATTCATACATATATATCTTTCTCCTCCATTTTGTTGATGGATACATAATATTCCATTGCCATATTTACCCTCCATTATTTAATTGGTTTCATTTTGCTGGATGTTTATATTATTTCCAATATTTCATTTTTTTAAAGATTTAGTTATTTATTTTGAGAGAGAACGTGTGTGCATGCATACATATCCACACATGGGGAAAAGCAAAGGGAGAGGTAAAAGAAGAGAAGTGGTCTCTCTGCTGAGTGTGGAACCCAAAGTGGGGCGCCTTGTGGGACTCAATGGGGGGGCTCCATAGGAGGCGAGACCTCAGGACCCTGAGATCATCACCCAAGCCAAAACCGAGAGTCAGGTGCTCAACTGACTGAGCCACGCAGGCACCCCTCTAATATTTCATTATTAAACGGCTGCATTGAATATCCTTGATCACTACCATGACCTACACATGTAAGTTTATCTATAAGATAAATCCATAAAGATGCAATTGCTGGGTCAAAGGAGATGTATCTTTAAGGTTTAGAGACATGCCAAATCTAATGCTTCGGCTAAAATGTGCCCTTGTGTCTTGGTGGGTGAATGGAGTTTAGATGAGGCCGTAGGGTGGTTCTGGTTCTGATTTTGTGGCCTTGGTGCCAGGCATGTGGCTGCTGTTACACATTGTTTACCTGATGGAATATTTTGAGGTTCTTGTCATTCCTGTTTTTTGCTAACACTTTCCATCTGCCAGGTACTTTGCTAAGAGATTTAATTTCATTTTCACATTTGGTCCTGTGGAGTAGACCCTGCTGTCATCCCTATTGCAGTGATGGGGACTTGAGGGCCGAGAGAGGTCAAGTGCTTTGCTTAGGGTCATAATGTTGGTGGTGGGGTTGGGGTTTCATACACAGAGCCCCCAAGTTTAACCACCGTGCTATGTGCTGCAGTATGTTTCGAAGAGCAGAGGACATGTTGTGGACTTGTACCAGCATTTAACCTTGACGCTATTTCACTATTAACATTTTGGGTTGGGTAATTTTCTGTTTTTTGGTTGGGGGGAGCTGTTCTTTGCTTCATGGGATGGTTAGCGGCATCCTTTGTCTCTACCTTTTAGATGGGACTAGCACTCCCTCCTCCCATTGTGGCCATTAAAAATGTCTCCAGACAGTGCTTCGTGTCCCTGAGGCAGGGGTATTGTCCCCATTTGGAAACCACTGACTCAGATAAAGAGCAAATGTACTCTGGGGACATATTGTAACACTAGGAACATGGATTTGAGGAGACATATGGTGGCTGATGTCAGATTATCTTCCATTTGGTTGTCCCTGTTCAGGGACACCCATTTTTGTCCTACCCATGGTAGAGCAGCTGGGCTGCCCTTCACCTTAAATACCAGTCAAGGAAGAAACAGAAGGGTATGTTGAAGCCACTGTCATGCTCCACTCAGATCACCATATTGTTCCGCAACAGGACTTTGTCTTTTAACATGTAGTTTGGAGACATCCATGAAAAATTGCTTGGTAAAATAGACTTTTAAAAAATCATGCTCTCAAGTACAGCCCAGCTTTTATATTATATAGTCCCTCTATTTGTACGTTTTCATTCAGTGCTCTGTAATGCTCTACATCAAAATGGCAAAGCATGAGGCTTAAGTCACAGCACCCCCCTTATGTACACATGTCAGACATTGATAATCAATTCCTTCTCCCTCGTCAGATACACTTCCTTAGAATCTGCAATATATCACTTTAGGTGCAGACTATCAGCCAATTGGAGTTACTATGTGAAATGAAATTTATTTGCTACCCCTATTACACGGTGCCTTTTTGGCCGAGAAGAAGGATTATGCCTTCCAAAGAGGGGAGGCTTATCACGAGGTATTAGCTTATTTTTCAGTTACTCTGAGAAAAGTACTTGATGTATATGAAGAAATGTCTATTCTTAAGGCATCTGGAATTAATATCCTATTCTGTAAGAATAATCGGGCAGCTGGGAGTGCATCCGTATCGCGGGCACTTTACATATGCTGCCCTCCTGCTGATTGTTGTTCGTATTAGAACATCCCTCTCTCCCCCACCAAAGAGAGTCCCCTACCTTTAAGGTCCATGAAGCAGCCCACTGAGGGCTAAGTGAAATGCTTTGTGTACAGTGAGAACCGAGACAATTCCCTTAGCAAAGGACATTCAGAAGCTGTGGGATACTACTGGAACTGTGTCACTTCCCAGCATGGTGCATGTGCGGAAACCTTATAGAGCAAAGGGTCTGGACCGTCCAAGACTTCCACAAGTAGAGTCTGATTTACAAAAGCACCAAGGTCACGTCTATCTGGGAGGGGGACATATATTTAAGATTTGAAAATGCTTTTAGGTGGCATCTTACAACCAACTCTTCAAGAATAATGCTTTACTTTTTTGCCTTTTGGGGGCAATGACAGGGATTCCCACGGAATTGTTTGTATACATTTAGTGACTTAAGTAAACTGCATATAGATACCCATCACTGAAATAGTTTGTAACTCGTCTCCTGTTTCTGATCCTAGGAAAACAGGTAAAAATAATTGAGGGAGGAGAAAGCACCGGGTCAGAGGGCATCTGTTTCCTTCTTTGGGTCTGATGGGAATGTTTCTCCACTTTTAGATGGCTTAGTCTCTGTGAGATAGGGACAAATAAGACACATTATGGTCTCATGTTTCCTCTTCTGAGAAAAGAATTAAAAACTTGGGGGCCACTGATGGGCCTGTAGTGGCTTACTGAAATTGTTTTCCAAATGGTAACAGTGAATATTTTTATCTGGCCATGAAATCCATAGCTTTTTATTTTTAAATCAGATTCTCAGAGGGCTGTGGCACACAAAGAAAATTAGGAGACCACCTTTTTAGAACAATAACTGTCACACCTATTTTACCATGACCTGATTAGGCAGGGAAAAAGAACCCTTTATTCCACCTGTTTTAACTTTGTGGTTCAATTTCGGGTACAGAAGTGATGGGGAAGGGGCAAAGAATCCAGTGGCAATGTTGAAGCTTCATGAAGCAACCATATTTGGTGAGAAAGATGTATACCTCTGACTTAGCAGAGGGAATATGGTGTTTATTTGAATCACAACCTCTGTCTTAAAATCAGATTATTGAGAAACTATCAACCAAGAATACAGTTAATGCTGGTGTGTTAACTAAAACACCCTTTAGGGGCACCTGTGTGGCTCAGTTGGTTGAGCAGCTGACTCTTGATTTACGCTCAGGTCATGATCTCAGGGTCCTGGAATTGAGCCCTATGTCTAGAGCTGCACTCAGTAGGGGATCTGCTTGAAATTCTCTCTCCGTCCCTTCCCCCACTCACTCTCTCTCCCCCTCTCTCTCAAAATAAATAAATCTTAAAAAAAAAAACAAACCAACCATAAGACCCATAATAATAAGGTCATAAAGCCTCGAATGGAATACAACTCAGCAACCCTGATGACCACATAAAATCAGAAAGTCCTTCCTGAAAATTCCAGTAATTACCACCATGTGCATGGGTATCTGCAGGAAAACACTGGCAACATTTCTGTAAGGTTCTTGATGGCTAGACTTCTTGGTACAATGTTAATGATTGTTTGCAGTAAACTTTAGGTTGACCTGTGTTTATTTTTCAATACCACTACTTAAATAGAACACTACTGTTGGTATCCATCAGTCATTTGTAAAAACAGAAAACTTTGTAGAATGCATTTCAGTGATGCATAATGATAGTGAGATGACTTGTCTTTGATCTCAAGTTCATGGCCCATGGTGGAGACTCTCTCAGCCTGTATACTTGGGCATTGTAAATCACCGCACTAGTGGGTTAGGGAGGATATCTACAGATAGCCCCATTTTATCAGGATGGCTTTGAAAATCATATTTCCTAAATTTTATTTTGCAAATTACCAATGGGCTTGAGATACATACACACACATACACACATGTGTACAGTATATACACCTGCATTCACTTATGAGCATGTTGGACCTAAATCTGTATTTATGTCCTTGTCTATGTCAATTTCTCTATCTGCACAATTTTAGAATATCACTATTTAATAAAATGTAGTGGTCTTTCAAATTCTCTTCATTAGTCAACCTGTTTTGAGAGAGGTCCATTAGCTATTACCCATTGAAGGTAATAATCTATATATTTATGATGCACCTTAGTGGGGTCCTTTGTGACCTGCTATTTTATTAAACAAAGTAAGTTCATTTAAATGAAACCCATTTTGTTTGCTTTAGTGCTTTGATTTTTGACTTGGTTGAATTCTGGAGAAAAACTAAGCACAATTGTTTACCATTTGGATTGGATATGTGGTTCTCCTCCATATTTGAAGTCACAACCAACAATCCCCATAGATTGGAGCGACAGTGGTTTTCAATGGGCACAGATTTCACTGGATCCTTGCCAAGTGGCATCTTTGATTTTCTGTGCATCAATTTCTATATGTGGACAAGCAACATAATATCACACACTAACCAATGTTCTCTGCTCACTTCATGCATCCTGGTTTGCAAAAAAAAAAAAAAAAAAAAAGTTAAAAAAAAATGCTGAATCCCACAGAAAGTTTCCATTTCCCAGACCAAGCTGTGCACATAGCAGGGAGAAGAGACCAGATGGCCAGTGGGTTGAAATCAGCGGAGAACCAGCTGGGATGCATGAGAGGGCATTTCCTCCTCTACTTCCCTGGGAACCTGGTCAGGGCAAGTCCCGGAGCTCTGAGCAGAACAAGAGATGTCAATGTCAAGACCTCTGTCTAGCTCACAGGACCCTTGGACAAATCCGAGTTGGATTGGAAGCTGGCAGAAGATCTGAGGATGAGCTTTTAGTTTCCTGCTTGTTGGGGGAAAAAAAATAATAACATGCCAATGTGACAGAAGGTTCTAGGGTAAAATGCTGATGAACAGGAAATAACCATATTTCCCTGCGTTAACACTAGCTTGGAGAGTGAAGTTCTATGATGAGGGCACATGATTTGGGTGGTTTTAGAACCCAACGGAAAGAATTTTTTTTCCCATTTAAAGTGAAACCTTTTTTTTTTGTCACTGAATAATTACTCATTTCTTAGACTGCCAACTTCAGCAACCATGATTCCTAATCCCAGTTTTGATACCAGCATATTCAGTTATTTTGAGGAAAGCTACACACTTTTCACTTTTCAAATTCACTCATCTCTGATCATTTTTTTTTTTTTTAAGTGCTCTTATGGCTTTTTTTTTTTGGTTGTGTTTTAGTTAACTACTACTGCATAACAAATTAACCAAAAACATAATAGCTTAAAACAATAATCATGTAGCATCTCAGTTTCTGTGGGTCAGAAATCTGGGAGCAGCTCAGCTGGGTTGGTTTGACTTAGTCTTTCATGAGGTTAACAGTCAAGCTGTTGGTTGAGGGGCTGTCACCTGGGGGCTCCACTGGAGCTGGAAGCTCTGCTTCCAAGCTCACTCATGGGTTTGTTAGGATACCTTAGTTCCCTGATAGCTGTTGGACAGAGACTTTAATTCCCTGCCATGTTATTGTCTCTCTGTAGAGTTGGTTATAACATGGCAGGTTTCTTCCCCTAGAGCAAGAGATAAGAGAGAGCCAACAAGACAGAGGCCTGATGACTTTTTATTTTGATAGTTTCTCCTATTATTAACATCTTGCATTGGTATAGTACATTTGTTACAATTGATGAACCAATATTGATATATTTTTATTAAAGCTCATAACTTACATTAAAATTCACTCTTCGAGTTGCATAATTCTACAGGGATTGGAAAGTTTTTTATTGTGTTAAGGTATACGTGAATTTACTACCTTATCCATTTTGCGGTGTACAGTTCAGTAGGTATTAGGTATATTCATAGCGTTGTGTACCCATCACCACCGTCCATATTCATAGCTCTTCTCATCTTGTGAAACTGAAACTATACACATTAAACAATAACTCCCCATTTCCCTTCTCCCAGCTCCTGGCAACTAAGAGTCTACTCTTTTGTTTCTGTGACTGGAATCATACACTATTTATCTTTCTGTTGTCTGGCTTATCCCACTTAGCAAAATGTCCTCAAGCTTCATTCATATTGTAGTATGTCAGGTTCTCCTTCTTTTTTATTTATTTGTTTTTTTAAAAGTAGGCTCCATGCCCAGAGTGGGGCTTGAACTCATTAGTCTGAGATTAAGTCACATGCTCTACCAACTGAGCCAGCCAGGCACCCCTCCTTTTTTAAAGGCTGAATAAACATATACCACGCTTTGCTTATTCATTCATTCATTCATTGGTGGACACTTGAGCTGTTTCCACATTTCAGTTATTATAACAATTCTTGGTTTTAACAAATGTATAATGTCATATATCATACACCATTATAGTATCAAACAGAATTGTTCACTGCTCTAAAAATCCCCTGTGCATTAATTCCTTCTCTACAGACATGGGAACCACTGTTTTTTGTTTTTTTTTTTAAACTGTTTTCCCTTTTTCCAGAATGTTGTACAGTTGAAAGCATGCAGTATGTCATCTCAGTAGTTTTTATGACCAACCTCTCAGTCCCACAGCATTATTTCTGCCTTGTTCTCTTTGTTAGAAGTGAGTCCAGGGGTGCCTGGGTGACTCAGTGGGTTAAAGCCTCTGCCTTCTGCTCAGGTCATGATCCCAGGGTCCTGGGATCGAGCCCCGCATTGGGCTCTCTGCTCAGCGGGGAGCCTGCTTCCCTTCCTCTCTCTGCCTGCCTCTCTGCCTACTTGTGATCTCTGTCTGTCAAATAAATAAATAATATCTTAAAAAAAATAAAAAGAAGTGAGTCCAGCCTGCACTTGAGGAGAAGGTAATTAAGCACCCCAACTTAAAAGTGGGGAAAAATGAGGAATTAATGGACATATAATTTTTTAAAAGATTTTTATTTATTTGACAGATAGAGATCACAAGTAGGCAGAGAGGCAGGCAGAGAGAGAGAGGGGGGAGCAGGCTTCCTGCTGAGCAGAGAGCCCGAGGCAGGGCTCCATCCCAGGACCCTGGGATCATGACCTGAGCAGAAGGCAGAGGCTTTAATCCACTGAGCCACCCAGGCGCCCCTAATGGACATATTTTAAATTGCCACAGTAAAGAAGATGAGACAGTAAATGCTAGCATTTACTGAGCATCTACTGTGTGTTGGGCACCATGCATAGTATTTCATATGCACTATCCTTTTATCCCTTACACTAAGGCCATTAAGTTGCTCTTATATATATCTCCATTTCTCAAATGTTAGAACTGTGGTTTTCCATGTTACACATCTTGATTTTTTTTTTTTTAAGATTTTATGTATTTATTTGAGAGAGAGACAGAGAGTATATGAGCATGAGTGGGGTAGGGGAGGGAAGGGCAGAGGGACAGGAGAAGCAGGTTCCCCTCAGCAGGGAGCCCAACACAGGGCTGGATCCCAGGGTCCTGAGCTGAAGGCAGATGCTTAACCGAGTGAGCCACCTAAGGTGTCCCAATGTTGCACATCTTGTTAATAGCAAAGCCAGATTCAGACTTGCTTAGGCTCACATCAAAGCCTGCATTTTGAAATTATGTTGCTTTCTCTTAGTCTAGGGGAAATCTAGGTCAAAGGTTTAGATTTAGGGGACAAAATATGATTGAAAAATGTCAGGAGATGCCACTGGAGGGCAGTGTCAGACATCTTCTAGTTACTTCTCCAAAGACATTCTTTATCCTTCTCTCCACCATATTAGTTTCCTATGGCTGCTTAACAAATTAGGACAAACTCAGTGGTTTAAACCACACAAATTTATTATTTTAAAGTTCTGTAGTTCAGAATTCCAACATAGATCTCACAGGGTTAAAGTCAAAGTGTTGCAAGCCTTCTTTTACAAGGCTTTAGGGAAAAACCCCTTTCTATGCTTTTCCCAGTTTCTAGAGGCTGCCCACATTCCTTGGTTCATGGCCCCTTCCTCTGTCTTCTGACCCAGCAATATTGCATCTGACTCTCTTCCACCTCCCTCTTCTACCTCTAAGAATTCTTGTGTTTGAATTGGGCCTGCCCAGACAAATTCAGAACAAATCTCCTTATCTTACTGTCAGCTGATTAGCAGCCTCAATTCAATAAGCAAACTTTATTCCCTTAACTTACAAACCTAATATATAGGTGTTCACAGGTTCCTGGGATTAGGGGTAGATGTCTTTGGATGGAGCCCGTATTCTGTCTACCACGTCTACCCGCTTTTTACCCAGGAAGCTGATACATAAGGGATCACGACTCCTTTGCCCTTGGATTTTCACTAGAGTTCCACTTCTGGGGAGTTTGGGCAGGTTAGAGAGAGGGCATTGAGTGAGGTTAAGGCATTTATTGTTCCCTGAAAACATCCTCCCAACACAGGTTGCTGCTCCTCCTCACTAAGCAGTATCCTTTCCTTCTAGAGACCCCCTTACTCTTCCTTCCCGCCCCCCCCACCCCGCTTTTGGCCTAGGGATGGTAACAGCCATGCTGTTACTAATTTGGGGCTGCTGTACATCCTGTTTGGTTTTCCTACACTCTGCCTACACCTTTGAAAATAGTACCTCTGTAAGTAAAATCTCCTTAAATAATCCAAATTTGAGTATGCCATCTGTTTCCCATGGAGAACTTAACTGATATAGCGACAAAGGATATTCGTATTTAAAGTTTAAGGAAAAAAAAACAAAAAAACAAAAAAAACCCTGTTTTAAATTAGGGCAAGCTGAATCTTTCAAAGCATGATATTTAACCCATTGACAGAGATGTTGACGTGGAGCCAGAATCCTGGGGATGTTGCTTTCAGAAACCAGGTAAAATTTCCATGTTGAGGCAATGCTTTTGGACTACCTAACCAAGAACTTTTTAATAATGTTGAATGTTCTCATTTTGAGTCTTTCATGGTGGCTGTGTTACAAAAGGTAATGAGCTGAAGGATCTCCCCAGATTGTGGTAGGTTATTGTCCTGGTCTTAGAAGACCTGATTTAAATGTAAAAGATAAAATTCATTGTTTTTAGAATCTAAACAATTCCACAGGTGAGCTAATGAGCTAATTACAGATAGCAGTTTGAAAACATTGGCATTCCACAAGTAAACAGCATCTGCCTTTGATTAAGGTGTGAAATTTTAAAAAGGTGTCAAGTTATGGGTAATATCTGAAGATGTTCCCGTACTTCAGGTGGTTTCTTTTTTTTTTTTTTTTTTTTCTTTAAGTTGTGGAGGAAATATAATGAAATGTCTTTATATGTGTGTTCCTATGATAACCGTGAAAACTTAGTAACACACACCAGGATACTCCCTTGGTGTGATAATCAGTCCTAAGTTGCTTTTCCCATCTGGGGCATTGCCTGCTCCATTATTCACAGAGCTAGGGCTTTGTCACTGTCCCTTCATGTTTTGCATCATTGTTTTAGCTTTGGAATAATAGTTCCTTCTGCACCCACATACACAGAATTTGCAAAACTTTGAGATGGTTGTCTTTATGCTCTACCAGTGGTTCTATCTATTGATAGGACATTAAAATACGTAGGAGAGCTTTAAAAAGTACCAATGATACCCAGGCCACCATGGCCCCAGAGACTCCAGTTTAATTGTTCCAGGACAGGGCTTCTAATAAGTAGCCAAGGTTCTGACCAGCGGAACTAAAACAAGGCTTTTCAAATTTTAATGAGCACACGTAGTAATACCCGAGAATCTTGTTCAAATGAAGATGCAGATTGATCAAGTCTGGGTGGGGCCTGAGATTCTGAAATTTATAAACTCCCAAGTGATGCTGATGCTATGGATCCATGGAACACCCTTTGGGTAGTAAGGAGTAGAGCCTTTGGGTGGTTCCTGATAACATCTTAGGATGGCTAGATGTTAATATGTGGGTCTTTGGGGACTTGAATCAAGGCTCAGAGAGTTCTCTAAGAATCAGGAGACTGTTGCTTAATTTTGGTTTCAAGGTTATGGACTCAGTGGAGTCTTTGATAGGAAAACACAGCCAAACCTCTTCACATGCATCAATTCATTCATTCATTCATCCATCCATTCATTCATATATTTAACGCATATGTACTGGGTACCTGTTGTACACTAGGCATCTTTTAGTCATTGAAGATAGATCAATGACAAATCTTGCCCTTGTATATTCCAGTGAAGGAAGTAGAAGGAAGTACTTAACAAGTAAATATGAGTCAACAAGAGAAATAAAGATGTTGTTATGGACTGTGAAGAAAATGATGTATTAGGGAGATACCTTAGGTGGAGGGTGTGAGTATGGAGTTTAATTTGCTATAATTTGCTATGGATAGGACTGTCTGTGGTATCTCAGTTCGTTGGGTGTCTGCCTTTGGCTCAGGTCACGCTCATGGTGTTCTTGGATTGGGCCCCATGTTGGGCTCCCTGCTTAGCGGGGAGTCCGCTTCTCCCTCTCCCTCTGCCTTTCCCCCTGGCTACTCTTGGTCTCTTTCTCTCTTTTCCAAATAAAGAAATAAAATCTTTTTTTTTTTTTTTTTAAATGATCACTTTGGTTGCTATGTGGCAGATGTATTTGAGGAGAAGGTATCAAAAGACATAGTGAAACCGGTTAGTAGACTCTTAGAGAAACCTAAATGAGTGATGGCCATAGAGATAGATATCATTTGGTGGTAACAGTGACAGATGGTGGGATGAAGGGAAAGGAGGCAGCCAGGATGACCCCAAGCAATGGAGTAAATGTAGAGGTCCATTTTGGATAAGTTTGAAGTGTTTATGAAAATTTCAAGTGTAGATTCAAGAACAGAGTTTATACCCAAGTCTAGAGCTGTTAGGTAGGGAAGAAGTCAAGCCTAAAGATGGAATTGGTTGGGGGTGGCTGTCCACATATCACTGTATTAAAAGTCATCTTAGTGAATGAATTTTTAAGGAGAGAGAATGTAACTAGAGAAGAGTTGATGTCTAGGAAATACGGTTCTGTAGAAAGATTGGCCCTGGGTTCAGGATGAAAACTCTGGGTCCATCTTGGCCTGGTTTCCCAGACCTCAACCTCAAGGTAGCCTTTGCAGTGATTTTAATAATAACTGGTATGTAAACTTTCAGGAAACATTATTTCCCAGACACGGAACATCTGGTTAAAGCCTGTATAATTTGAATTGATGTTGGCTTTGTCTCGATGTCTCTCTCAGAGGGACAAATTGTGAGGAAACAAACATTATGTTGGATTATTATAGAGGGTGAGGGAAATAAGTTTGTTGGTTCCTTGGCCGGATGTCTAAGTATATGGTAAACAGAGTTAATGGATGTTGGGGAAGAGAAACACATGTGCAGTGCTGGCGTCCTTTCAGCAAAGCCAGGCAAGGTTGCTGATGAAGGACCCCTGCTGCTGGAAATGGAGTTGAAGATGTATTCTTGGACCCAAGGAGGAAACACAGAGGACACATTATCATATGGAATGATTACTTGGCTAATGAGCCTTGAGGGGCAGGAAAATTGACTACAAAACAAATTAAACCAGCACCTGACATTCTAATGTTCTTTATAAACAAGTAATAATGGCAGTGTGTGTGTGTGTGTGTGTGTGTGTGTATTCCCTTATACGAGCCCACTTATTTTAGCCAACTCCCTACAAATGTTGAGGATTACACTGACCAACTCCTCCTTCCCCCCAATTCATGGGCATGATACCATGTCTGAGGATGTGATTCAGCTTTTAGATATATCCTTTCTCTGTGACTGCTCTTGGCAGATGATGAAAGATGAAATTTCTCTGAAAAGCTCATTCCTTTGAATTGTGTTCCTGAGGAAGGAGGCCAGATGCCACATGACCAAAGCTTTAGAAAACTCCAGGATTTTTGGTGATGGGCGTGCAAAGCTGGGCTGTCTTCCATCTGCAATAAGGGCAGAGCCAGCCGGCCACAGACGGAAATACAGAGAAAGAAAAGGAAGTTAGGGGTTAAATTCCTCACAGATGGGATTATTTAATCCCAAAATGGAATGGTTTAGGGTGAGTGAATTCATTGTATATGGAGCCTTGTAAGGGTAGGGAGTACTTAGCTATGACAACAGTTGCCACAGCAATGTTTCATATATTCAATATTGGCTGTGTTTAGACTTTTTTTTTTTTTTTTTTTTAAGATTTACTTATTTATTTGAGAGAGAGTGAGGGAAAGAGGAAGAGAATCGGAAGCATATCTGCACTGAGCACAGAGACCAATGCAGGTCTCAATCCCGTAACCGGGATCATGACATGAGCTGAAACCAAGAGTTGGACGCTTAACAGACTGAGCCACCCAGGTGCTTCCAGAATTTGTTTTAAGGGTTTTGTATCGATTATCTTATCTAATTTCACAATCACTGCAGATGGGCAGGGAGTAACTATTTTTTGTCCCTATTTTATACATAAATATGTAAAATGTCCTAGAGATAAAGTAGTTTTCTTTGGGTTTCACAGCTAGGAAATATAATAAGCCAGTCTGGGGTCAGGGCTCAGGTAGTTGCACTCAGAGCTCTATTTGCAATGAGATGGAGGATATACTCCCTTAATAAAGAGTGAGAAGACCGTGCTCCATAAAAAAAAAGGCCAAGGTCTTTGTAGGATTTTACAATAGTTTTAATTTAAATATAGCCATTTACCTTATGGCTAATATGTGCTAAGAATTTGACCATAAAATTGCCTTATGGGATCTTGGGGTGTCTGGCTGGCTCAGCTAGAAGAGTATATGGTTCTTGATCTCAGAGTTGTGACTTTCAGCTCCACATTGGGTGTAGCACTTACTTAAATAAAAACTTTGGAAAATTCCCATGTAGAATCTGATTTTATCCTTATAACAACTTCATGGAATAGGTATTATTATTTTTATTTTACATCCGAGGAAGTTGGCTGAGGAAAGCTAATTGGCCAAGGTCAGGCAGTTACACTTGGCTGAGTTGGGATTTGAGTTGTGATCTCTGCCTCTGTTACTCAAAACCGTAAACATTATTTCTCAGTACATTAATATAAGCAGAGAGGAGTTTATTTTACAAATCCAGTGGAATGTGTAGCCTGAGTTCTCTATACCTTTTGAAGTTTGCTGATTTTTGGAAACAACAATACAACTATGAAGTCTAACTTAGAGTTTTCTTTTTTTTTTTTTTTAACTTAGAGTTTTCTTCTAGATCTCAGATTTCTTTCTAATGATCAGTGCTTCTGAATTAGCTCTAGCCTCTAATGCTTATTTCTCTTTAAGAATGGCTCATCTTCGCCATTCACCAGTAACCTACGAAATTGCGATTTCTTCTGTTCTGCCGCTGAAATTTCATTATTTAATGCTCCTGATAATAATACTGGATGCACGTTTCTGGATTAAAGTGTGTGCCTTCTCAAATGATGTACCCTGGAAAGGTTATTATTAATAAAGGTAGTATTAAAACACCACAAATAACTCTGTAACCTTGCTTGGGCTTAATAAATTCCCTGCAGAAAATTATTTGCAGTAAACTCTTAAAATTCAGCTCACTTTTAATATACTGTGGCCTTTAGTGACCCTTATCATTCATTACATACAAGTGACCTTTCCGCAGTTGAGAAGGGTAGTTGCAACAGCTTTTGGGTATTAATACTATAAGAGGTAGATACGGTTTTCATTCTTTGCTACTGATAATTAATTCATGTACTTTAAAGGTATTGCATTATTTCTCATATGACAGAGTCTGTGATGGTTTCATAAGGGCATGGGATATAAATGGTTATCTTGGCTAAAGTGGGTTTCCATCATTTTTAGACACTGTGTTCTACAGTAATACTTAGACAGGGACTAGGCTTGGAAGGAACCATGCCAGGCTATAGGGAACTTCATCATCATCTTACATCATCCTCTGTGGATTTTTTTTTAAGAGAAAATTTTTGTTATGCAAAACATTGAGCCTGTACCAAAGTAAAGAGACTAGCATAAAGAACCACCATATAGCCATCTCTCCGATTCAGTAATTATCAAGGTGTAGGTAATGTTTTTCCATCTATGCCCTTGATCACTCTCCCTGCTCAGGCTCATGTTACTTTGAAGCAAATACCAGACATCCTATCGTTGTTTCTATAAATATTTCAGTTTGCATTTCTAAAGGACAAAAAGGCTTTTGCTTCTCTGTTTTAATTTTGATTTAATTAATTTAATTTTTATTGTAGTGAACACTTGGGATCGATCCTTTCAACAAATTTTTAAGTGCATAATATAGTGTTATTAACTATAGGTACAGTGTGGTACAGCAGGTCTCTAGAACTTACTGTCTTGCCTAACTAAAACTTTATACCTTTGAATAGCTACAAACCATCTCACCCTCCCCCAGCCCTTGACAAGCCACCATTCTCTGTTTCTGTTGGTTTAACTCTTTTAGGTCCTTAATGTAAGTGGAATTGTTTAGTACTTATCCTTCTCTGTCTGGCTTATTTCATGGAGCATAATGTCCTCTAGGTTTATCCATATTGGTGCATGTGGCAGTAATTCCTTCTTTTTAAAACCGGATAATGTTCCACCATATGCATATAGCATATTGTCTTCATTCATTCATCAGTGGATATTTGGGTTATTTCCTTATCTTGGCTGTTGTTTTGTTCCTTTAACATTTTGCTTCTTCAACCTCTATGTGCCTGGTTTTCCGAATCTGTAAAATGGGAATAATGATAATAATACCTGCATCATGGAGTCTTGGGTGTATTAGACGGGGTTGTCTATGGCTCGGGTACACTGTGAGTGCTACGTAAGTTATCAGTTGATCTGTTGTGACTGTTAGCAGTAATCAGGCTTCAGTAGTAATGTCTGTTGATGCTGGTGTTACTGTCCTATATCCCAGCAATTTTACCTGGGTCTAGACTTTCCTCTAAACTGGAAGCATCTTCAGAGCAAGAGTCATATCTTAGCAACTTTTAAAAAAGATTTTATTTATTTATTTGAGAGGGAGAGCTCAAGGGAGAGAACACAAGCAGGGAGAGCAGCAGAGGGAGAGGGAGAAGCAGACGTCCCACTGAGCAGAGAGCCCAGTGTGGGGTTTGATCTCAGGACTCTGGGATCGTGACCTGAGCCGAAGGAAGCCACTTAGCCAACTGAGCCATCCAAGCGGCCAGGCAATTTTTATTTTCCTCAAGGCCAAACAGGGTGTGCATAGTAAGCTCTCAGTTATTATATGCCAGTTTTTATGTCATGTATATAGTGGGAATTATGCATGTAATTCCTTCTCCCAGTCTTGCATCCTAGTTGGGAACAGTAAACAGTGAAATAATACCATCTGGTACAGAAAGGTGTTGAAGATCAGGAAGTGCAAAGAGAGTTTGAAAGCACAGAGAGAGGGAAGGATGGGTTAAGCCATTGGGGAGTGCCTGGTCTTGAAGAAGGGGCTGGATAAAGAGTAACAGGGAGTTCCTTCTAAGAGGGGAAAGAGTAAGAACATCAGAGTAGGCTGGACAGGAGGTGGGTACCCTCAGTGTCTGAATCTAAACAAATAAACTATTTCATTGAGTATTAGTGAATCAAATAAAAACTGAAATGCATCAGTCACAGTTTTATCTTTTGGAGTAAAATAATGTATTAATATTCATATTCACCACCGAACCCCAGATGAAGTTGTCAGTAAAACATTATTCTGCTTATAATCTTACCTTACACAGGAAAGAGCTCTTCAAATGTAGATGGATTTCCCCAGTGTCCTAGTCTGTGCCTTCCTTTGTACACTCAAGAGGATGCCTCGTGGTGATGGCTATAACTCAGGAAACTTTTATTTTTTTAAAAGATTTTATTTATTTATTTGACAGAGATCACAAGTAGGCAGAGATGCAGGCAGAGAGAGAGGGAGAAGCAGGCTCCCCGCTCTGAAACGGGGCCGGATCCCAGGACCCTGAGATCATGACCTGAGCCGAAGGCAGAGGCTTAACCCACTGAGCCACCCAGGCACCCCAAACTCAGGAAACTTTTAGATGTGTGTGGAAGAAGCTGAAATCTCAGGCTTCTCTCCTACACATCAAATGTTTGCTTCACATTTTGGTTTGTACTGATTTGCTTATTAGGAAACACAATATAAAGTGCTGAAAAGGGGCAGGGAAGAATTATGATTGTATTATATATATGTTTTATATATATCTTATATATAAATATATACATTTAAAGAAATGTATGGATAATATTGTAATTTCAAAATTATAACAGTGGCTGGCATGTTTTGAACTTGGTGACCAGCACTGGTACAGCTATATCTCCTCCTGTCAGGTTCCCTGTCTTTCCCACGTGGCTGACATATTCCAGCTTTGAGAGTTAATGCAACATGTTCTAGTTCAAAGGATGACTCAGATGAGGTTGAAGGGCATATACTACGGGACATCTGGACTATCCTTCATATTGGATCTATGTACGTGCACACTGGAGAAAAGAATCATGATTTTATTGTTATTTGTTTAGAACCAATCAGTGCCATGAAAATTCTTGTTCAAATCTCAAGTTCCCCTCTGCCTTTGAAGTTTAATATGTTTCTAAGCTTGAAACTCACAGGTTTGCCTGCATCTTCACATAGGATTTGTCAGTTGGAGATAAAGCTGCTATTGTCCACTGTCTACTATTTTACATTTAGCCAGGGGCTACTATTGGCTATTATTTTAAATTTTTTATTTTTCATAAATATTTGCAAACGGAGCACATAGAATCGTGCATCATGGAAGTCTATTCTTTGGCGAGGGACTGTGTGTAGATGGCATGTTAACGGTATTTCAGTAATAAAAAAAATAAAAATCTTAAATTTGAAAAAAAGAAAAAAATAAAGTACTGCATTATTATGAAAGAAATTTTTTTGAAAACCTTAAGTGTTGGAGTCTGGTAAGCAAAGGATTTGAAGATTGAATAAATCAGCAAATAGCACACATGATTTTTTTTTCCCCCCTTTTGTCTCTTTCCTTCTCCTCCCTCTCCTCCCTCTTCTTCCTCTTCCCCTTCCTCTCCTATCTCCTCTCTGTCTCCTCCTATATTCCCTCTCTGTTTCTTCCCCTTGACCCCTTTTCTCTTTTCCTCCTTAACCCATTTGTATTTGAGTAAAGGTCACTGTTGACATCCCATTGGGACATCTCTAGAAAAGGAAAATAAAAATCTTGTGACTCGTCTCTGCAGGGAATTGGAAGGCCAGCCCTCCTTTACTTCTCTTCTTCCTATATCCCAACCCCTGTACCTGTTACTAGGAGAAGAGGCTGACATGGTTGTTGACCAAATCAGTGAAAATGATCGTTTAGCACCAACATGGGCAGGTCTTGGTGTGATAAGCACTAGGAATATGTCAAAGAGATGGTCTGTGAGAGGTACATCATGAAATCACATCTCCAGCTATCCTGTTGGTCATCAGTGATAAATATTTGAGACAGTGGCTAGACTGAACATCTCATGAAGAATTAAGATAGCTCTGAGACACCAAAAATGAGCTGCGTGCAGAAAGAACAAAGAGCAAGTACAGATTAGTCACCAAAGTACTGATGTGGCATTTGATTTGACTGCTGTTTTTATGATACCATTCCTCCAGAGTGAAAAGTAAGTTGGTGTTTGTAAATGCCCTGGTGACAAGAATCTCTTTTTCCCTGAAGAAGGAGATCTATGTATAACTGAATTTTCCCAGAGAACACAAGAGCAGGGGAGAAGCAATAAATCAAGTGAGTTTTTATGATCCCTATAAGCAAAAACATACTTCGGTTGTGATGGATTGTGATGGAGAGTAAATGAGATTGCATGGAGGCTATGTACTGATGTTGGTACTTACAGTGCTTAAATGTATCGCCTGCCTCCTCTAAATGCAGCTCCTTCGTTGGCTTTCTGTGATGCAGGAAATATCAGAATAATGAGCTGTTTTTCCCCCTGTCTTCATACTTTAATATCATGCAACTGTTTATTAATAAGCTCCAACCCCCAAAGGATTTTTCTAATCCTATTCTAATATCAGACTAAATTTAATAAGATCTATTCTTGTCCCGACTGCATATGCCTCATTCATTCATTTATTCAACTAATATTTATTGAGGGTCTCCTATGATGACAGGCACAGGGTTGGGCTTTGGGAATAAAATGTTGAAACAAGACAGGCTTGGTCTGTGCCTGCAAATGGGGACAGACCAAAAGAGAAAAAGAAGAGCAAAGGCGCTGAGCTAAGAATGTGACCAGGTATTTAAGGGCGTCTATAGTTTCTCTATTTTAATGACTTAGAGATTTGGGGAAAGACCAGAGTTTAGAATATTTGGGGAGGGGGGAACAAAAAAAAAAGGAAGGAAGGAAGGATTGTCTCCGAGGACTGTGGAGGGGAAATGTCTTGCCGTTTTCTCATTTTGGCAGGCCCCCTTGGCCTTGTTGAAATTTTATGATGGTTTGCTATGTTCCTTTGAGGGAAACGTAACTTTATTCAGGTTACCAGAAGTAGGCAACTGCTCAGTTGAATTCCTGATGCAAGACAAGATGTCTTGCTGATGGTAAGGTCAAAGAGGAGGGGAAATCTTCAGAGGGAATGAAAGCCTGAAGGCTTCACTTCAGACAAAGGCCTGACCCAGGCTTTTCACACTTGAAAGGATGCCAGATTTCAAAGGGGGCAGTGCCAAAGGAGCTAAAGGCAGACATATGGGAAGCCTTGTGAAAAGAGGGATTTTGTTTGAAATGAGTTTGAGGACTTGCTGAGTTTGAGGGTCGAACAGAAAAATGCAACTGCATTCTTTTTAATCACAGAAATTCTTGGTATAATAATTTTCTATCAGGAATATGAGTGTTTATTGGTTATCATTGTCTCTCCCTCCTCCTCCACGTGGTTGTGCCAGAGACCCTACTTTGGCAGCTTCTTGCACCGGCTTAGAACTATTTTTCAGATGGGGCTGTTGTTTACATTGGTTTAAAGCTCT
Source organism: Enhydra lutris kenyoni (assembly GCF_002288905.1). Taxonomy (NCBI): domain Eukaryota; kingdom Metazoa; phylum Chordata; class Mammalia; order Carnivora; family Mustelidae; genus Enhydra; species Enhydra lutris. Next base: position 10,994,495 of record NW_019154129.1, on the reverse strand, counting down.
AAAGAGCCATCTTCACGAAAGTTATGATGTCTTGATGGCACCAAGGCAGCATTGTTCAGAAAGTACTGAGATCAGTCTTGTATGTGTGTCCATTCCTTAGTCCGCCCATCCATCCGTCCATCCATCCATCCATCCATCCATGTATCCATCCATCATTAATGTTATTAAGGGCAGCAGCACCGTTCCCCTCGATCACTTACCTAGGTATTCCTACCAGTGAAAGTGGAACGACTATTTCAGACTCTGTAACTGGGGAACCAAGGGAAACAATGACTATAAGTGAACGTCACATCTCCGAAAAAGCAGACAGCACATGTTCTGCTAATCATGGTGCTGCTTTCTCTCTTCATGAAAGTCATAATTTGCACATAAGGAGTTCAGATTGGGCAGGAGGGAGCGTGAAAGCAGAGCCAGGGTTTAAATTTTTCCCGGGAGTTAAGATGTCTTTTGGAAATCCAGGTAGCTATGAAGGAGGATCCAGAACAAAAGACGCGTAAATCCTGATTCCTGAGAGAGAATCTTGACCAAACAGTGGTGGTTCTAAACATAAATTAAACCAGGAGGACTGAAAAGCGATACATGACTTGTAAAGATGACTGGCTCTTGTCCAGGGGCCTGGGGTACGGTGATTTCTGTGGAGAAGGCCTGATTTAAATCTTTAACTATTTGATTCTTTTTAATGTCCTATTTACTCTGCCCTTTTAAAAATTTTGTATTTTTAAGGGATAGTGAGTGCTTTAAAAGAGAAATATTTCAAGTTCATGTTTGCTGTGGGGAGGAGAGTTTGCGTTTAAATTGCTTCTTTGGGTAAATAGATGTATTTTTGACATGGGAGGTTATTCAAACTGAGCATCTCTCGGTTTTATGTGTTATGTTTCTTCTTTCTTCTCTCTGTGTTTTACTTTTAGAAGCTGAAACGGGGCCTTGGCCATCTGTTTATCCATTTCAGCCAAATTCACCATTCAGATAATGTACATTTCACAACTTAAGCCCACTTAGAGATCACTTTTCACCACTTAAAGAGCATTTAGCCATGATTCCAGGAATAGAAATTGTATCCTGAGACCCATAATGACTTGATGGGAGAATAAAGGATCATTTGTTATGCAGCAAGTATAAAATTATAACAACTTCCCTCTGTGTTTACAGATGAAGGACATTCTGGCTCTGGAAGGTGGGGGGGTGGTAAGAGTCTCTACTCTATTTGTTGATTTTCCCACTCTATTTGTTGTCTTGGAAACAGATATAGGACATGGCATTTAAGGAAATAGATAATTGTCACCATTTGGACCTAAAATTAGGATTAGGATTTTTTACATAAAACAAGAATGGAAGACATTTTACTTATTAATTGGGAGGAATAAGCTTGTAGCTACTGTGTTCTGATTTTGGCTCTCGAATTCTTAGCCACGGTATGGCTAAGAGGATGTGTCATGTCTTTGTCTGTAAGATGGTGACAGTAAGAGCAGGCCCCTCCTAGTATTGATATGGGAGTTAAATGAGTTAATAGATGTAAAACACTTAGAACAATTTCTGGTACATACCACATGTTCTGTAAGTCTTCACTGTTATTCTAGGCTATTAATATGCTGTTACGTGAAGCTCACTGTAATAATCTTATGAGACCAGCTCTCCTTATAATGCTTTAGCTTGACCTTTTGCAAAGTATCTCTTCAAATTCAACCTCTAAATTAACAGTTCAATAGACTTTGATGTTTGTTTCCTGCCTTGCTTGTGGTGGTATAAACAGAAGTCCACCACATGAGTTTGTCTGAGGCAATAAAAAATCAGAATCAATGTTACTGATCATTTGCCTAAAAGTACCCTAAATCCACCCTTATTATCTTAAGACAAGAAATTATCTTGGAAAGATTCAGAACTATTTTCCAGAACCTGAGGGCACATAGTTTAATCACAGAATCCAAAGGGGAGACAGTTCAGTCAGTTACTCGTGAAGAACTGAAAACAGGGAGAAGAGTCTGTAGGAGTTAGGTCCGTCACACTGTCTTTTCAGGGCTACCTGGAATCTACACTGTTGTCTTCTCTCTGCAGATATTCCCCCTGTATATGGCACATGGAGAAGCATGGCTGCCCTGCATCTCATCCTACTCTACCCACAAGACAGATAAAAATCAATGTATTCATTTAAAATTACCGAAGATAGAAACTGGTTGGCCTGGCCCTTGCCAGAAGTCACCCCTAGTCCAACCCATCAGACTAGAGAACTGGGGTCTTGATGCCTAACCTACCTGGGCAGGGAGTGGGGGAGATGGAAGGATAGGTTCTACCAGAAGGGATTTTAGAAGGTCAGGGTCCCACTACACTACTACAAATTCATTGACAAGTTAAGAAACTGGTATATGATAGGGTCCGTGATCAAAGGAGAAAGACTGATACAAAGCGAAGGTCAAGCAAAGCTTTATTTCGCGCCAAGCATCGAGAATCACACCGACCAATTGGGGCCGCCTCTTACAGAGAGGGTGACCCCTCCCTGCCTTACAGACTAACTTTTATAGAGCAAAGGCCATGTGGTTGAGCCTGGCCACACACAGGTGGCCAATGAGATTGTAATACACAGAGAAAGTTGCATAGGCATGCTAGGTCACACACCGGTGGCCAATTGAATTACAATTTACCCTATAGTAGATATATGAACTAGCCTATCACTTTGGTCAGAATTGGCACCCAAAAGGTGGGGCCCACACTCCTCGGTAGCTAGGGAGACAGTATGCATGCTCCACCGATTGGATGTCTCCACCTGGCCTGACCTGCCCTTGTATTTGGGCTCTGTTACCTGGGACTTGTTGACCATATTTTACTAGTTTCCCGGGCTTGCTTTTAAGTAAGTCCCCTGGGTGGTAGGGCAGGGTCAGTTTAAGTTTTACTGCATAAACAACAAAATGGCTGTTCAACCGAGATGGAGCTGCTCTGGCTAAATAGGACCTTACAGTATGCCAAATTTCCAAATGTATTTGCCTAAATAATTAGACTATATTGAACTTGTTCTTTGTAATGTCAGAGGAGAGAACTAAGGTCGATGGGTATAAGTGACAAGGGTCAGATTTTAAGTCCCAAGGAAGGAATTTTGAAAAATATGAAAATTATATATATAAATTATATATAAATATAAAATATGTATTTAAGTTATGGATGAACCTCTCTTTATATAGAGAGATACACTATATCCATATCTATATCTTATCTATGTATCTATATCTAAAGAGATGTCTCTCTATATCTCTCATCTGTCTTTCTATTGAAAGAGATTTGATTGTGGGAGCTGGCAAGCCTGAAATTTATAAGGCAGATTGTCAGGCTAAAGATTCAGACAGGAGTTGATGTTGTAGTCTTGAGGCTGAAATCTGTAGGCCTTCAGCCTGGAAACTGACAGAATTTCTACATTACAGTCTTGATATAGAATTCCTTCTCCAGGAAACTTGTCTTTGCTCTTAAGGCCTTCAACTGTTTCAGTGAGACCCACCACATCATGGCAGATCATCTGCTTTACTTACAGTCAACTGATTATAGATGTTAATCACATCTACAAAATCCCTTCAGAGCAACCATTTTAGGCTGGGCACCATAGCCCAGCCAAGTTGACAGAATTAACCATCATACCATCCTACACCATCTTGATGAGTCTGATCTTTTCATAGTGGCAAGAAAAGGGCAAGAAAGGCAACAAAGCAAACAGGGCAGATGATTCCACGTTTAGCACCTGAAATGCCAACTCACCAGGAGAATAAGTTTCAACTGAGTCTCCCAGGACAGGCTACCTTACACATAGTGTGGGTACCAAGAACATGGATAAATCAGTGTGGATTTATTAGCATTTAATTTACGGTTTCTAGTCTGGAGCATGTTTCTGGAAGAGAAATGGCAGACATACTATTTGTCCAGTATTCCATCACTAGTCTTTCTTTCTCTCTATCTGACATCTTATATCCTTATGTATTTTTCAACCAAAATTTTCCTCCCCGATCACATGTCTTCTAACAACTACCACTCAGAGTCCTCCCAAATTCCTCCCAACACTGGGGCTCTTAAGACTACCTTTTACTCCACTGTTGATATCATCATTTATTCTATTTTCAAGTGTGGTATTCATTACAGTGCCATCAGCATGAGGAGAGGGGGCCTGTCACCAGGGCAACCAGAAACACAGCATGTACATTCCCTCCTTAGTGGATGTCTCCTTCCCTCTTGGTAGGATTCCAGCTGTGTCTTTGATTCATTCCATGTATGTGGTCACTGGAATGTAGACACTTGACAGCCTCCTCATCCTTAACTTGTCTGTCTTTATATAGCCCACTGGCCAAGACCTGCAGTCTAAAATACACTGGTTTATTACCTTTAATTTCTGCAAATGCAACACAGAATATTTCCAAGTGCATTTAACCACATGGTTAGATCTTTACAAACAATCTAACCTGTAATCCTCTAAAATTTTATTTATTTATTACATATTCTAATGCATGTCCCTCCTCTAGTATGATACATTTTTCTCCTGATCAATACTACCCATTAATACTGAGCTCTTCATCACTGAAGGTATCCAGCTACATGACCATCTCTCTACCTAGGCTTTTTAAAGGCTATTGCATTATAAAGGAGGTTGGAATAGGTGACCTATTAATTCTTTAAAAATCTTCAGCTATAGGTTTACTTCATATCCATAACTTTCCCCCACATATATAATTTTAGGTATGGTAGATCTGTGAAAATGAAGACATCTGAAACATTGCAAATGCAAGCATCAGTGCAGAATGTATGCATGCAGTTTTCCATATTCTTCTCTTTACCTCCATAAAACCACTCAATTTATGACTAATTTGATTAAATTTATCTTTGATGGTATACATGAGGAAGTGGGACTATAAGGGGACAATCTAATAAGAAAATCCATTCTTACATTTTCTACTTGGTCAGAATACATAACAATTTTTAGTAGGATCTATGTGTATATGTTTCTGGGTAGTATACTCCTAGATTTTGCCCTTGATCAGTCATTTCCAAACTTGACATCGTATTTGAATCATACACACACACACACACACACACACACACACACACACCACACCCCCTCTCTGAGCCCAGGACATGGAGAATATGAGTCACTTGGTCTGGAGTAAAGCCCAGTATCTGTAATTTAAAAAAAAAAAAAAAAAAAAAAAAACAACTCCAGCCCATCTTATGGATTCCTAGGCGGGTTTGGGAATTATTTCTGGTTCTGGGGGAAATGGTTTGAATGCCGTTACACATACTTCTTACTGCGGGCATTCTCTTCCCCATTGCTGCCTTCCACTGCGGTCTTAGATTGTTTCAAAGCCTCTAATATGCTCATCCTCTTTTCACCCTCTCTCCTGTCTGCTTCTTCCTTAACTAATCATTTCATGTGTCGTCAGCCTGCTCAGAAATCATCAGAGGTCTGTCAGCAGCTTCAGGAGCAAATTCTCATCTTTGATATGGGCTTTCAAGAGCCTCTAAGCATTTAGGAGATGATACAATGTGACTATAAGACCTGGCTTGAATGCTGACTCCTCCTCTGTAGACCTACTAAATTTTAGGCAGCATCATTTCATGTAATCCTTTTGACTCCAACTCTGTGAGATGGATATCCCGGTTTCCCGGATGAGAAAACCCAGGCTCAGTTGGTTGAAGTAATTCATTTAATTGCTTAAGTAAAGATTACTTGGGGTGTTGATTTTAGCTGAGGTGTCTCTCCAAAATGTTGGATTTCTCCAGTATGATGTGTTCTCTCTTGATGTCAGTCAGCATAAGGGTTCCCAATCCTGATAATTTGGAAAGTGTTCTAGGAATGAGATATATTTCCTGTTTCTTCATTTTAATATTAAGAAGTGTAATTGAGACATGTCGTTGCGAGGGTAAGTGGAAAGCACTAGTTAAAAAACATTCCAATTTCTAAGGCTGAAGAAGAACATCAGCTATTATTGAAAATGTAGGCCTTAGGAGGAAAAAAGCATTTATTCAAATACAATAATGCTAAATTAGATGCTATTGGGAAATAGGACCACATACAAGATGGCTATTCAGTGTTTTTAGTATTGTCCGTGCACAATCAAGGGATGGATGCCTTTTTAATATGCTATTCTAAAAATGTAAATAGAACATGTGATTTTAGACAGTAGGAACTCATTATGTCAGAATTTAGATTCTCTGGATAGCCAACTGCAAAGGGCAGGTAAGTTTCCAGAAATAGACGGGGGTTTGGCCAGAAATGGCTGTGGGTACACTGTGCCAAGCATTGGCCTTTGCCAGGTGCCTGCCGTGATGTCAAGGATACAAGCTGAAGCTAGCCATATGGTTCTTGGAGTCTCTCTGTTCATTGCACACTCCGCTCAGAGTTGGAGACATGGGCTTTTCTTTATCTGCAGGAGAAGGTAATTGCTTTAGACTTAACAGGCTGAGCTTGACCCTTGAGTCACCATCACGCTGCATTATGAAATACAGCATCAGCGGTGGTGCTCCTGGCGGACAGGGAGGGAGGAGAGGAGAGGGAGGGTGGCGTCTAAGTTATCAACATGGTGCAGTTTAAATGTCAGGCTCTGCGATTTACAAGTGATCTGAGATTCATGGGAAAGGCAATGGAAAAGTCATTTTCTACACCCCTCTCCCTCGTGTTATAAAATTGAGTATGTCATAAATTCCGTGCATTGCTAAGTTCGTGGTGCTTCTGTAGGCAGGCATTAAAAATAGAACTCCTTACATCTTCGATTCTTGCCTAGAGAGCGTCCAGGCCAAAAGTGTACGTACAGACATTAAGCTGCCTTTTATCTCACTTTTTCATTTTGGGGCCTCTGTTCTTGAAAGCCAAACACTTTTTCAGAGACAACCTGTGTCTGATGTAGCTTCGTTTTGTTAACAACAGAGTGAATAGGGGTGGATAAACAGGAAAGACAAGCGAATGCCTGGGTAGGAATTTTAAAGTTTTGTTGAAAACAAAATAGAAATAAATCAGTAGTACCACTATAGTAGTTCCCCCTTATCTGTGGTTTCAACTTTGATGTTTTCAGTTGCCCCCACTTAACCATGGTCTGGAAGCAGATAATCCTCCTCCTGACCTAGGTTAGAGCTCAGTAGTAGCCTAATGCTAGGTCATGACACCAGGGTGTCATCCCACCTCACTTCATGTAGGCATTTTATCATCTCACATCATCATCATCATCAGAAGGGTGAGGGGCTCCTGGGGGGTGCAGTCAGTTAAGTCTTTGACCCTTGGTTTCTGCTTGGGTTTTGATCTCAGGATTGTGAGATCAAGACCCGCACTGGACTCCCACGAAGTCTGCTTGAGATTCTCTCTCCCTCTCTGTCTTCCCTCCCTGCTTGTGCTCTCTCTCTCTCTCTCTCAAATACATAAATAAAGCTTTAAAAAAAATGAAGAAGGGTTAATACGGGATAGTAAGATGCAGGCACACCTCACTTTACTGTGCTTCTCTTTATTACACTTTGCAGATCATTGCTTGCTTTTTTTTTTTTTTTTTTTTTGGCAAATTGAAGGTTCGTGGAGACCCTTTGTTGAGCAAGTCATTTGATACCATTTCTCCAACAGCATTTTCTCACTTTGCATCCCTGTGTCACATTTTAGTAATTCTTGTGATATTTCAAACTTTTTCATTATTACTGTATTTGTTATGGTGCTATGTGATCAGTGATTATGACTTGCTGAAAGCTCAGACAATAAGGGCTAGCACTTTTTAGCAATGGGGTATTTTTTTAATTAAGGTATGTACATTATTTTTTTAGACATAATGCTGTTTCACACTTAATAGATTACAAAGTAGTGTAAATATAGCTTCTATGTGTGTGAGAAAACAAAAAATTCATTTGTCTTACTTTATTGTGGTGCTTGCTTTATTATGGTGGTTTGGAACTGAACCTGTCATATCTCTGAGATATGGCTGTATCAGTAGGTTGTTAGAATTGTTCTATTTTATTATGAGTTATTGTTACTAATCTCTTACTCTGCCTAATTTATAAATTAAGCTTTATCATATGTATGCATGTATAGGAAAAACGGTATAGATAGTGTTCCGTATTATCTGTGGTTTTAGGAATCTACTGTTTTTTTTTGTTGTTGTTGTTGTTGTTGTTGTTTTTTTACATATTCCTTGTGGATAAGGGGGGGAGACTACTGTAGTATTACTTGTGTGGTGGGGATAGTACACAGTTTAATACTAAGTACAGTGCCTGAGCTAGTCTGAGGAAGTATGTTGGGAGAGACATATTTTCTGTTTTCATCAGAGAGAAGTTTTGTTTTTCCCTGAAGCTACAGCCTCAGCCTCCCTAGAGAAATCTTTCTCCATAGAAGAGATTGTCTACAAAGGGTGGGCTGCTCAGGGCTAAATCCATTAAAACCAATTGAAGGAAGAGATTTTATTTGCTTAGGAAGGAAAAAAATAAAAAGCTCATTACCTAGAGCAAAAACGACTGCTTCAGGATTAAGAAATTGACAGTTAATGTTTAATTATACTAGCCCACTGAAAATGTAAATACAAAGCTTTCAAGATACTTAACACAATCATATGTGCATTTATTATTCTATCAATTAGGGAAAATTCGTGATTGTCAATGCCGGTAACTTGAAGAGTATCTAACCTTTTGGTGAATAGGTCTATTGTATTCATGTTACAGGGAACAGTCTATCAATAATGCCAAGATTTCTTCAATTTTCTTGTATCCCATAGTTTGGTTTAATTACTTAGAATCTTTCAGACTCCAGGCCGTTCACTACTTCTTTCACCATTAGTAGTTTCATTAAGGAAACACATTCCATATGGACATGAGACTGTTCTTAAAGACTGGCTTTTCCTTTGAGTCTGAGCACTTACAAAGCTTGATTTCCATCTAGAACAACCCCAAAGGCAATTTAGGAAGTGACGGTTTCAGTAGCCTATAGTGATTGTTTCCAGGAGGGCCGGATTGCTACTGTGTTGAGGTTTCCTTAATCTCCCAGAATAATCCCTGGCACCAAGTAGGCACTCAAGAAACACGGCTGTAAAGGAACAAAGAAGGAAGAAAAAAGGGAACAAAGAAGGAAAGGAGGAAGGAAAGAGGGAGGGAGGGAGGGAAGGAAGAAGAGAATTATTTGACCAATTTGAAGAAACTGGAGGCCTGCCATTTTCTTGACATGCCAGTGGATTCCTTCTCTTGAAAGAAAGAGATGGCTTTGGCATTCTTTGTTCAAAAGACCTTCAGAATCTTCTCTCTGTTGAATTTTAAGGTCACATAAATCCTCCCGAAACTTGGTTATTTTAGGAATTTATAGAAAATATCAGTGCAATAAGAGGGTGGCTGTAACCTGATGTTAAGTGGTTAAATATAAGAAAATCTACTTCACAATTCAGATTCAGTATAAGGGATTTTTAAAACTCTCCTTGATGATTAATAGAAAATCTTACTTTTTGTTAATGTTATTCAAGCAGTCATAATGTAAGAATTTCACATAACTAAACTTTCCAGAAACAGATCCATTGTAGGAAGAGGTGCTATCATTACTGGTTTTGAGTAAATTTTCTACTGCTTCCTTCATTCTGTGTATGTGAATCCATCACGAAAACCAGGTCAAGGAAGACATGGCATGGGAGTTAAAAGTTAGAGTTGTTATATCAGCACTTGGCATTGAGGACTTTAAAAAAAAAACTCCATTAAATGCATGTTTTCTTTCACCTATGTTAGAGTACCTGCTCTTTGCAAACACAGCCATATCTGGTTCATCAAACCTGGGTATTGATAAGGAAAAGCATCACCCAAATTATGTCGTTTCTAGGACGTACTCAAACACCACATTATAATAAAGCCCTCTCAGAAGTTACCCTCAGTTTTAGATGAACTCTCTTCAGATAAATTAACACAGAACAATACATATCAACACAAAGAAGCAGCTGGCTTTGGGAAGGCAAATTCATGGAAATTTTTGGCCATAAATTTTGTACAACATAATTTCAACATTTTGTCAGCCGTTGTAACAGTAAAGCGGGAGAGCTACTTGTGGAGTAGGAGAATGAATCTTGGGAACAAAGGAGAGTGAGTAAAGTGATAGAGTTTTTCTTAAGCAAGGATACAGAAAAAGCTCTCAGGAGTGAGAGGGGTCCTGACAGGTTTGCCAACATGGGCCTCCACTGACAGTCTTTTATTTAGAACTGACCAGGGAGCTTGTGGCCTTAACATTCTTGTGATGTCTTGGTTTGAGTAAGGACTGGTGATAACATCTTTAATGGCTACTTCTTTTTAGGGTCTGTTTATTCTTTGTTGGTCACAGGTGACTGTCATTAAAAAAAAAAAAAAAAAAAAAAGACACCCCCACCCCCACCTTCAGACAGGGTTTGCCCTTAGCTAGGGCAAAGGGGTCTGGTGTGTTCCCTTATCTCTTGTTTCCTTACACCTCCACAGTTTTGGGATTTATGTGAAACTGATCCCATAGACCCCAACCTATCTCTCCCTACCTGGCCCTGCCTGTCCTTTCCTCAACAGGTCAGTTTGTTTTTGTAACCTAGGTCTCCTAAGAAGTTTGCTTGTAGATCATAATATTACATGTATGTGTATGTATATATAATGTATGTATATATATATAAAATGGTAATTTGTGAGTTTTACGTACTGTAATTATATCTATACATATATAACAGTGATATAATTTCTAAGTAAAGATGTAAAAAATAGAAATGTATATTAGATATTATAAAAATTTTATTACAGGGAAGCAAATTATATATAATTGGTTGCATATATATATTCTGTATTTGCACTAATTTGTTTATAAGTGTTCATCTCGCAGTGGGCATAGAAGTTAACATTTTTTTTTTTTTTTAAAGATTTTATTTATTTATTTGACAGACAGAAATCACAAGTAGGCAGAGAGGCAGGCAGAGAGAGAGGAGGAAGCAGGCTCCCCGCTGAGCAGAGAGCCCGATGCGGGGCTTGATCCCAGGACCCTGGGATCATGACCTGAGCCGAAGGCAGAGGCTTTAACCCACTGAGCCACCCAGGCGCCCCAACATTTTTCTTTTAATGTTCAGAATTAAGCACAACATCAAATAAAATTGTCAGGTTTTCATCTTGCTCCTTTGATTTTGATTACTTAGTATTTTCTGTATCTTAGTCACCAAATTGGAAGAGATCTCCAATTTTTGTGTGTGCTAAAGGAAAATGTAAGTAACCATGCCATGTAAGGGGCAGGAAGGAATTTTTATGAAAGAAATTTTATTTAAATAAAAAGGAATTAATGCTTCTTTGGAGAAATCAACCAGCCAGTTGGACTAAAAAATTAATATACTTAGAAATTTATGATATTCTCATGTAAAAGTCTAGTACATTTATGGGGGCTTCTTAGTAATATTTTGGGATGGGTCATCAATAATCTGTGCCTAGATTATTTTTTTACTAGTTTTCTTAATTCTCAGCATTAGCATCAGACTCTCATATCCGAAGAAGGATTGGCTTGTTAAGTGAGCCCTTGTCCTTTCATATCACCTATTGCACTAGATTCCAGAGCTAAGATAAACCACTCAAAACCTGCATATTTAAGGGAAATTGGTGGTAGGAGCTGAGGGAATTCACCCTAATATCTAGAAACTGTAGGAACTATATACATTCATTTCTGAACTGAAAAACCCAGGAAGTTAGTTATGGCCATTATTGTTATTATTGTTTTCTTTTCAAGTGTGTGCTCATAGAAAAAGGAAAAATACTGGTTCCAGCTACTTAGTACAAAATGTATTTATCATGTTCAGCTGGCTGAGCAGTTCCTACATGTTTGCTTTAAAATAATGCACTTCAGTTTTGGGAAAAAAATGATTAAAAATGTAGAGTCCAGAAATGTGCTAAAAGTTGTTAAAGTTGAAAAGACGTATTTGGAACACACAGCTTCCTAGATAGCTATTTTACTGTACACTTGTACATGTTTCAGTCTTTTGTGTTACTGGTTCTTCCCCAATTAATTATTTTTATTTTTTATTTTATTTTTCTTAAAGATTTTATTTATTTATTTGACAGACAAAGATCACAAGTAGGCAGAGAAGCAGGCGGAGAGAGAGGGGAGGAAGCAGGCTCCCCGCTGAGCAGAGAGCCTGATGTGGGGCTTGATCTCAGGACCCTGAAATCATGACCTGAGCCGAAGGCAGAGGCTTAACCCACTGACCCACCCAGGTGCCCCCTAACTAATTATTTTTAAATGGTTGGGGTGAATTGAAATAGAATCATAAAAGATATATTTGTATTCGTTAGGGCTCTTCCAGTTGCAAGTGATAGAACCCAATTCCACTGGGTTCATCAAAATGTAAATTGGTGGTAGGTCTTACATTATGGAAGCTGGGTTTCAGGTATGGCTGAATCCAGGAGCTTGATCAGTATAGCCAAGGCTGGTACATACTCTGTCTCTGTGTATGTATGTTTCTCTCTCCCCGCCTCCTCTTCATTTCTTGCACGGTTGCACAGATGTTCTTTGTGAAATGAAGATCTTAATCCATGATGATTTAGCAATCCTACCTAGAATCCTTTCACTCCCTCCATAGCTCCGCTAGAGATACGTTTTAGAAGAAGTGAAAATGGCTTAGCATCAGTCATGGTCCATCCCTGAACCATTCATAGTATAACCTGATTGGTTGGATCTGTATCATATATTAATTCCTGCTAGAGCATTGTGGTCCCTGATGTGGGAAACAAAGGCAAAAGAAAAAAAATTAAATTTCCTTACTACTTACAGCCCCTTGACAAGTCCTTGAAACAGACAGAGTAAGCTTCCTATAGGAACTCAACTGCTTCAATGTTTATACTTTGCTAAGGGCAAAGGGTATCTTAGCTTAACATTAGCCTGACCTCCAGGATCCTGGAAGTCTACTTTAACATATAAAAATTTCTTTGGGGGGCGCCTGGGTGGCTCAGTGGGTTAAAGCCTCTGCCTTTGGCTCAGGTCATGATCCTGGGGTCCTGGGATCGAGCCACGCATCGGGCTCTCTGCTCAGCAGGGAGCCTGCTTCCCTTCCTCTCTCTGCCTGCCTCTCTGCCTATCTGTGATCTCTGTCTGTCAAAAAAAAAAAAAAAAATCTAAAAAAAAATTTCTTTGGAAACTTCCTATTTCTCTAATCCCAGGATATATGTTAGCAGTCATCCTCCAAGCATATGACCCACTGATATACATCTGAAGGATCTCATGACTGAGGTTTTACTAAACAGTAATAAATGACCTTTTCCTAACAATAGCTAGCCCCCTCAGGGTCCTGGAAACTTTGTTTCCAAAATACCTTGGAGGGTTGTGCTGTCCCTACCTCTTTTCAACTTTATAAAGTATATAATCCATCATCAGTCACAACCCCTGTACAGCTCTTTCTGCCTATAGGTCCTTTCCCCATGCTTTAATTAAACCACCTTTTTGCCCAAAGATGTCTCAAGTATTCTTTTTTAAAAAATATTTGTTTGGAAGAGAGACCGTGCACGCACATAAGCAGGGGCAGGGGCAGGAAAAGAGGGGGAAAGAATCTTGAGCAGCCTTCCTGCTGAGCGCGGAACCAGACATGGGGCTTGATCTTACCACCCATGAGATCACGACCTGAGCTGAAATCATTAGTTGGATGCTTAACTGACTGAGCCATCCATGCACTATCTAAAAAAAGGATGCATAGTAATAATCACTGTTTATTCTGTGTATGCAATTTGCCAGGCACTGTGCAGATGATTTATTGTGTACTATCTCATTTATTCTTCACTGGACCCCAGCACAGTGGGTATTGCTGTTATGCCCATTTCACAGATGAGGAAACATGCTTATGTTGTGTATCTCAGGACTCTTAGCCTGGAAAATCCTTAAAATTCTTCCATCATCTGGAAGGAAGAACACATCTTTTCTTCCCTGCCTTACTGATTCAAAGGCACAGAATCCAGGGTAGAAAGGCAGGTGGATGGGTAAGCTCATTTTCAGGCCCCTTACAGTAATGAAAATGGGACAGGTGGAGTCATCTGAAGAGTTCTTGATGAAGGTATGAAAGGAAAACCGTGAGGTGAAATCAGAGAAAGGGAAATAACTAACAAGCAGTGAGTGGGCTGTGTAGCTCTGGCCAGAGGTGGGAAAGTGGAAGATGACAGGCAAGTCTCTTTCCAGAAGCAAAGTGAGTAAGATAATTTATAACGATGCTGGAATCCTGGGTAGCCTCATCCTTGGAGACCAACAGGTAATACCTAACCTGCCTAAAAGTGCCCACGAAACACTTGGAAAATTTAGTTTTATTTACAGCTTTGTAAGGTGGGATTGGTAATTCCCTGTGGTGTCCTTTTGTGGGAAAAGCAAAGCAAGAATGTCTAATTTCAATACCTTCTGGGTAGACGGCTTTTAGACTTTGAATTCTACCTCTTGCAACATATTGCATATTGTCAGCCCCTGCTCTCTGCGATGCCGGCAGAGATGGCTGGGCATCACTGTGTGGCAGCTGATGTAGTAACTCGGCCAGGTACCAGCCTGCGTCGCTAGCATTTATTGCTTTAGGTGTTAAAAAATAAATCACATCTTTAAAAGGTCAACATGGTTTATACTCAGTGTGAGAGGATTGAAAATAACAGTCTGGGGCAAGCTTATTTATTATTCTCCAAATTAGAAAAGTAATACTGCCTCATTGCAGAAAACTGGAAAATGAAAAAGAGAAAGAAATCACCCATAACCTCACCCTTATAATCCCTTTTATGGCTGCGTTGTGCTTTTCTCATGAGAAAATAGGGGGCTTTGCTGTCATGGTCGTTACTATTTATTTTTTGTTTGATGTTTTGCTGCTTGTTTTCTCTGTTTTTTCCTTCAAAGCCTAGTGTTCGTAACGAATGTTGTTTATGACTGTGTTTGGAATGGATTTGGAAGAAAGAAGTGCATTTGTTAGAAGAGGCAACTCACAAACTTAGGTAACTAGTAGCATTTTGAATGTGAAACTGGAGCTCTTCCCCCACGAGGGCATTTTAGTCTGTGTGCATGGCCTGATAGGTCTTGCGGTGGAACTTAAGAGGGGCGCTTGTGTGTATTCTTACTCTGCAGTTGCAATGACTTGTCTTTGTTCAGTTGCGTTGGATTATACAGCAGAAGATCCTCCCTGGAACTGAAGGGTTAGAGGGGTCTGAATGCACCAGAATCAGGCTTCTAGGGACAGGAAGACATCCTGAGATACTGTGCACATTAAAGTCAAACATGTGCAAGAGAGAGAGAGAGCGAGCTGATTTGCAACTGAAAATAGATGTAACTTGTCATTCTCGTGGACTTCATCCTTCTCTGTTTAATCACATATTGTCTGCAACTCAAACATCCATTCGCTCAGATGTTTATTAAGGAAGAGTATGTATCAGCTGGTGTGCCCCGTGCTGCGCACAGGATGACAAGTGAGACAGATATGGCCCCTGCCCTCCTGGGGCTTATAGTCCATTGGTGCCTGATGCAGTGAGCCACAGACCCCTTTGACCATGTTGGGTATGCAGCTGGGAGGGCGGGGACCAGTGCCCAGTGGATGACCACAACAGTATTTCATCTTGCACATGACATTTGTGTTTATTTTCACTGTTTACTTTTGATCTCAGTATGTTTTATTTTTATTTATATTTATTTTTATATTTTTTAAAGATTTTATTTATTTATTTGACAGAGATCACAAGTAGGCAGAGAGGCAGGCAGAGAGAGAGAGAGGGAAGCAGGCTCTCCACTGAGCAGAGAGCCCGATGCGGGCTTGATCCCAAGACCCTGAGATCATGACCTGAGCCGAAGGCAGAGGCTTTAACCCACTGAGCCACCCAGGTGCCCAATCTCAGTGTGTTTTAAAAAAATGTTCTACTGGGGCACCTGGGTGGCTCAGTGGGTTAAAGCCTCTGCCTTCGGCTCAGGTCATGATCCCAGGGTCCTGGGATCGAGCCCCGCGTCGGGCTCTCTGCTCAGCAGGGAGCCTGCTTCCCTCCCTCTCTCTCTGCCTGCCTCTCTGCCTACTTGTGATCTCTGTCTGTCAAATAAATAATAAATAAAATCTTAAAAAAAATGTTTTACTAAAGTTCAGAAGGGGGGGGTGTCACAAATTTAGATGCCTATATGGGACAAGCGGTAGCAGAAACAGAAATTGGGGTGGCATATTTAAATACATAGGTATAGTTTCCTCTTCCTGAAACAATTATGCTCTTTTTAAAAATACGTAGCTCCCTTGGTCTTCATTATATTTTCCTGCTTTGTTGATAAAGACTTGATTTCTGAGGAATAGTTGTTTGCTAATAAGAAACACAGCAGAGCAATGTGTGATAAAATACAGCAGATACTTGGTGTCACGACTGGGGTGATGACCTACCACATTCAGATCAGCATTGAACTAGGAAGTGTGCACCCCATCTAAAAGGAACGACCACATTCCAGCACCACCCTATTCTCCAGCCAAAGAACTAGATTTTTAAGTGGGAATCTCCTGATGTTTAAATATTGACTCAAATTTCATGTACTTTTCAAGCCAAACAAAATATATGGTCAGGATGAATTTTTGCACCTTTTGCACTAGTTCATAACTTCTGGTGAAGGGTGTCTTGAATGACAAGAGGATCTAAGAGGTGTTCTCTGTAGCCATGAGCATTATGCAATGCTCAGGAAGGAAATTTTGGTTACCCCATTCACTTCACGAATTGCACTGTCCCTACACCACCACTCATTCAGCACTCTGATGCTGTATTATTAAATATGGACTAATGTGGCAGTGGATGATGGAAGCCCCCATCCTCCTTCCTTTTAGCTGATGATTGCTTTAGGAAAATTGCTCTTAAAACAGATCTTAAGGGGAACCTGGTGGCTCAGTTGGTTAAGCATCTGCCTTCGGCTTGGGTCATGATCCCCGGGTCCTGGGATCGAGCCCCACAGTGAGCTCCCTGCTCAACAGGGGGTCTGCTTCTCCCTGTGCCCTCGCTTGCTCTCTCAAATAAATAAAATCTAAATTAAAAGAAAAACAAACCCAAAACATGTCTTTAAGTAATGTATACTTTTTAGCCATGTGGCTTCAGGTGGGTTCACAAGGGCTTACCCAGAGTCCTCCCAGGCTCTCACACCAGCGATGCTAAAGGTGTGTCTGTGATTACCCTCAGCAGTATCCAAGAGTGGACATCAGGGGGGCCGCTCTCATGGCTTCAGTGGATGCTCTCACTGGAGAATGAGTGATATCTTAGTGAGATGGAAGGAACTTTGAACGAAGACAGAAAGGTATCCGAATCTGAGATTGAGCGCTGTGGATGAGGACACTCTGGTCTTCTGGGGGCTTTGGCTGCACTTGTCCTTCTCCAGTCTTCATATTCCCCATCTTTCAGGTGAGGATATAAGGTGCACTGTTTCTCCTCAAGCCTCCTACTCTGAATACATGACAGACTGTGAGAGAGAATAGTTCGTGTGTAACTAATCATGTGCAAGTAAAGGGTTGTTGTTGCCGCTGCTGTGATTAGATCCAGTTTCTAGTAGCAAGTTGTATCTGTTAACAGAACAGGCTGTGGAGGCAGGCTGCCTGGGTTTGTGTCCTAACTCTGTCACTTCCTACGTAGCTGTGTGACCTTGGGCAAGTTTCTTAACTGCTCTGATGATCAGTGGTTTTTCCTTGAGATGGGGCTGTATTAGGACCTCTTTTCCCTGGATTACTGTGAGGATACTGAGATAGTGTAGGCAACGTACTTGCAACAGTGCCTGCCCCATAGTAGATATACCACAAATACTTGCTGTTAATGCTGTTTTATTCTCCAGAGTGTGCCTTGCCTTGTCTTAGTTTTTCTGCTCTTATAACAGTCTGGCATTTCCAGGTCTTCCAAGTCGCTGCTCCCTGGGAAGCACTATATTCCTGTGGCTGTCAGGGCCTATCTAAAAACTGTGCACGGTACATGGTGTTAATGTGTTGAGGACATTATCCAGCCCATCATCCCAGATCTTGTTGAATTTATCCTTCCACAGACAGCACTTGTTATATGCATTTTTATTATACATTTAATGAACTGGTGTAAAAGTCTTTTTTTTTTTTTTAAAGATTTTATTTAGTTATTTTGACAGACAGAGATCTCAAGTAGGCAGAGAGGCAGGCAGAGAGAGAGAGGAAGGGAAGCAGGCTCCCTGCTGAGCAGAGAGCCCGACGCGGGGCTCGATCCCAGGACCCTGAGACCATGACCCGAGTCGAAGGCAGAGGCTTAACCCACTGAGCCACCCAGGCGCCCCAGGTGTAAAAGTCTTTTAAAACTGTATATTCATTGTAAAATTTCAAGACTTCTTCCAGTGCAGAACACTGAGTGTCTAGCCCACTGAGAATTAACTTAGAATGTTCATATAACTTGGATTGGCTTTTAAAATCCTGTTCTGGAGTCTTAAACTAAGTGCGATTGAAGCTTAACACCGTGTAACAGTCCTCCTAAATTCTCAGAGCAAGCTCAAGTCTGGTAATGCTATTAAGGAAAGGGAGAGGCATAAGTTTTCTAATGTATAGGGGGGATATTGTAGAGGAGGCAACACGGGGTATTTCCACCTTGGTCTGCGGTCTCTGCTGGAAGGGAAGATGTGAGAAAGAGAGAGGAAGTACAGGCCTTTTCTTGGCTCTGCTCCATCACTTTCCCTTCATCGTCCTACAGAGTGGGTAATTGTGATTGTGTGGGGGTTATCTAATATGTTAGGGAGCTAACATCGGCTTTGTATGAATCAGAAAATCTGGAGTGGCTTTTACCTGCAGGGCTCCAGCCTTCGCCTAATGCTCCTTCAGCACTGGGAACAGTGCATTTGTGGAGAATTCCTATTATGTGGCAAGCATTGGACTATGTGCTCCTGTGAGCAAAACAGGTGTGATCCCCAGGGAGGTGCAAGTCTAGAAGAGGGGAGAAACATTGACCAAGGAAATGCATAATGAATGCATAATTGAAATGGAAACACATGCTCTAAAGGAAAAATAAAACATTCTTTGAGATAAAACAGCAAATAAAACTAACCAGGCTGGGGCACCTGGGTGGCTCAGTGGGATAAGCCTCTGCCTTCAGCTCAGGTCATGATCTCAGGGTCCTGGGATCGAGCCCCACATCGGGCTCTCTGCTGAGCAGGGAGCCTGTTTCCCCTCTCTCTCTCTGCCTGCCTCTCTGCCTACTTGTGATCTCTGCCTGTCAAATAATTTAAAAAACAAAAACAAAAACAAACAAACAAAAAAACTAACCAGGCTGGGTCAGAAAATAGTTAATGAATGAATGTATATATATGTATATATTCTTTTTTTTTTTTTTTAAGATTTTTATTTATTTATTTGACAGAGATCACAAGCAGGCAGAGAGGCACGCAGTGGGGGAGGGGGGGAAGCAGGCCACTGAGCAGAGAACCCAACGTGGGGCTCGATCCCAGGACCCTGAGATCATGACCTGAGCCGAAGGCAGAGGCTTAACCCACTGAGCCACCCAGGAGCCCCACTCCCCTCTTTTTTAAATACGAAAAGCAAGAGAAACACTGTAAAGGAATGTCAGAGTTTTAGGGCAACATTTGTTGAGAGTTCCAAGGGGACTTTGGCATCTGGCCATTGCCATGGACTAGTGACACGTTATTCGTGCCCTCATGTGAGAATGTTACATGTTTTCCATTTTTTAAATAAAATATTTTTATTATTTTTTATTAATATATGTATAATATATTATTTGTTTCAGGGGTACAGGTCTGTGAATCATCAGTCTTACACAATTCACAGCACTCACCATAGCACATACCCTCCCTAGTGCCCATCACCCAGCCACCCCGACCCTCCCACCCCTCTCCACTCCAGCAACCCTCAGTCTATTTCCTGAGATAAAGAGTCTCAAAAAATATGGAATGCTTCACGAATTTGCATGTCATCCTTGCTTGTTTTCCTTTGTAACACCAGTCTGTAAATTTAAAAGTAGAGGAGGAGATAATCAAATATATTTTCTCCGTTTGGAGGCACCAAGAACTACAGATCTAAATCCCAGTAATGCCCGTTAGGAGAGCACTTGCCGTAGTTTGAAGCCACTCAGAGAAGAATTTTATTTACTTTCCCAACATCCTGTAAAGTCGAGTGACCTAAGAAACTGGATTTTTAAATGAATGTAGAGCATAGTGTCCCTTTGCCCTGGGTATTTAAAAATAGACCAAGAACTTCTCCTAGGGCATCTTTCAGATACACTTCAGCAGACCAATGAAGGCCATTCCCAGGACAGATTTAAATCCGAAATGAAATTAAAATTTAACAAGGTGAGTTTGTTCGGGTTAAAAGCATCTACCCCTTTCAGCTCATCCAAGATTACTCCTGGTTGGGCAGTGTTTCACAAGACAGGCCGGGCTGGTTCCCTAGAAGCTATAATGGTCAATAATGCATTCAGGAATTCGGGTCTCTTGTTACTATTTTTTCCTGTCAAAAGACTGGAAATGTGAATTTTCCTAGCCATTGTGTCAGATATGTTTGACCTGGGATATTTTTACGCTAGGTTGCTTCTGGGTTGAAGATCAAGGTTATTATTATTTTTTTTATCCTTCCCCTTTTTAAAAAGTGTTTTAGGGACCGAGCAGTTTGCTGCTCTCTGCTGCCCCCTGTTGCTTTTGAATGGGAACAGCTGGTTTTCCACTCAGGGTAGTTCTTAAAATAACCATTGCAAAGAGCTTCCTGTGAGCTTGAACGTTGGGTTCCTGATTTCATGTGAAGTTGGCTGATCTGTGAAACTGGCTTTTAAATGAAAGCTGAGCTAAGTGAGGAGGAAGGCGCCCCAGGGTTAATGGAAAAGAAGGACGTGGGAAACTGTGAGCTTTCTCTCCAGGTGGCACATTCCATCTACTTGCAGTTAAACTTTGCTGCTTTAGGGTCCTGGTCTGTGGATTTGGGTCCCTGAGTTAAGTTCAGGTACCCTAACACCCTGAATGCCTGCTGGTCCCAC
This sequence comes from Enhydra lutris kenyoni, assembly GCF_002288905.1. Classification (NCBI taxonomy): domain Eukaryota; kingdom Metazoa; phylum Chordata; class Mammalia; order Carnivora; family Mustelidae; genus Enhydra; species Enhydra lutris. The sequence goes on along the minus strand of NW_019154129.1, from coordinate 10,973,609 downwards.
CTAGGCCTTCCACTAGCTGCTGGAGTTTCCAGGAACGAGAGCATGCAGCTACATAGTAAGTTCTGGAGTCAAACCATGGCTTTAAATGTGAGCTTTAACTCTTGCCAGTTGTATGACTTGCATAAGTTACTTAAACCCTCTGGGCCATAGTCTGAATCTGTATAATGGAAATTACAGGAGTTTCTGATTCAGTGGTTGTGTGAAAAGCAATGAGATCATCACAATGATGTCTATCATCCGTCCTTCACTTACCAATGTCTTTGCATTTTTAAACACTGTACTTCCGTCACCTTTTTAATCCTCCATGACATTCCTATGAATTGGGGCACCTGGGTGGCTCAGTCAGTTAAGCATCCAATTCTTGATTTCAGCTCAGGTTGTGATCTCAGGGTTGTGAGATCAAGCTCCTTGTCGGGCTCTGCACTGGGCAAGGAGCCTGCTTAAGATTTTCTCTTTCAGGGCACCTGAGTGGCTCAGTTGGTTGAGCATCTGCCGTTGGATCAGGTCATGACCCTGGGGTCCTGGAATCAAGCCCCACATCTGGCTCCTTGCTCAGTGGGGGGAGTCTGCTTCTCCCTCTCTCTCCCCCTCTCTGCTCCCCACTACTGCTTGTGCTCTCTCTCTCTCTCACTTATTCTGTCTTAAGCAAAAATAAATGAAATCTTTAAAAAACTTTTTTTCTCTCTCTCCCTCTGCCCCCCCCCCCCCCCAAAGAAAGTAGAAATTTCAAAGGGTTAAGTAATGTGAGCACAGTAAGGTATAATATCATCTGGGAGTTTTGTTGTTTTGTTTTCCTTTGTGTTGCAAACAGCATAACACCCACCAAAAGGCTTCTCTTATACAGGAGTTATTATCTCACGTAATGATTCCTGAAGATAAATGGCTTCCCAGTTGCTTAATTTAGCAATGCAGTGATTTCACCAAGAATCCCAGGTGATTCACATCTTTTCATCTCCCTATCCTCAGCCTTTAGGCTCTCAGATTCATCCCTTCACTGTGCAAGATCGCTACCACAGTTTCAGGCATCATATCATCGAACAATCGTATTCAAAGACAGCAAAGACACTTTTCTCCTCACCTTCAAGCCCAGCAGAAAACCTTTCCCAGAAGCATCCAGCAAATGTCCTCTTAATGCCATTGGCCAGGTCTGCATCACACACTGGTGCCTAAACTGATTCCTGGCAGTGGGGATGGAATGATCTGTGCTTCAGTTAATCAAAAGTGAATGTCTGGGAAGGGGCTACCTTCTCTGAGTACACAGAGGGTGATAATTTAAATAGAACAGGATCTGAGCCAGGAACAAAGAATGCCCTGGGGGATGGTTGCTTTGTTGGTGACTAGCAGTGTCTACCCCACATAGCTGGATTCACCAAGGCTAGTTCAAGATCATGCACTTTGGCTCAGTAGCCCAAGTCCCATGGATGGTATATGATCTGCTTAGCACAGAGCCTGGCACATAGCAATCCTACTGTGCAGGTTACCCAGTGTTGCTGGTGATCATATTTAATCACTGTTGTCAAGAGTGGAGACCGACACATAGGAAAATAACTTTATTGATAATAAGGGATGTGTCATATCAGTTTTAGCCACAGACTTTTGTGAAGATTCAGAGGGCCACTTGCTGGCCCCTAGAGAGGCTGTTTGAATTTAATTTTTCTTTCAAACTAAGTGTTGACTCTTGCTTTCTTCCTCTCTTTGGTTTGGATCCTAAACTCTAACCCCTCTCCACCCACCTGCCATTCCTCTCTCACCCTAGTGGATACTGGCAATGTTTAAGTAGAAGAATTGACTTGGCAGAAACCTGTGAATTTATTTAGAGGATGTTTCGAGTGGAAATCTCCTGAAAGAGCATGGGCCATTTTCCTTTGAGTTCATTGTTCAAAGATTATGTCAAATTTTAGAAAATGAGCAGAAGTTCAGTAGAGTATAATGGTTAAGATGTCCCAGTTTTGCTACTTGGTACCTTCTGACCTTGGACAAGTTAATTAATCCTCTGGGCCTGAGTTTTTCCATCTGTAAATGGGGCTAATAATAACATCTCCCTCTTGAGGGTGTTCTGAGGAGTGATTGAGATAATATTTCAGAATTTTTACACAGTGCTCCAAAATTTACAGTGTTCAGTAACTCTCCCTATTATCATTTCAGAGTCTTTTAGCCTTCCAAGGACTAAGACCCTTTCTAAAAAAAAATTAGTGACACGGTGACAAAATATGCCTGTTCTCAGTCTATTTCCAGGATCATTTATCCGGATTATTACTTGGTTAGGAGCTAAGGTCAGGCATTTCAGGCTGTTGTAGAGGGCCCACCTCTGCGTGGGGAAGCATCATGCTCCTGGGGATTCCACAGAGGAGGGAGTCTGGGACTCTGAGTGACTCATTCATTTTGACCTTGAACTGTTTATTTGACTTGAAGTGGCTAATGGCTAGACGACTACTCTGAGATGATATCTCAGTCTCTGATACAGTTCTTGTGAGGGACAAAAAAGAGAGAGAGAGAAGCTTGATAGTGATCAGAATTCATTTTCAGAAGTGGTTTCCTTTTCTCTAACTTGTCAGAATTCACTTCTTTACCCCAGAGCTTGTTTGCTTCATTCACTCACTCATTCAAATATATTTTCCCACACAACCCTGGGGGCTAGGTGAGGACGGTGAATGTTTCCTTCATGGAGGTTATTGCCATTCACTGCCCATGTTCTTCCCCTATCATCATCAGGTCCAGAACTTCTCTGGCTGTGAGACCTGCCCATTTAGTGCCCATGAGTCTCTTGGTCAGAAATCTAACTTTCAGACTTTAACTGGGTTTTAGGGCACGCTTGGTTCTTTCCAGCTGACTACCTGAAGACAGGCAGCAAAAGCAGTGGGGTGAGTGTATATGTGCGTGAGGTGGGTATTGGATATGACAGATCTTAAATTCTACCTTTCCCAAGATATGTCACCTTGACAGAGACATTCTTTAAACTTCCATCTCACTTTTTGTAAAATAGAGGCACTGATTCTTACCTAATAATAAACCCATTTATTGGATTTGAATTTTGAATGATTTTTAAATTTTTGAATGATTGGAAGTAAGCTTCCAAATGTCATTTGCCATGCTAGATGTCTTCCAAGTGTGTTTTTTTTTTTTTTTTAAGATTTTATTTATTCACTTGGCAGAGATCACAGTAGGCAGAGAAGCAGGCAGAGAGAGAAGTGGGGGAGCAGGCTCCCTGCTGAGCAGAGAGCCCAATTCAGGACTCGATCCCAGGACCCTGAGATCATGACCCAAGCCAAAGGCAGAGGCTTAACCCACTGAGCCACCCAGGCACCCCCCCCCCAACTGTTTTTTATTTATTCTTCATCCAGCCTTATATATCTTGTACTTCAGATTTTTTGGTGTATGAGTATTCTGCTGTCCAGACTTATTCTATTGAGTGTTTGATCAACTCTGAGGGTATTCTGCAGAGGAACCAGGGTTGAGCTCCTTTTCCCTTTACCATCTGACAGTGCTTGCAATGATGGCATCCCAGTTCACAGAAGACCTAGTGTTCTTTGGATTTCTACTGAAACATAGGTCAGACTGAATGTAGAATCTTCAGTCCCTGACCCAGCAGAGAGCCCTACTCACCTGGCTAAGTGCAAAGATTCTTGGGGTGGTGTTTCATTTTCATTATATCTGAGCACCAATCAGAGAGATCACTTATTTCCCAGTAAAAGATGGAGCTTTGAAGAGTACCATCTTTTTGTGTTGGATCTAAATACGTGTCTAAATCCATTCCATCACCTTTCACAAGAGAGATATTCAGCAGATATTTATTAAGTTACACTGAATAACACTCTATTGGAGCCCTCTTCTCTAAAGCACCATTTAGTTGGATATAACACAAAAGAGACAAAGGATCATCATTCATTCTGGCTTTGTGCCTTTCCTCATTAAAGTCTTTCTGACGTTCTTGGAAAGACAGGTTTAACAGCCAGGAAGACCCGGACCCGGGAACTGAGTCACAAAGCTGCAGCCACAAACCATTCAAGAGGAGCCCTTCTAACGCAGGCAGAGACTCAGTGAATGAACGTACAAAAAGGTGTAGATGTCCAAAATACCCCCACAGGAAGAGAGGCAAATTTGACAGAAATCCAATTTCTGTCACCAAATTTAGATTATGAAATGAAAGGCCAGATTTATGAGGATAGATTGACTCTCCCTAGGTGTTATGACTTTGGAACAGCTGCCAGGTGAAAAGTGGCACATTTTTAGGGAAATTTAGGTCCAATGAAAAGGCTTTTCCTTAGGCAGGAATTAAAACTCGATCTACCGGTCTGTATTTTTGTGTGTGTGAACATGCATACACGGACAAGCTTTTGATTCAGAGCTCTCATTTACCAGCCATGTTTACGTTTACATAATGTAAATATTATATGTATGAAAATATGGATAGGTAAATATAGATCTGATAAAAGAAGTTCAAAATCAGCTGTTTGAACATCCACAGATAACCATTGCTAACATTTCCCAGACTTTTATTCTCTGTATGTATGTACTTATTTGAAAAATTTGAGCTGTAAGCTGTAAGCTGCTTTATCTTCACTTAAGATAGAGGAGCATTTCTTCATCCCATTAAATGCATGTCTAAAATGTAATATTTTAAGTACCTACATAGTGTTCCACTATATTAATGTAGAATAATAAACTAAAACCCTCTCTGGGATATTCAGGTTGTTCTCTCCGAGAGAGAGAGAGAGAGAGAGAGAGAGAGAGAAAGTGAGAGAGAGTGAGTGTGTGTGTCTCCATTGAATTTTTGCTCTAACTCAAGCATGTTTTCTCACTTCTGGGACCATCTACAACAGCCCTTTTTCTAGGTGAATTTCAGAGAGAAGCAGTGCACAGTCTTATTAATTCAACTTCATCATCTGTAAGAAGGGTGGTAGAGCCTAATCCTTTGATTTATTCTACCAGAAAATATATCTTCTAGCTAATAGTTTTGTTTTTGTTTTTGTTTTCGTTTTCAGCCTGGTTGCATCAGATGGATCCTATTTGTTTTTCTTAGGAACATTTCTGAAACTGCTGAACAATATGGAACATGTTGTCAATAAGGGTATTTTTCACAGATGCCTTTTTGTCACACCAATGTGATTAGCCAGAGAAGTGTGATTAATCTTGTTCTCTGATGCGGTTTTGTAATCTTCATTTGTCTATTATCAGGAGAAATTCTCCAGTTGAGTCTTTCCAGTGATATATACATACACAAATTAATTGTTCATATTCCTATCCACCATCCAACCATCCATACATCAATCTGTCCATCCACCCATCCAATATTTATTGAGTACTAACTCTTTGCTTGGCCATGTACTACATACTGGGGACAAACAGGTAAACTAGATTGAAATTTTTGCCTTAGAGCATTCATATTTTAATGCATTTTTTAATGCTGATGTTCAAGTCTTTTGGGGGGGAATCCATGAACCCCCTGAGATTATTTGTCAACTGTATAGTATAAAACCTATGTGTGTATAGTTTCCTGAAGATGGGGGTCTCATTCTTTAGTTCCTCAAAAGGCTCCATGATTCTATAAAAACATCAATATAAAGGATGAATGACTGGAAGAGACCACCAGATGGTGAGTTGTAATATGGCGTGAGAATTGCTAAAATTGAGGCATGGTTTCTGTGCTGTGGGAGAACAAAGGAGGTGGGTCCTGATTCATTTTGAGCAGCTTGACATTAAGCTCCTTGTAATGACTGAGCTAAGTCCTAAGGAATGAATAGGAGTGGGATTTATGAACAAACGCATAGGGGAGGCATCTGTTCTGGACAGAGGGAACAGCACACGCAAGGGCCCAGAGGCACGAGGGATTTGGATACATTTAAGAAATGTAGTCATTGAGATAACTAGCATCTAGCTGGAGGGTCTTTGGGGAACAGAAGGAACTGCAGGGACAGAAATTGTGAGGGAGTGGATGCTGGAAGGGACTGTAAATCTCAGAATGAAATGTGTTGGAGACTTTGAGCAACCATGAAGATTTTAAGCTCAGTGACTCAGTGTAGTTGGCTTTTGAATGCCAATATTCTTGGGAGGGTCTGTGTCCTCATCAGCTAATGACTTAATGACTAGTCATCTGAGGACAGAGTCAATATATGTTTTTGTGGGGGATGAGGCCCTTGGGGATGTGGATGTAGAGGTAAATCACTGGAAAGGTACGTGAAAACCTTGCCAACATCAAATTTGGCAGTTTACAGAAATGAAGAAACAACCATCTTGACTCTTCCCTAAGACACCATCCACTTTCCACAAATCAGCTCATTTAATCCTCTTAAGAATTTATAAAAGCATAGACTGAATTAATTTCCTGTTGCTACTGTAACCAATTATGACCTTGGTGGCTTAAAAGAATACACATTTATTGTGTAAAAGTTCTGGAGGTTGTAAGTCCAAAATGGGTTTCACTGGGCTAAAACCAAGGGGGCAGACAGGGCTGCATTCCTTTTGAGGCTTTGCGTAGGGTCCATTTCTGTGCCTTTTTCAGATCCCAGAGGCTGCTTGTATTCCTAGAGCCATGGCCCCTTCAAAGCCAGTGATGGTTGGTTGAGTCCTCCTCCCATCACATCTCTCTGACTCTGTTTTGCTTCCCTCTTCCACATTTATGGACTCTTGTGACTACGTTGGGCCCACTTGGGTAATCCAGTCCAGGATATACTCCATGTTTTAAGGTCAGCTGATTAATAAACTTAATTCCATCTACTACCTTAATTCTGTTTCACAGTTAACATGTTTATAGGCTTTGGGTGTTAAGACATGGTCATCTTCAGGAGGCCATTCTCCTGCAGATTATGAATTGTCATCTCTACTCCTGAATGAAGAACTAGTCTCATAGGTTAAAGTCACATAGCTACTGAGGGTCAGAAGAGAGATTTGAACTCTGAGCTCTTGGGCTTCAAAGTCAGCACTTGAGAAAAGGTAAACCGTGGACAAAAGTTAATGATTAAAGACAATAGAGAGCCTACCGTTCTGATGACTTCATAAATCAATGAGTTTTGTTTCAGAAGTCTGAAACATTAAGTTACCATATTGACCTTTATGCTTCAGATTCTGAACACACCCCTGAAAGGAGGGTTTACTGTTCTTCTGGTAACTTAACATGTTAAATTAGCTCTAGGGCCCCATAGTTCCATGAACAAATGACTGAATAATTCAGTCCTTTTTCTCTGTTTTCTCATTGTGAGGTCCCTGAAGCTCTCTGCAAATGAGATTCTGTGGTGGAGAGAGGAGTGGAAGCAGACAGGAAAAGAAGGGGTGCATGGTTGTTCACTTCACTGTCTGCTTCTGCGTTGAGAATAAAAACTAAACTCTACCTGGCTCCATTATGACCCAGCCAGCTTCTGTGACTCTCTCTCACCGAGTCCCACTAGGAGTCAAACAGGTGTCTCTCTCTCTCTCTCCTGGGCCACCTCACTTTGTTTCCTTAGCCTGGAAGGGTTTTCATAGTCTCCTCCTTACTAGTTTTTAGGATCCATTAGATCATGAAATGCAACTTCTCTGCTTTACCCTCCCCATTTAAATGAATTCTGTCATCATCTCTCATCATACTCTTTTATTTTCCCCTTTATAGAGCTCACCAGATTTGTAATTGATGTCTTCATAAGATTTTCTTCTCTTTTAAAGGGTAAGGGGGGTTGTCTATATTTTATTAACACTTTATCACCTCCCCAACTGATTACATGGTAGGTATTCAGTAAATATTTATTGAATAAATGCTGCTCTAGTATTTTGATGGCTCATAGTTTTCCTCTTGCTACTGGTTCCTGCCCATCCATTCATCAACTTCTTCATCTACCTGTCTGTCCATCGTCTATCCATCCATCCACTTACCTGTCCATCCATCCACCCATCCACCCCTCCACCCATCCATTCTTCTTCGAGATAAACTTCAGAGCACTTACCAGTCCTTCCCGATTTCCCCTTTCTTCTTTCTGTTTCCTTCTTCAGTCTGAAGTCCAAAGTGGTATGTAGGTTTGACATTAAGGAGAGGACACATACTTATGATGATACAAATAAGAAAAACAGCTAATATTTATTGAGTGTTCACCATGTGTCAGGCACTCTCCAGATGCTTTACATGCATTTAAGTCATTAATAAGTGCAAGAGCCCTCTAACGTAGGTATTAGAAATATCCCCATTTGAAGATGTTGAAACTGATAACGGAGAAGCCAAGTCCAGTATTTGAGGTCATGCAAGAATTAAATGCCATCATGGTATGAATACTTGGAGGTAGACCCTTAATTGCTCTGCTCCTTTCTTGTTTCATTTAGTCTGCTTCACAGCCAGCCTAAGGAAGCAGAATGTCTAACGAATCTAAGACATAACTCCCAGGAACAGACTTTTTCCAGTGCATCATGCTCAATATCACATAACTGCTTCATAATACAATTGCCTTTTGGTTTCTTCAGTTTGTAAGGAAACTGGTTGCTCACCCCTGAAAAGATCATTGATACCTTCACTGAGTGTTTTATAGGTGAACTGATGAGCCTAACTCCTCATTTTAATATAAACCAATTTAAATGATCAACATATTTCTCTTCAATAAATAGCCAAAAATAATCTATTGGAAAGCATAATCTATGGTCATATGTAGAAGAAGGGTCTGGAAGGGATACTCAATAAATTCTTTTCCCCAGGTTTTGGGGGGCAGGGGTAGAATTACGGGTAGCCATAAAAGGAACACTTTAATCTTGCCTATATATTTTTAGCGAGGAAGTGGTTGCATGTATTGTGTGATTAAAATTTGATGGTATGGCAATCATAAATAAAAATAAAGGGTATGGGGTACTCTGAAATTCTGTGAGTTCTTGGAGATGTTGTTTCTTTCTCCTCCCTGGCCCTGCTTGCTTTTCCAGAAGATGAAATCATGCCCTCTTACCCCTTTTGGGTAATTTATGTACTGTAGAGGGTTTCAAATTTGCTTTTTAATCAGTCATCCTCCAGATGACTTACCCCAGCATTGCCTTTGAACAGTCCTAAAATGTGCACGTGAAGTCTACAGTGAGTGGATCTTTGGTTTTGACCTAAGCTTTGTCCTGATGACATGTCTCACTTCGTCGGTGGGGCAGATGGTCCCTTACTGTGTTTGCAGTGGATGAGAAAGACCTGACATTTCCCTTTGGTACCATCTTTTCATTTTATCGTTCCCTGAGTCACCATTCCAAAGGAAGAGAGAGCGTTAGGGATGTGATTTTTGGGAAGAGGTCCATCGTCTACTTCATATCTTTTAACCACAGGTGGTAATGCCAGTAATGAGGAAACACTTAGGCAAAGAGGGACCAGTTTCTATGTAAAACATAAACCGCTTGGACTCACAGAGAAAGGCAGAATTAATCAGACTGTAAAGTCACCAAGGGAGAAACTGACATGCACACTGGATGCCAGAATACCAACCATAGCAAGCATTCCATTTGAAGCTTGAAAGGAGTTATTTTCAGACAAATAAAAGAAAGAGCTACTTTTGAAGCAGATAGGTCACAGCTAAGAGCACTGGAGTTAAGCTACTTCTAGGTTTCATTCCAGGCTCTGCTCTAGCAGTTTACATTGGCGGGCCTTGTGTCTTACTACATCTCAGTTTTCCCATGTTCGAATTGGAAATAATGATTCCATCAACCGTAGTGTTGTAGCAGAACACCCAATAGACCCTTTGGCACATAGTGAGAGTAGAGTCTTGTCTTGTCTTTCCTTTCCTCTTCTCCTTCTCTCCTGCACTCATTCCTTCCTTCCCATCTATCTGTCCATCTGATATCAGATACTATTATCCCCATCATTAGAGGTCAGTAACAAATCACGTTTAATGAGGTTTAAGTAAGCTGGAGCAGAGTGGATCTCTTTCAAAGTAAAAAAATTTAAAGTAATTCTAAAAAAGTAAGTGTAGCAATAAGTGAAGTCCAGATGATTTCTAAGTGAAGAAGGGGCTGTTTAGAACATCGCTGCCATTTCTGAGAGTGATGTTATGAAACTCAGCCCCCTCGATCTTCCCACAGATTATATCCTTGCCTTTTCCGTGGAGAGAGTTGGACCTTTGCGAATTAGACGGTGCCAGCATCCTCTTTTCACCTCTTCTTCTCGCTTACCGGTTCTCGGGTACCAGGGAAAGGGGCTGGCCGAATCGGAAGCAAGGGGAAGAAACACTTCCATCAGCCATTCATTTCAGAAGGCAGACATCACTAACGAGTGTGTAGCTGATAAAGTCTCTGCCTTTGCAAGAAGTTTGGTACCCAGCCAGCACCTTACTTTACCTCTGATTAGTCCTGTGAGCTCCACCTCTGAAACTGGAAAAGAAAGGAAGAAAAAAGACAGGGAGGTGAGATAGCAGAGCAAGTCCGAGACTGAGTGAGGCAGAGGGGAAGACTAACAACCTGTCTGAGTTTGAGACCGTTACCTGGACTCTCTGGTTTTCACAGTGAGGAATGTGTAAATGTGCTCAAAGTTAGAGAGTTGTGCTATCCTGTTGGTGCCCTCCACCAAGCTCCAAGCAGAGTCTGGTCTCCAGGTCCTGCTTTTTGCTCTTGGAGCTTGGGTCCCAGATCCCAGCGACCCACACCCTAGTAGGAAAGGGTTTAAGGCAAAAAGTTTAAGGGTTTTCAGGCAAAAAGTCTGGCCTGCTCAGAGTTGGCCCTTTCGGGGTTTAAGATGATGGGGGATATAATGGAAACATCATTGTATGTCACTTGTCTTTGACTCCATGTTGCCATAGAAACAGAACATGGCATGTTCATGGCAAACAAACTTGTCATTGCTTTTATATATGCTATTAGTTATCGTGCAGAAGTTATTTATAACCTGATGGAAGAGAGTCCCAGGAGAGGGGCACTGGTCTGCTTACTTGTTCCATGGGGAAAGGAGGAAAATTCTGCCCCAAAGAAAAGGAGACAGGAGAAAAGGAAAGAAGAATGAAATGGAACAAATAAAATAGAAGAAATCTTTCTGAAAAATTTTGCCCACATGCCTTTTTTGTATTATTTCGGAGCATGTGTCCTCTATACTGTATTTGTGCTCAGAATTTATTCTGGGGTTTTTATGTAGCTATAGTAAAATTTTCTTGAAATCTTTTAACACTGTTATTTCCCTTCATATCCTTTGCAGAACTATACCTATAGTTGATCAATATGTTATCAAAGATTTTTGGAATTTGAGGCTGAAACAAGACACTTTGTGAATTCTCTACCCCTATAATGTCCTGTGGGGAAATTTTGCATCCTTGGTTTTGAAGCTTTTGATTCCTTAAACTATAAAATAAAAGATATTATAAGAACTAGAAAGAAATACTACAATAGATACTATATTTGATCATCTACTGTGTGTCAGATACATTAACCTCCTGAAAGCATGGTTGACGAGCTGCTCCATCAGCACCACCTGGGACAGTTAGGAACACAGAACCACAGACCTCTCCCCAGGTCTACTTAACCAGCACCTGCACTTTATTTTATTTTATCTTATTTATTTAAAAAAATCTCCACACTCAATGTGAGGTTTGAACTCACAACCGCAAGTTCGGAGTTGCAGGCTCTACCGACTGAGCTAGGCAAGTGCCCCAGCACCTGCAATTTAACGAGGTCCCTCGGTGATTTGAATGGGCATTCACGTTTTGGGAGCCTCACCCTGAAAAAATGTGACTTCGCTTATGGTCTGCACACCAGTGTGGCACTGGCATCACTGAGACGTTTGTCAGAGATGCCAGTTTAGGTCCTGCCCGGACCCACTGGAGCAGAACTCTGAGGCTGGGGTCCAGCAACCCCTGCCTTCACAAGCTATGTAGTTGATTCTTATGAATGCCAAAGTACGATGACCTCTTCTCTGAAGAGAGATCTTTCTTTATCCCCATTTTACAGACGAGAACAATGAGTCAAAGAGAAAAATAAGTCATTCCCCAAAATGCTTAGTAGGTGGCCAAACTAAGGTTTGAGCCTAGGGCACAAAAATCTGGAGTCTGTGGCTTAACCATTATACTATACGGACCACCCCTTTGATCTGTGTTCTCCATTGCACTTAGTGCTCTCCAAAATTCTTGTTGATTTTCTATCCCCCATCCGGCACTGGCATGGATGCTTCTTAGAAGTTGGGGACTTATCTGGCTTTCTCATGGCTATGTTGCCATTAGACATTGCTAGGAGCTTCAGCATCAGTGTCCTCTGGAGGGTTGTTAAACCACAGGTGGTCAGGCTCCACTCCAGAGTGACTGTTTTAGCAGGTCTCGAATGGGACCTAAGATCCTGCATTTCTGATGAGCTCCCTGCTGCTCCTGCTGCTGCTGCTGGTCTGTAGGCTTCACCTGGAATAGAGGAAGTTCGCGCTATTTTTCAAAGGCAAAAGAAGTGTGTATGTGTGTGGGGAGGGATAGGGCTGGCCACCATTTCCTTTGCTTCTTGCTGCCCTTTGTCGCCTGCCGTTCCACACGCTTTGCAAACTTCGCCTCATTAATCTTCCCCACCCTGGAAAGGCCTGTGTGACAGACACGGGTGCCTTGATTTCACAGATGGAGAGGCAGCCGTGCTGAGGGGATGTGACAGGCCCAAGGTCACATAGTGAGTCCCGTGAATGAACCTAGAATAGAAACACTGCTGCCTGCCACGAAACCCTTTTCTTGCTCTGGTGACCCTTCGAGCCCCCAAGCCTGCAAAGCCTCCTCATGTCCTCTCCCCAACCATGCCCACTTGCACTACCTCCAAAATTAGCTTCGTCTCTTTGACCCAACCCTCAGGAAACCCAGGTTCAAGGTTAGCACTAAGCACCTTTGAGTTACTTATAACTTGGATTCTGGAATAATTCTAAGCGGAGAGCAGTTAATTATAGGAACATTATTAGCCCCATGGAAGAGCTGCTTGAATCTTGTATCTTTGACTGCTATCAAAGGCCATACAAATTCTCTCTGTTCTCTTTCTCGGCATGCCTTCAGAGCTTATGCATTCATTTCTACCGAGAAGCTGATCGTTGGTGACACTTGTGGCAGATATAGGTGCCTAGACTAGACTCAGTCCTAGAGACCAGACTTTGCGGGAGGAGTGTGGAGCCCAAGCACCCATTTCCCTAGCAAGTTCCTTGGGTGATTTGGATGCAGCCTATCCTAGAAAACTCTGGAGCAGAGGACGTGGATGAACTTTTGGGAATACTAAAAGCCTTCTTCTCTGGACGCTTAGTAAACAACAGGGCTGGATGTGGCTTAGCTGGGGGAGGGGGGTGGCTTGGACTACATTCCTTAAAACTGCATTCTGTATTTCTCATAGTACATGATTTAAATCAAGAGAGGATGGACTGGGTAGGTGGGCTCCTGGTTCTTCATTAGGCAGAGAATGTTCTCCATCTGGTTGAGAGTCTGTTGCATTATATAGTTCCAATGGGCAATACATTTTTGAATTTACATAAAAGAAAAATATTGGTGAGCCTGATTTGCTTTTTTAATTAGCCAGCGCTCATCTGGAGGAATGGAAAAATCCATTTGGTTCAGTCAAAACGGAAATTGGCCAGTGTAAATGTTAAGATGCTCCACATTTGCTTGAATTGAACCGTAAGTGTCGGTTTGCTTTTCAACTTGAAGTTCATTGGAAAATGGATGATTCCATAATGATGTCTGCAAATGGGCTCTAGGAACCCAAGCTCCAGTGAAATTGATATCAAATATGGTCCTGCAGTCTGTGTAGACTAGAAGGGTTATTTCTGGCTGCCTCTGTGGTTATTTTAAGAATTTGGCCAACTTAAATACACGATTCTGTAGGGGAGGAAAAATAATTTTTCCTCACTCCTTCTAGGTTCTTGGATGAGACCACTCCTCCATCCTAATGATAAAAGAGACAACCAGAAGTTGAATAATATGTATATCTCTTATATACATGGGAGATAACCCAGGAAAACTGAGTGACTCACCAAAATGACCCAAGCCACTGAGTTAAACACTATCTCCAGCTATAAACAAAGGATGTTAGGGAGCCAGGGATGGCTGGCAGTCAGGTAAAGGGTAAGGTTGCTCTGCGAATTTAGGTCCTTGCCTTCTCCATTGATCAAATCATCTAGAGATTTAGTTATCACCTCTTTCGGTAAGCAGAGGAAGGTGACACCCTTGCAAATGGAGAGTTCCCTTATAAATGTAAATGTCTCTTACAAAAGGGTAACTCTCACTTGTTTTTCAGAGCTTTTCCTGGATCCAGCTCAAGATAACCAGCTCAAGATAATCCTAATGCCAATGAGGCATATTTTGAAGTGGCATTGTCTTTCTTTCAATTCTATTTATATGAAATATCCAGAATAGGCAAGTCCACAGAAGCCGAATGCAGATTGCCAGGGTCTGGGGAAGGGGGAAAACAGGGAGTATAGGAGATGACAAAAATTTTCCTCTACTAGATTTTCTTGGCTAGTCTATTAATTAAATCCACATAAGACACATTAACAGGAGAAAAATAAGTTTTATAGGTATAGGAACTGCACATAGACGTGAGAGGTTCAAAGACAGGTAGTTGAGGCTTACATCCATCCTGAGCTAAAGAAAAGGGGATTGGAATGTGGGGCTTCAAAGGGAAGGAGGACAATTCACTGGAAGATAGAAGGAGCAGATGTTTGGCAAATAAATGTTTGTCATGCCAGGCAGAGACAGTGAGGCACACAGAGGAATTTGAACACACAGGCCCACCAGCTCCCCCCCAACTTATCACGCCCAGCCCATATTCTTTATTGGTGGTGGGGTCTCTTCATGGACCAGCCCCTCCCCAATTCTTAGAGACAGTTAAGCTCTTCTTGAGTCATCTTAGTCCTTGATTGTCTTCAGTTGAAAATAATCTACATTCTCAAGTTGCACATTTTGGGGAGGCTTGTGAAACTTTCTGGGAGCAACTGGCTGATGGGTCTAGGGTTTCTTTTTACTTTTTGGGGTGCTGAAAATGTTTTGGAACTAGATGGAAGTTGTGGTTTCACAACAGTATGGATCTGCTACGCACCACTGAATCGTTCACTTTAATATGGTTAATTGCATGTTTGTGGCTTTCACTTCAAGAAAAGATAGTGACAAAATATGAAACCAATAGCAACAAAGCAAACCCTGACCCAACACAACATCTTCTTCCCTTTTCTCAAAGACCTCGCCCTCGTTTAAGGGGACATTATTAACAAATCTTCTCTTTTGCTTTCATATTAAAGATGTTCTTCTCCCTTTTATTTCTCATTTATCCTCATTTATCCTCACAGGGTGATTTAGCATCATGTAGCATCTAGGAGCTATCTCTTCGTAGGAAAGGATGAACGGAAGGTAAAACTCAGGTGCGTTGAAGAATGCATATTCTTCTTTTATAAGAAAAGCAGGCTTGAATGTCAGGAATGCTTTAAGATAGTCAACTTTTAGGTTAATCAAAATCAGAGGCAGACATGATCTTTTTTGCTCTAACGTGATAATTTGGTAGGTCTAGGCTAAGTCTGCTCCCTTGTCCTCCATACACATACCTTGTGAAAAAAAACAAAACAAAAAATAGAGTTGAGATTAGAACTGTGGGCGGTCTGAACTTCAACACCTATACTCTTAACATTGCACTTTTGTAGCAAAGTTCCTTGAATGCTCTGACATGGCCTACAAGGAAGAGTTCCTGAAGGATACCTGTGTGGCCAGTCTTCCCTATAGGTGCAAAAGGGTCTCCTACTGAAAAGGGACAACCTCATCTTCGAAGGTATAGGTCCCTCCTAAAAGTTTTAGGGTCAGACCCTGGTTCAGTTCCAGTTCTGCCACTTAGTGGCCGTTTGACCTTAGTCACACTTCACAAATCCTCTTTGCCCATTTTCTTCCTCTGTAAACTGGATATGATAATGACTTCCCAGCAGGGCTGTTGCAAGAATTCAAAGAGGTGATGTCTATGAGAACACCTAAGGAGTGCCTGGTTGTAGGGACACACCCTCTCATCTTCCTTTTCTTTCCTTGAAACGGTGGCCTCCCTGTCAGTAAAGACTTCTGGGTCTCAAATCCTCTTCCTTCCCCAAATAATCATCTATGGACAATTGGAGGAGTTTTGGAACATTTGCCTGTATATAATATCCTCACCCTGAACCAAAAAGTTATGAGCCTACCTATGTGAATTTGGTTTTGTCACAAGGCAGCTATAAAACAGATTCCTTTTGGTGTAGCTTTTTATTTATCCTCTGCTTAAAAAAAAAAAATGTTTTTATATCCTGACACTCACTCCCCCTGGAGTCTTGCACACAGTCCTCCCTTGACCCCATCTGCCTGGGCATTGGGACCTGTAGGGCCAGAGTGGCCATTCCCAGGAGGTGATTATTCTGCCAGCTCCAGGATTAAGTCCTTGGAATAGGCTGTCCTCTGGGAGGCCCAGTGTGTGAGCTGATTGTTTTGGCTTGAGGACATTCTTTGAGGGATCCATTTCTAATAATAAAGACCCAAGATGCTGTGACTGTTGCCCTGGCCGCATTTTGTTTCTTGCATGTGTGGCAGAATGGCCCGATTTCATTTCCTCATAATTAAAGTATTCTGAACACTAGTATGAGTTTTGACCTGAGAGAAGTTATTAGGATCATCTGCCCTTTGCAAGCAAACAGATATCCCCAGAAATGCATTTAGTTAAAACCTCTGGTGACAAGGAATGTTCTCCCTTCCTCCTTCCTTCCCTTTTTCCCTCTTTCTGTCTTAGAAAGAAATGTTTGAGACATCATAGATCCACATTAAAGGGTCATTAATTGCTTTAAGAAGTTGCCTATGACACTGTATAAGCCCACTTCTAAACTGTTTAGGCGATCAGACTTCTGTAAGTGCATTACTGTCTGTCCCTCTGAGTTTAGAAGGGCTTAACTTGCCAACAACACAAATCACCAAATTGTAAGTAAACTGTTGAAGGCGTCTTTCTCTGTGCAGGGTGTTTCCTTTCAGGCAGGTAGATCTGGATGAAGAGTTTAAGGATAATTTTCTCAGTAGGCACTAGGGGTCCTTGAAGGCCCTCTTAATCAGTCTCTCTCTCAATGAAAAATGCAACATGGACCTCGACTGTGGCTGTCTTCTTGTGACTTTTACAGGAAGCTTATTGAATCATTTTTGCCTTGATTTTCAGGTTTCCTGCTCTGGTCTTGACTCAGTGTGTCACAGCTATCAAGCTATGTTTATGATTTTCACCGACGCATGGACCCCAGTTCAGAGAATAAGTCAATCCTTGCTAGGCCTTTGTGTCCTTAGCTGTGAGACTGGGTGGACTTTACATATGACTTGTGGTCGTTTGTTCTTTTAGAAGGAAGTAATGGAGTCTCTGTCTCCAGACTTCTTAGTTTGTTGAGGACCATTGCAACACCATTTCTGCGTTCAGTCTTTTAGTAGCTTAGGACTGATCTTGGTAAGCTCGTCTCTACTGGGCAAGGAAGGGGACTGAAGGTTGGGTTGAAGCTGATAGGTTGCTGGTGTAGGATGACTTTGCTGTCCTCAGCAAGCACAAGATGCGTGTCACACGTGTGAAAGCATGCAGTATTTGCTCCGTGGACTATAGAATGGGCCAGTTCTCTCAGAGTTTTACAGCCTAAGCGTGAAGGAGAGATGGAGGTTTGAACGCTGTGGGTCTAACCAGGGTTATGACCGTCAGCAAGTTACTTTCATTCTGACAGAAGATCAGAGGGGTGATGATAGTATTACAGGGAAACAAGATTGGTGAAGCCAAACTGCCAGGGTTATTATTTGATAAATAAACTTACCCTCTCTGCTCTGTCCCAAGTTGGGAGAAACCGTCCCCCCTCCCCCTTTTTTTTTTGGCATGGGACTCTTTTCCCTTACCCCTTAGGCTCTTAGCTCTCCGTCTCCACCATCTCTTTTTAGCTCTGTTCCTTCACCTTCCAGAATTTCAACACCCTGGTACTCAGCCTTTAGAAGCCTCCAGCTTAGGACCCCAAGAATATGCCCTGACTCCCCACATTTATGTTTTCTGCCTTCATAAACTTTCTAATCAGGGAAACATTTTATTTTTCCAGCATTTGATACACAACCAGTTATCTCTTCTCCTTTTGATGCCCCTGTCATTCCATTTAGAGCTGCCTTTGGTGTAAGGATTATACCTTACCAATACTCCTTATCTTATAATATTAAGACAGGCCCTTGGAACTTAAAGTGCAAATACCTGCTTTCAAGAGCGGAGGGACACCATCTTGGAAATAAGATAATACCAAGCTAGGTTTTTTGTTTGTTTGTTTTTTTTAAATATTTTATTTATTTATTTGACACAGAGAGAGAGAAATCACAAGTAGGCAGAGAGGCAGGCAGAGTGAGAGGGAGAAGCAGGCTCCCTGCCGAGCAGAGAGCCCCATGTGGGGCTCAATCCCAGGACTCTGGGATCATGACCTGAGCCAAAGGCAGAGGCATTAACCCATTGAGCCACCCAGGCGCCCCCAAACTCGTTTTTTTTTAAACAGCTTTATTAGGGGTATGATTTACATGACATAAAATTCACTGATTTACCTTCAAAATGCTGTTATCTTTTAGAAAATTTACAATCTAATTTTAGAATATTTCCATTTTCCCCAAAAGCCTCTCCCCCATGCCCAGTTGCAGTCAATCCTTTCCCACCCTTAGCCGCAGGTAACCACTAATAGTGGTTATAATAGTCATAATAGCCAAAAAGTGTACATAATTTAAATGCCCGTCAGCTAATGAATAGAGGAACAAAATTTGTTCTACCCATTCAGTAGAATACAATTCGGCAAAAAAAAAAAAACCTACAAAGAGACAAAAAACCAGAATACTAGTACAAGCTACGTTAATGGACCTAAAAAAATACTATGCACACATTATGCTACGTAAAAGATGTCGGAAGCCAAAGACCATATACTGTATCATTCCATTTTTACGAAATGTCCGAAAAAGGGCAAATCTATAGTAGATTGGTACCATTGATTCCCCTTAGGCAGATACACCTCTACTTTTTGCCTCCGTAGGTGCCTTATGTCTCTGGGGATAATTCTCTTTTAAAAAAACAGTCAATTTACCCTTTGCTACATTTGTTTTTCCACTTTGTCTGTTGAGGGAAGAAATCCAGAAACCAGGGAGAGAAATGATGGCTTTGCTTGGCCTGTATAAAAAGAGGCCTATTCCTTCTCTGCTTTCCTGAAATCTTGCCTGACTTCTCAAAGCCCATGTGGGACCACACTCCATTTTTAAGTTACTGTATTAGGAAATATATAGTGTCTGCTGGGACCTGGTGGCAGGCAGGGATGTTTAAACCGATCGTTTGTTTTAAACATAAGCCGTTTGTAATGCATGATTCATTTGTTGCTAGAAGGTACTTGGCATTCTTGCATATACCGTGATTCAACTTCTGACAACATTCATAGCTTGGAAGGAAAAAAAATAATCAGGAGTTTGTTCATCAGAATCTCCACAGATTCCACATTTTTGGAACTGAAAATAATGCCATCTTAGCCTATTTGAGACTGGCATCTTGGGAAGGGGGGTTGGTGTGTTAATGCCGGCAAAACAAAAATTAAGATGCTTTAGAAATGAGCAATCAAATGTCTCCTAAACACCATTAGTTATTTTCGTAGACACCATCTTTCATTTCATTTTTTGTCCCTTTTTTTTCTGTTTATAAGATAATAGATACTATAGAGGAAAAGTTGAAAAGTAGGAAATGAAACTATATAAGAAGGTAAATTTCCATGTAAAATTCCTACTCTCATGGATACTTACTGGCATCGTTCTGGTGGATTTCCTTTGTATTTATATATTTGTGTGTGTGTGTGTGTGTGTGTGTAAGTGTTCAGATATTTAATTGGGCTCATACTGCATATATACTGTGCCTAGATATTGTCATGTGATATTTTATTATGGATATTTTCCCCTATGTCATTAAATATTCTTCTGGAAGTTAAGGTCAGTGGTCCATAGTAGCCCAACATTTGGGTGTGGCATCACACTATTCCCCAACTGTTAGGACACTAGGATTGTTTTAGTATTCTTTTTAAAGATTTTTAATTTATTTGACACAGAGGGAGAGACAGCCAGAGAGGGAACACAAGCAGGGGGAGTAGGAGAAGGAGAAGCAGGCTTTCTACTGAGCAGGGAGCCCGGCATGGGGCTTGATCCCAGGACGCTGGGATCATGACCTGAGCCAAAGGCAGATGCTTAATAACTGAGCCACCCAGGTGCCCCATAGTATTCTTTTTAAACTCTTAAAAATTGCAGTGAAGATCTTTGAACAGAGATCTTTGAGCATGTCTCTACTTCCTTTGGACAAACTCTTAAAAGTAAAATAAAGGTCCAATGGTGTAGACATTATAAAGGATTGGAGTTGTCACTGTTCTCTGAATGGTCTTCTCTCTTTTTTTTTTTTTTTAAGATTTTATTTTATATATATGTATTTTTTAAAAGATTTTATTTATTTAGTGGACAGATGGAGATCACAAGTAGGCAGAGAGGCAGACAGAGAGGGAAGCAGGCTCCCCGCTGAGCAGAGAGCCCGATGCCGCCGGGCTTGATCCCGGAACCCTGGGATCATGACCTGAGCCGAAGGCAGAGGCTTTAACCCACTGAGCCACCCAGGCGCCCCAAGATTTTGTATTTAAGTAACTGCTACAGCCAGCATGGGTCTAAACTTAAAAACTCAGGATCAAGGGTCATACTCTGTACTGTCTGAGCCAGCCAGGTGCACTGTTGACTTCTTCACCTTTTTGAGTATTAAGCAATTCTCTGCTCTTATAAGGTGTGAATAAGAACTGTGCCTGCATCCAGAATTAGGTTGACCATTGATGGAAGAGGGAAAGAGTGGTCCATGGATGTTGGTTCAGAAAGCTTTCAAGAAAATCTCTTCTTTGCCAAGTGATACGGACCATCACTCATGGAAGCATATATAAATAATAAAGTAATTAAAGCACCCCTCCTCCTATTTAAAATTCCTGCAACCACTCTGAGTCATGCCATTTGGAACATCCCAGTAGACCAGACATTATAATCAGCATCCCTAGAGAAGGTCTGATTGCCCGGACTCCCCCTGTGCCGATGTGGAGATGCACACGGTGCTTGGTAAGTAATGATTGTGCCTTTGCTTCTTTGGTTTCTAGTTATGGATCTTGCTGTAGGTTTCTCCTGTGTCCCTCCCTGTGTCCTTTTTGTTCGTGGTGGTGTGGTAACCTCCCAGCTCCCTGGTGCTATCCACAGTGAGTCTTTTCAGGAAGGTCTAGGAATCTTCCTTTTCCTCTGCATCCATGAAATGCTCTTTCAGGTAAATCACTTTCCTTATACAACTTCAACAGGTGTTGCTTTTTTGAGATAAGCTCTTATCCATATCCTCAGGGAACATGTCCCTGTGGGTTTGTTTGTTTTTTTTAAACTCCCCCCCCTTTTTTTTTAAGGTAAGACACTCATCTCTTTTCTAAAGTTAAACTTCAGAAATGTCAGATTATTGATAAATTTGCCCCCTAGTATGATGCCATATATTAATACCCTTTAAATATTATTAAAATGAACTTAGATATTACCTTCCAGGCAATCTTAGTTCAAGTTGCAGTCAGTATAGGATGGATTGATGGCTGGCTGGCTTGCTGGACAAATTGATAGGTGGGTAGATAGACGGATGAATGATACTTTTCAGGTCCCATTACCTATAGCATACTTCAGGCACTGAGAAGAAAATAATTAGTTGAGACTATTAATTAATGCCATGACTGGTTCCCTGGAACTGGAATTTTAATCAGAGTTTTTAGCAGTGCTTATCCTCAAAATCATTACTTTACTTACCTTACCAATTTGGGTTAGTATTGGAAAAAAACCGAAACTGTTATGTCACATACAGCTACCATTTGCTATTAATTCTAGAGGAAATGATAGGCTTACTCTTGGGATGAAAACCTAATGTTTTAGAAAAAGCCAAATATCAAGAGAGTGACTGGTATACCAATGGAGAGTTTCAGTGACTAGGGATATAGTGTAACATGAATGGACCACAAATTTAATGCCATATACATGTCTCTTTTTGTAGACCGGAACTTTTGCTCTTTGTGGTAAAAAATCATGCATGTAGCAGTGCAACAGAATCATTATAGAAGAGGACCCTAGAATCAGTTTTGCAAGTGTTAATGATATGTCTGCCATTTGATGGTCATGTGACAACGGAGCATTGTTTTCTCCTGTATTCAGTAGAGATCCTAACACTTGAAAGATGGTAGTGGTGTGAGGATTAAAGAACACACATGCCTATGTGATTAACAGAGTGCTTGTTGTATAAGAAATGGTAGTATTGTCAGTGGGTGTTGTGTTATCATGTGTCGTTATCGCTGACATTATTATTATTAAACCGTGGAGTTTGGGATAGGATAGAAGCCTGGGACTCTGGAGATAGGGTGGATTCATTAGTTTCCTGCTGGAGTGATCAAATGATCACAAAGTTAGTGGCTTAACAATGGAAATTTATTCTCTCACTGTTCTGGATGACAGAACTCCAAAATCAGCATCACTGGATCATAATCAAGGTGTTGGCGGGGCCTCTGGTGGTTCTGGGGGAGCATCGATCCCTTTTTCCAGGTGTTCATTGGCTTATGGCCATATCTCTACAGTGCATGCCTTCTTCACATCACCCTCTTCTCTTCTGGGTGTCTCACATCCCCCTTTGCCACTCTCTTGTAAGGACACTTGTCATTGGATTTAGAACCCACCCAGATAATCCAGGATGATCTCCCCAAGGCAAGATCCTTAATTTAATCACATCTGTGAAGACCTTTCTTCCTTGTAAGGTAACATTTACAGGTTACAGGGTTAGGACCTGATATCTTTGGGTGGCCATTATTCAGCCTAATATAGTAGGTTGGAAATGAAACTTGATTTTCCATTTTACAGGGATATAGGTCATCCTGAAGGTATTATCATGCCTATAGAACAAATGTCAGTATCAGTGGGGACATGTTGTGAGTGGTGCTTTTTGTTTTCTGCAAGCTCGTTGCTCCTTTCTCCTTTAATACTGGAGTAAAGCTTATTTTATGAATAAAAATGCCTGCAGCAAAAAGCTCTTATTGATCACCTGTGGATCAATATGTAATATTTATATTTCACTGAATCTTCACACTGTATTTCAGATTTTGCTCCTCTGTCAATTTTGAAATGATCTGTGCTAATTCCATTTTGCAATGACCTGGGTCTTCTCTACTGACTTAATTTCTTCTCATTCCGTGAAAAGTCTTTCTTACCACCCCAGGGGTTGCTGAAGGATGTTTTTTCACTGATGAGGCATAGTATAGCTAGTCAATGATATATTTGTTGTAAAAAATTCTTTTTCCATTGTAGCCCAAACTTAAATTTCCCTAGCGTTCATTTGCTTTCTCTATTTTGGAGTGCACTTAAAAATACATTTGCAGTCACGATTGCCTGGGTAGGTTATAAATCCTAGATATTAGAATTTTTATGCTTTAGAAATAATAAATGAGGGCTTACCAATTAAAGATAAAAAATTACTTGGCTGGGGATAGTAGAATATTTTATCAGTATTATTAAAATTTAAGGGCAGCTGAAATGCCACAGGAATCTTTGTACAACATTTTAGTTTAAAAAGTTGGTTTAGGGATAACTTACATTCTTTTCTTCAATTTTACATCAAACAGGGTATTATATAAATTTCAAGGAAAAAAAAAGTGTAGGACTGTTGTTGCAGTGATTTAAATATAGACCTATGTGGTTTTACCCTTTATAGTTAGAAATCATTTCTTTGTGTATCTTGGGTTCCTAATAATCTAGTCTTCACTTTTTCAAACTAATGTTATTATCACACATGGAATAAATAGCCTCACGGGATTCATTATAAAACAAAAGTTTTAAAAAACAAATATTTTATCTGTACATAGGTTTGCTGCTTCTATGGGAGTATATTTTGCAAATTATCACAATAGGCTTTCTCTCTGGTTTTTGTTTTTCTCTGTTTTCTTCATTATTTTTTTATTCCATTATTCTTAACAGTTCTCTGGTGTTCTGGTTTATTCTCTGTAGGTCATTGTGACTTCTTTGCAACATCATCAGTATTTTCCGTAGCTTTATAAATAACCTCTCTGGAAATTGATGATTTCTAGAGAATCACCTGGAATCTTGGGTAGACACTAAAAAAAATAAAATAAAAGATTGCTTTTTCAAAAGATGATCCTATTAGGAGAAGCAGAATTCTGTATCTTGCACAAACAAATTGATACCTAAGTAGTGTGCATTTTTAAGCAGTCATTTGTGAAACGATGTGGACTTAATGGCAGATTAAAACAACGACCCGCTGGGCTGTTTCAAAAAACAAAACCTTCCAATTAAGATGGATCCATGAGAATGTGAAATCAATCCACCATAACACAGGAGCACCTTCTACATGAAGGATGCTCTGCTACTGACTGGATGGTGGAGGGAGGAGAGGAGAGGTAAATCATGTCAATCTCCAGAACTGTGTAATCTACAGCAGTGGTTCCCAGTGGGGGCTCTTGTGCTGTGAGGCCAACAGGGGGCGACATCTTGAGACGTGGTTTGTTGTCACCCCTTGGGGAGGGTGCTGTGGACACCTAGTGGATGGAGGCCAGAGATGCTGCTAAACATAGTACAAGGCACTGGGCAGCCCTCACCAATTTTCTGGTCCCAAATGTGGCTAGTTCTGAGGTTGCAAAACCCTGGACCAGAGAAAGGGGGAAAGCACCCGTAGAAAGAGTTTTGATATTTCAAGCAGGTCCTAATAATGCCCAGCACATTTATTAGGGGTTCAGAGGAAAAGAGAGATTCTTATAGGTTATGTAGGGATGGGATGTAAAGTCAGAGCTTATGAAAGAAAAGAGGCAAGAGAGCAGGAGGTCATTTCACAAAGAGAAACGGTAACAGAAAGATAACATTCGTAATTCTGAATGAGGACTGTTGGATGCCCTCGGATGAGTTTGAGTAGACGCGTGACCCGGTAGAACAAACACACGTCTTGATATGTAGTTGTGCTTACAGACTTTATATCAGCTTTGGGACAGCTACCCTTTTCCTAAGTTCAATCAACGGTCCAGTCTCAGGGCAGCTGGGTGGCTCAGTTGGTTGGGTGTCTGCCCTGGCCTCAGGTCATGATCTCCAGGATCAAGCCTCTGGTCACTGCTCCGCAAGAAGGCTTTGGCCCCATCCCCTGCTCCTGTGCACCATCTCCCTCTCAAATGTTAAATAAAATCTTAAAGAAAATAATTCTGATCTTGTTAGAACTAATTTGGGAGTAAACTGGAATGGATTTATCTCTTTGAGGCCCTTGAGTAAGAACTTTTGACTTGATCTGAGAGGCAGAGTAGGCTGTGAGACCATTAAAAAAAAACTTCTGAATTAAGGATTAAGAAAGTTCTTTTCCCCTCCACTTTCATTCACCTTTTCGGTGTGTTTTTAAAAAGACGACGTGGATGGAACTAGAGGGTATGATGCTTAGCGAAATAAGTCAATCGGAGAAAGACAACGATCATATGATCTCCCTGATATGAGGAAGTGGAGATGCAACATGGGGGGTTAAGGGGGTAGGAGAAGAATAAATGAAACAAGATGGGATTGGGAGGGAGACAAACCATAAGTGACTCTTAATCTCACAAAACAAACTGAGGGTTGCTGGGGGGAGGGGGGAGGGAGAGGGGGGTGGGATTACGGACACTGGGGAGGGTATGTGCTATGGTGAGTGCTGTGAGGTGGTAAACCTGGCGATTCACAGGTCTGTACCCCTGGGGATAAAAATATATGTTTATAAAAAAAAAAAGATGTTAATTGTATAATTGAATCTTC
Organism: Enhydra lutris kenyoni; assembly: GCF_002288905.1. NCBI lineage: Eukaryota > Metazoa > Chordata > Mammalia > Carnivora > Mustelidae > Enhydra > Enhydra lutris. Next base: position 10,947,894 of record NW_019154129.1, on the reverse strand, counting down.
TCATGGGGATGTCCCATGGCAGTTACTAGGCAGAGCTTCCTGACTTTGGCTTTGTGTGCTATCTCTCCTTAAAATTCTGGATATTTCTAATAGCAGTCATTGGTGATGGCAGGGCAGGAGAAAGGTGTGATGATGATGGAAGTATTCTAAGGAGTTTAATTTGGGGGCAATCTGTAAAATGATTTGGAATGAGAAGAAACAAGAAAGGAATACTTTTTTATTATTAAAAAAAAACTTTAAAGTTTATTTTAATTCCAGTTAGCTAACGTCCAGTGTTATATTAGTTTCAGGTGTACAATAAGGTGATTTAGCACCTCCACAGATCATCAGGTACTCATCACAGCAATCCCCATCACCCATTTAACTCATCCGCTCACCAACCTCTTCTCTGGTATCCATCAGTTTGTTCTCTAGGATTGAGTCTGTTTCTTAATTTCTCTCCCTCCCTCCCCCGCTTTCCTCATTTGTTTCATAAATTCCACATATAAATGAAATCGTATGGTATTTGTCTTTCTCTGACTTATTTTGCTTAGCATTATACTGTCTGGGTCCATCCATGTTCTTGCAAATGGCAGGGTCTCATTTTTTTTAAGTAATCTCTATACCCAGTGTGGGGCTCAAATTTATAATCCTGTGATCAAGAGTTGCATGCTCTACTGACTGAGACCCCAAGATTTCATTCTTTTTTATGGCTAAGAAATATTTCACTGTACCCACATCTTTATCCATTCATCCATTCATGGACACTTGGGTTGCCTCCATCCCTATATTGGCAGTTGCAGATGATGCTACTATAAACATAGGTGTGCAGGTTTCCCTCTGACTTAGTGTTTTTGTATTTTTTGGGGTGAATACCCAGTAGTGCAGTTGCTGGGTCATAGGGTAGTTTTGTTTTATTTTAACTTTTTGAGGACCCTCCATACTGTTTTTCAGAGAGACCGTACCAGTTTGCATTCCCACCGATAGTGCAAGAGGGTTCATTTTTCTCCACATCCTCACCAATACCTGTTGTTTCTTATGCTGTTGATTTTAGCCATTCTGACAGGTGTGTGTTGATGGTGCCTTGTAATTGATTTGCATTTCCCTGATGATAAGTGATGATGAGCATCTTTTCACGTGTCTGTTGGCCGTCCGTATGTCTTCTTTGGAGGAATGTCTGTTCGTGTCTTCTGTCCATTTTTTAGTTGGACTATTTGTTTTGGGGATGTTGAGTGTTATAAGTTATTTATATATATTGGATACTAACCTTTTATTGGATATGGGATTTGCAAATATCTTCTCCCATTCTGTTGGTTGCCTTTTCGTTCGGTTGATTGTTTCCTTCACTGTGCAGAAGTTTTGTTTTGTTTTTTAAGTTAGTTTTTTAGTTTATTTATGTATTTAAAGCAAGATCTGCACCCAACATGGGCCTCAAAGTCATGACCCTGAGTTCAATGTCACATGCTCTTCTGACTAAGCCAGCCTGGTGCCCCTGAAGCCTTTTATTTTGATGTAGTTCTAATAATTTATTTTTGCTTTTGTTTCCCTTACCTCAGGGGACCTATCTAGAAAAAAGTTACTATGATCGATGTCAGAGAAGTCACTACCTCTGCTCTCTTCTAGGATTTTTAGAGTTTCAGGTCTCACATCTAGTCTTTAATCCATTTTGAAGTTTGTGTGTGTTTGTGTGTGTGTGTGTGTGTGTGTATGTGTGTATAGTGTAGGAAGGAAGAAAGGAAGACTCTTTAAATTGTTTGGGTCCAAGCATTGGGATTAGAAATTAAATGCCATATGCTGGGGGTGTGATTATTAAAGAATTGTTATAATCGAATCTCTCTCATCTTCTGGTAAGTGATTTAATAAAAGGGGATAAATGTATGAATTGATTAAAATAATTTACGTAACATACCTGGCCCAGGGGAGGAGTGATTTTGAAATGGAGAGACATTTGCTAAAGGCGTGATTATTAAAGACTCAGTAAAATCTAATATTTCTCATCTTCCTTAATGAATTTGATCCAAAGGTAGTTAATGTATGGATTCAATGGAATTATCCACATGAAATACCTGGACCAGGGAAGGAGTGGGTTTGAACCCATTCTCCGCTATGTTCCAGTGTGGCCAGTAGTTAGGGGGCAGAAATTAACCTTTGAACTCTTCATTATCAGGAAGATGGTAATAAATTACATGTACCTCCAGAGCTTGCACTCTAAGGACTCTATGAGATCACGCATTTAAACCTGGAGAGCATTGTGTGGAATCTTGTAAGTGCTCAAACAATGAGTAGACTAAGCCTTACAGTGTTCATCCAGTATGTGGAGACAAATGGAGAATGCAAGGTCAGCCTGGAGATGTTGAGTATTTGTCTCTGGGGTGATAAAGTTGCATTAAGGAAGTTAGATGGGGAGTCAGTTTTGAGGGGAGAAATGGTATGAAGTAAGTTCGACATGCCCATTGTTTGAGATGAAGACAGCAGGCATCAGAACAAAATGCTTCCTGGGTGTTGGGAGGATGTAGCTCGTATCTGAGAGACCAAGGCAGGGCATACCAGTTTGGAAACCTATATCAAGTGAGACTTTGAATCAGAAAGTATAGCAGGAAGTTTCTGTTTTAGCTCTTTGGGTCCCTGTTGTTTACTGTTTGCTGTTCTAACCTCCTTTGGGCCTAGGAGAGGCCATGAAACATAATTCTAGCCAAGGAAAGCATATCCACTATTGCCATCATAATGCTGTGTAACAAGTCAAACTGAAGCACAACGGTTTACATAAGTCCATATTTCTTAATCATGGGTCTGTGGGTCTGTAGCAACATGAGTATAACTGGGCTGCTTCAGGCTGTACTCCAGGGTACAGGGTGACTCTCAGTCTTCCCAAGATGTCTTTCATTTTCCTTGGGCTAGAGATATCCTGGGATGTGTTCTTCTCATGGTAAATTGTGTAAGGACAAAAGCACCAGGCTAACTTTAAAAGCACATTTTAAGCTTCTACTCACATCATATCCCCTAACACTCTGCCAACCAAAGCAAGTTGTATGGCCAAACCCAAGGTCATTGGTCAGCATGTCCACCATGATACCATAGCAGGCGTGTGGGTTTTAATAGTACAATAGGGAAGTGAGGAATCAGGGCCAATGAGTCACTGTTCCAAAGAAACAAAGGGAAATCTGCTGGAGGCAGGGATTTTTGAGAAACTTGTATGTTCATCCAAAAAAAAAAAAAAAAAAGAAAAAGAAAGAATAAAGAGAGAGAGAGAGAGAGAGAGAGAGAAACAGCTGGTGCTACTTCCCAGCCTTCTTCTTGCCTCCTGTGTGGACTTGTTGACTGGTCCTGTGGCATCCTTCTTGCAGTCATGACAGAAAGACCAAGAGCATCATGGAGACACAGTCTTGATATTGTCCAGCTTTTGAAGCAAGGGCAGAAATTGCCTGCCTACAGATTTATTGCTGGTTAAGCCATAAAGTCATGTTTTCTGTTATAGACACTAAAAAGCAATGCTAATGATCCAGTAAAGGTATAAGGAAAGAAAAAAAGCAGAAATTTAAGCCAAACCTTGGGTTTTACCCACATTTGGAGTATGAGGGGACATGATGCCTACATACTCAGAAATGTTTGTTGTCTTGAATTTATTTAAAGGAGTCAGACAGCTATGTTCCCTGCTACTCCTTATATCTATTATTCTACTGCCAGGTCATTCTCCTTTGCTCCCATCCCAGAGAAACCTGTATCACCACCAGCATAATAATGATATTTTATTATCATGATCTGAAATCCTGGGGTTGATATCCAGCTGTTCTCAAATAGAGCAGGTTTCTGTCAAAGAGATTTCACTTAGGAGTAAGCATGACAGTATTCAAACTACTGCCACCCAGGGAGAAAGTCTTTATTTACCATTCTTCCTAGTTGTCAGTCTCTAGATAGGTATGTGTTCATTATTTTTTTCTCCCTTCCTCTTCTCCTGTATTCACAAAGAGAAAAGTTTGTCTTGTTAAAGGATACTCTGATGTCGGTGACTGAATTCTTTCCTCCTAGGTCATTTTACAATTAGATTCTTATGTGACTGTGATTTCCATCTCATGCAATTATGGGCAGTTGCATGCAATATTAAATTGTAGGACTGTCTTTGAAACTGAAGGCAATGAAAGCATAAATATCACCTTTTGGGGGTTTGTCGCTTATTGACTCTCACTGCTTATCAGAATGGCAACAGTTACCGCATTTTATTATAGTTGTATATGGCTCATTTTTATGAATGGAACTTAACAAATGAACATTTATGGCAGAGCTTTTCTTGGAGAGGGTCATCGTAACTAACAGACCACGAAACTGCCCTGAGTTAGTCTTTCTGATGTTTTTATCAAACAGATAATGAGCACATACCCACCTTGTCTGTCAGCACCAAACCTCTTTGAAATTTATTTTAGAACCTACTGTCATTTAGGGTGACTCACATCTGGGTTTCCTGTGAAAAATTGTTGACATGCTGTGGGATATAAACTACAGATTTTAGGATTTCACTTCCGAATAAAATCTAATAAACATCAGGGATGCTTTCATAGGCTTGTAGACTTTTAGTTTTTCCAGAGAAAGACACTAATGCGAAAACATATACTTATCATCATGATAATGTTATTATAAAAGAAAGTGAATTTAAGCCATGTTTAATAGAAGGGAAATCATGGTTGGATATCTTCTATATTCGTTGGGATAACAGAGTTGGGAATCTGATCTAACGCTTAGGGATTTATTCCAACTTTCCCTTTGCTTATTTGGAACTTCTTTATCCGTCAGTGAGAAACCTGACTCACATTCTCTACAATATATTTGAACTTACTTGCTCAGCACTAGAGTTCGTATAGTTTCAGAGTTACTGACCTGTACTCATGGGATAAACAAATATACAGAACTCCCGTGTTTGTACAGATCCTTTTGTCTTAGTATCCAGTCAAAACACTGTTTCCCAAAGCTCAGTAGGCCTTCTCCTTTCTTCTCGACACCTTTCATTGTAGGTATGTGGTTCATTTGTAACATCATTAAATGTGTTGTGGTCTGCATTTCTTTTTTATTTCCTCCCATTCCCTTGTTGATTAAAAAAAAATCTATATATGGTAAAATCCACTCTTTATGGTGTATAGTTTTAGAGATTTTGGCACATGCAGCCAGTTATGTACCCATCAGCATGGTGCCACAGAAAACACTTCCATCGTTCCCAAACTACCTTTGTGCTGCTTCTTTGTAGTTGATCCCTCTCTCCTCCCCCGACCTATGGGCAACTGCTAATCCCTTTCCATCTATATGTGTGTTTCCATCTATTTTGCCTTAGCTGTAAGTAATTTTTCCTGTTGAAGAGTTAATTGCCTTGCAAATTTTGTTTTCTTATTTAGGAGAAATGATTATTCAGATGAATGCTACTAATATGAGCCATCATATTTTGCTGCGACTCTCATAATAATATTAATTACTGTAGCTAGTGAGCACATACGTGCGTGTTGTATGTCAGGCACTGTGCGAAGCTCGTTTATGAACAACTTCACTCAATGTTCATTCTCCTCCATTCTTAACAATACAGCTAGTTCCATTTTACAGATGAGAAAACCAAGGCCAAGAGCTGGTCCATGACTTTCCTGGGTTTGTTCAACTGGAAGTGAAGTCATTATTTGAACCTAGGCTGTCAAACTGTTCTTGACCCCCTTTTCCTCACTACACTAGAATACTTCCTCACTAAAAACTCATGCTTACTGAATATGTACCTGGCACATGCGGAATGTTGGGTCCCAGACTGTCACACGGGTTATCTTATTAATTCCTCACAGTGGCCCCTTGATGTAAGTAAACTTTCCAGTTGTCCCCATTTTGCAGAGAAGCCAGAGGCAGGGAGGGCTGATATTGTGGTGCTGAGACCACACACATGGCTAAGTGATGGTTTTGTTTCAGTCTGAATCTGAGTTACTGCGAAGTCTGTTCACCCCTAATCACTGCTTCTCTGAATCAGGTTAGGACGTTAAGAATTAAAATGGATCGTGCGCCAGCATAAATGACAATGAATGAAAAAATGCCATTAATGATTTAGTGGAGGGAGGGAGCTAGAAGTCCTGGCAGTGGGCTGAAGTACCATTAGTCTCCATCTCCAGCCAGGAGAATGACTGTCAGAAGTGCAAACCATACAGCCGACAGGAATCTTGGGACATACTGCGTGCACATAACAGCTAAGAGCATTTTGGGGTGTGGATTCATGTTCAGAGAGGATGAAAGGCAGCAATGCCGTGTATAGGTCAGCTTTCCTGCTCTGTTACCCGGCTGGCTAGCCCCACTTAACAACTCTTTTGATGTGGTTTGCTGGAATCCTCATGGGTGTCGGAGGATGTGCGATTTAGGTTGCTGGTGTTTCAGCAACTTATGGTGCTTATTTGGCTGTGTTCTTACTGTGTGACCTTGGTCTCTCTCTGCATCCCTCTTCCTTTATCTATGACATCTGTTCTCCTCTATCTATGTTCCTATTCTTATGATGCTCCAGTGGGAGCAGAAGTGCCTTGCAGGGTTTGAACCCAGGGACAGGAAGCCTCTCTGGTCTTTCTTAAGGGTCTCCTACCCTTCACTCCCAGCCTTGGGATGATATGTGACTTCCACTGTGCTTGTTTGCTGGCAAAAAGGCCTGGTCCTAATGTTCTCCTGTGTGACATACTCAGGACTCCCTTTTTAGTAAGCTGAGCAGACTGGCACTGGATTTCCTTTGAAAGAAAGCAGACCATGAGATTCCTGATCTTTTTTTTCCCTCTCTTTAGATTTTTTATTGAGATAAAATTCTCAGTTGTACATTATTGTGATGTATTAAATACCATTCAGTTGTGCATTTTATAACGCTGAATGGTTAATTTTATACATTATGTGAATTTGTTGTACGGTACCCTGATATGTAGCCTTGCCAACCCACTCAAGTGTACACATTGTGGTTTTATGTGCACAGTCCCAGGGAAGGACACATTGAAATTTAGCAAGCACGAGATACGTCAGGGAAGCTTGTCAGAATATGGGGCTCTAGGCTCTGTTCTGAGGCAGAGACTCAGTATGTCTGTGAGTGGGGCTCAGGGGTTTTGTGTCACTGTTCAGTGTGACGTAGATAGATGAGTCTGCATGGTGGACCGCTCTTCGAGGAGCTCCGTGATAGATAATCTCTGAAATCCTGGGTCCAGCTTCCTCCTCTTCATTTCAGACCATTTTCCGCACCTTGAATGCCAGCCTCCTGGGATGACCCCAGGACCCAAACACACTGTCCTTCCTTTCCAGTGTGTCTGACAGCACCCTTTCGTTTGATTGTAATGTGTTCCCACCTCATACAAAGGTACATTTCTCTTCCTCCATTTAAGTCTCCGTGCAACCCTGTACTTCCTTTCCCTTTAGCACTTAGCATGGTGCATAGTTCACATGGTGGGGAACTTCCAGAGTTAAGGGTGCTGAGGGCCAGTCTACCTACTACTACTTTCACTAGCTGTGTGAATTTGAACAAGTTAATTAATCTCTCTGACATTGTTTCCTCCTTCGTATAAAAGGGATAATTAACAGTACCTAGATCCATAGGATGACTGTGGGGGTGGTAAGGGGCAACACTTATAAAAATATGCCTGGGACAGAGTAGGTACTCAATGATTTTATTCTTTTTTAATGTCTTTTACTCATTTGGTTGCTCCCATTTCTAATCTGTGAGCCTCTTGACAGTGGGGATTTTTCCTTGATATCTCCATTACTTACAAAGAACCTAGTCTCCAGAAGGTGATGAGGGCACCTGGGTGGCTGAGTCTCAGGGGTCTGGGATGGAGTCCCATGTTGGGCTCCCTGTTCAGCAGGAAGTCTGCTTTCCCTCTGCTTCTCCCCCTCCCCCACTCATGCTCTCTCTTTCTCCTTTTTCTTCCAAATAAATAAGTAAAATCTTAAAAGAAAATAAAAGTTGATCACACACACACTTTTTTTTTTTTTTTTTTGTAAGGGAGAGAGCGAGCATGAGCAGGGGGGTGGGTGGAGAGGGCCAGAGGAAGAGGGAGAAAGAGAATTCCAAGCAAGTTCTGTACCCCATGTGAAGCCCGAGGATCCAGGGCTTGTTGTGGGGCTTGATGTGGAGCTCGATCTCATGACCTTGAGATCATGACCTGAGCCTCAATCATGAGTTGAACACTCCACTGACTGATCCATCCAGGCACCGCCCCCCACCATTTTTAAAGGAGTTTTGTATATCCTGGGGACTCTTGAATGCACAAATGGATTTTACGAGTCCCCCTAACCCTTTTCTTTACTGTTTTCATCATTTTCTCGTTTGAGTTCTTCTCTTAAGACATACGATGCCTTGCAGCCACCTTCCTTCATTGGCTATTTGTTGAGCCCAGGCTTATATTCTGCTGAGTTGGCATTCCTTCCAGCATCCCCTTCCCCACTAATGACTGATTGATGGTGTGGGGAGAAGGGGGCGGTGGCTCATGTGCTGAGTCAGCACCCTAGGGGCTCTCAGGCTTGTCCCTAACTGAAGGGGGAGAAGGAACTCTATCTTTTCTGTTAATGGGAAGTGAAAGCCACCGGACCTTTGTGATTCATTCTGCAGGGTTGCAGAATGTGATCTGTGTGGCAGAGTGTGTATGTGTTTGTATGAAAATAGCCCTTCTGTTTAAAGCACACAGCTACTGCCAATAAACTTCAAGATAAGGAGATGAGAATTAGTTAAGAATAAAGAAATGTCCCAATAAGAAAGATAAAACTGTTTTTCAGTAGCCCTTAAAAATATATTGGAAATATATAACACTGCTACTCTCTCGCATTAGCATTAGGAACACAATAGGGCTATAGGAAAAGTCTTTGCTGTAACTTAGGGAGATAATTGGGAACTATAAAACTTGAGGAGTTATTACCATTTCTGTGTATTCCTCCAAGAAAATGAAAGCAGAAACTTTAACATACACGTGTTTGCCAAGTTATTGTAATAATCATTGTAACATCATTTACAATAACCCAAGGGTTGGAAACAACCAAAATGTCCCTAGAAAAAGGAGTGAAGTTCTGACATATGCTGTTAAATAAATGAACCTTGAAAACATGACGCTAACTGAAAGAAGCCAGGCAGAAAAGGCCAAATATTGTTTGATTTCAGCTATATGTGATACTTAGAGTCATCAAATTCATAGACACAGAAAACAGAATGGTGGTTGCCTGTTGCCAGAGTGGGGGGGATGGGGAATTATTTAGTGGGTACAGAGTTTCATTTGGAATGATGGAAAAGTTCTATAAAAAGATAGTGGTCATTGTTGTACAACATGATAAAAGTATTAAATGTCCCTGAATTTTCCAGTTAAAAATAATTAAAAGGCAAATTTTATGTTATATATATTTTACATTAAAAAAAAAAAATACGGGCGCCTGGGTGGCTAAGTGGGTTAAGCCACTGCCTTCGGCTCAGGTCATGATCTCAGGGTCCTGGGATCGAGTCCCACATCGGGCTCTCTGCTCAGCAGAGATCCTGCTTCCCTCTCTATCTCTCTCTCTGCCTGCCTCTCCATCTACTTGTGATCTCTCTCTGTCAAATAAATAAATAAAATCTTAAAAAAAAAAAATACCCCCTAAAGAATGAACAGCTAAGAAGAACATTGTAGGAGAAGCAGGCTCCTCCTTTGGTCAGTGCCCCTGAGATTTTTTTCCTGATACCCTGCACATTCCCTTTGTGGAGTGGTCATTCGTTTCTAGCTGCCTTGAGTTGGAAGCAGAACTTGGAGCCTGGCAACCTGCAGGCTGTAACTGGCCCATGGAGGAGTTTTGTTTGAGCCGCACTGTTTATTCGAAGTTTGCTGTGAGTATGAGATAGTTGGCATCAAAAATAGAAACTGGATCCCAGTCTCTTAAAAACCTGTAGTCTGGCCACAATGGATTCACATTCTCCCACCTCCGTGGTGTATCCGTAAAGGAGCTGGAGGAGCTCCCAAGCACTGCTGGGGCACCTGCCTGCCCTGAGGGGAAGGGTAGTTTCTGCCCCGCAACAGAACCCACCCTTTCATACCGAGTCTGGGAGTGGACCACTTCAGCTGTTGATCATGGTCTTTGTTCTGCTTTCAAAAAGGATTTGATCATTGTTATGTAAAGTAGCCTTTGTTTACAGCTCCTACTTTATTTCTTCCTGTAGGCCTGTTGGCTCAAAAGCCCCCTGTGGTCAAACTCAGTTTTTACACTTTCAAATTATTTTTAAAGTAGCCCAAATAATTAGATTTGAGCTATTTAGAACCTCTTTTGTGTACCCCACCACACCTCACCAGGTAGTTCTTACCCACTGATGAGGTGGGGTCCTGTGGTGATAGCCACAAGTTGCTACAGCCCTTTTGAGCCCCAGACCAACATCTCCCCTGCAGTGCGGTGGAGGTCGTTGCAGAGTTACATACCTTCTACCTCCTGGATGGTGGCTTCTTCATGGAAGGCTCTGGACAACGCTATGGGCTGAAAGTCTGAGCCCCTCCTAAATTCAGTTGAAGCCATAACTCCCAACGTTATGATGAGGCCTTTGGGAGGTGATTAGGTTTAGATGAGGTCATGAGGGTGGACCTCGCCCGCACACCCACAGGCTCCCCCGTGCTCCCTCGCGCTCTCTCTCTCTCTACACATGCCCACACCCATGCACTGAGCAAAGGCCACGTAAGGACAAAGCTAAAAGATGACTGTCTACAAGCCAGGAATCCGGCCCTTGCAAGGAACCAAATCTGCTGGCACCTTCATTTGGACATCCAACCTCCAGAAATGTGAGAAATAAATGTCTTTTGCTTCAGCCAGCCAGTCTGTGGTATTTTGGTCTAGCAGCCAGAGCTGACTAAGCCGGAAAGTCTCATGCTACAAGGGACTTCTCTCTCCTACAACCCTGTCCAAGTGCCACCCAACAAATTATCTCGTGTGTTACTATCTCTTGTGACTCTATCTTTTCCTTTGATCAGTCCCAAATCCCTCAAACTCTCTACAATTAATATATATTTTTTTCTTATCTGAAAGTACAAATAGAATTCACTAGACAGAGGAGAGAGAAGGTGAAAAAGAGTTCGATGTCATTAAGGGAAACTCTTATCCCCCCATCGAGATGGGAAAAGCAGTAAAATGGGCATTGAGGACTCTTATGGTTGCCAGAGCTGGGAGAGAGTGTATTACTTGTCCTCTGGCATGTGGCTGGGCCTTCCAATGATCGGCATTATCTGCATCTGCACTTGGATATTTTACAAGAGGCTCTACACTGATGACAACCCTTGAGTCTGTAAAAATGTGAGTGGCATATGCCTGGAGTGTACCTCTCATTGGTCAAGGATTAAATTTGTGGGGAAGCTCACACCTAAAGCAGCTTCGGTCTCATCGCAGGCTCTGAATCCAAGGTGAAAAGGCTACAGGAGCTGGTCACAGTCAGCGGAAATGCGTACCTAACATGGATTGATGGTTCTGGTTGATCAGGATTTGCAGGAAATGGGGTAATGCAATTACTATCCTCGGCCAGCTCTCTGTAGGGTGTTCTCACAGATCAGTGGCAAAAGATTTGTAGGCGATTTTCTTCCCCATTATATTGTGAGATGTACAAGCCTTCCTACTGATACTGCTGGGGAGAGATTTTTAACGGATTATGAGACTGCTGTTTAAAAAAATGATTTCCAGTTAAATACCTTTCAGTATTAAAATGGCAAAGTTCTCAAGAATGGGGGAATTCCTCCAAAATAATGGCTTCTCAAGGAGCTTAGTTTGATTGTCTTATAAGCAACTTTAACTTCGTTCTTTTCTTCTTTCCTATGACAAATGAGAAAAGAAGTCTGCGTTACATCGAACAGTCAGATTTCCAATGTGGTGTTTACTTGCATTTTCCATTTCTACTGCAGCCAGGAAGTCAAATCCAAAGGATTAAACACCCCGTTCGAAATGTAATGCAAAATTAAAGAAAAAACGGGAAGTTCACCAATAAATGAGGAAGACTTTGCTCACAGTTTCTAAGCGATACTTGGGAGTGCCAACAAATTGGGCAAAGGTGACCTTGAGTGCACAGGCCATCTATGTTAGCCTTCCTTACCTTCCTGCTGGTGTCATGAGGTTAATTTTCCTACCACCATCATTGCTAATAGTGACCATGTTTTCAACGTTTTCTGTGTGCCAAGCCCAGTGCTTTTTATCCATTATTTTCCTAATTCTTTAAAACCCCTTAAAGTACATATTTTAATTACTCCCATTTTAAAGGGAAAACCAGACATGGACAGTTAATATGCTCAAGGTCATGGAGCTAGTAAGTGATAGAGTAACATTCCAAACCATCTTCTCCATGTCTCCACACCCACAGCCCAAGTCCCCGTGTGCACTGCCAGGAACAGTTGCCTTCAATTTACCTCCCTTCGCTTAACACATGTGGCCAGGGGTCTGGCCCCTCATTGGTCTTGAATAGATCAGGGCATTTTCTTCTCCATCTGAGACCTCCAAGGGCCAAAGGCATAACAGTCATAACAAGTCATATACTAATCAACAAGTATGTATATCAGGGGTCTACTAGAGAGCAGGTACTGGGTCAGGGGCTGGGAAACAGAAGAGAGACTACAAGAGAGTGCCCCACCCTCATGGCATTTTCATTCTCAGGGGAGACAAGACATAAACAGAATTCAACATGATCATGAGAGAAAATAGTAAGTAAGGGCCCATGGAGAAGGCTCTCTGAAAAGGTGATGTTTCTGCTAAAACTTGGAGAGAAGGAAAGAGCTGCCTGCCTGCATTAAGGGGAGGAACATTCTAGGCAGAAGAAACACCAAATGCAAGGAGACTGAGATGGGAACAAAGTTAATCTGTTTGAAAAAATGGTAAGGAAGTCCAAGTGGCTGGAGTAAGAGAATATTAAGGGAGGGAGCCCTCCCTACGTGGGATTCAATAGTTTGTCTTCAGAGGGTAGAGCAGACATACTCTGTATCTCTGGTTATTTTCTTTCTCCTTTAAAGAAGTTCTTTTCTCTTTCTACTTCTCTCTTCCTTTGCCTTATTCAAGTACCTGCTGCAGTTGCCCTTGCTTAAAAAACGTTACTCTCTGCTGATCTGGGCTTTTTAATTCAAGAGATCTTCGAGCATTATATGCCAAATCCTGGGATAGGCCATGCAGGGACTTGGAAGAAGTAAAGTGATGTGTTTGTGGGTCTTAGAAACATGTAGCTTTGAATTCCAGAAGTGAAAATGAAGTTGACCTTGCAGAAATGAATCGCAGGTTAGGTGGTGGTAAGCCTCTAAAGAAGATTCATGTGGGACCTTTTCAAATAATTCTGTTCACACCAGTCAATTTTAAACCACCCTGCATCCTAGTGAGCACGGTTTATGGCTTTGTTCACATCATAGATTTGGAAATCAAGACCCAAGAAAGGTCACACCATTAAATAAATGTTCAACACTCAGGGAGAGATGGGATGTTAACAGATCCTCAGTTTCATGACATTAACTTGCTACTATTGTAGTAGCTACTTTGGTTTGCATTTGTAAAACCTAAAAAAAAATTTTTTTGCCCATTTTTTTAAAGAAACAAATCAAGTTTTTGATGTAAGCATTTTTCCATTTCAGAGAAGTGAATAAAGGAAACATGCATTGATTAATATTCTTGGGGTACTAGAAACTATCTGAAAACGCTTTACGTCCAATGTTTCTCCAATTTATTTTGCTTAAAAGTATACCTAGAGCTGTGCTGTCTGAAGAATTCATGTGAAAACATAATGTAAAACATGTCTATAGTTTTTATCTTGACTATACACTGGAATGACAATCTTTGCATATATACTGTTAAATAGGTCACTATATTAATGTAATTTCACTTGTTCATTTTTACCTTCGTAAAAATGCAGCTACTAGAGAATTTAAAATGACGCATGGCTTGCATTCTTTTCCTATTGGATTGTAGTACTCTAAAAAGACTTCTGCATCCAGTCATGATGCTGTAATCGACACTGGGTTGCCCTCCTATTGAAAACAACTGTAAAACAATGAAATCGGTGAGGGTCTTCTTTTCAGGTCTCCATCAAAGCCAGGGCAGTTCTCTTGGGAGAAGGGCAACACATAGCACATACACTGAGCTTCCTCATGGAAGCCTGGCTGTCGGTCCAGGAGGCCTTTTCTGCTGTAGGGCAGGAACGTTGCACCAAGTGGAGTGATGGAATGAACTGTGAGGTAGAGAGTAGCGAGTTCTTGGCTTCTGAAATGGAATCATTTTGGGCAGGGTATCAGAGAAGAGGAATATGTACTGGGGAGAATTCCTACATCTTCATGGGGATTTACTGCAGGTCCTTGGCTGACGGCTGGGCTATCCTTGCATAGGCGATGTCACTAGACTTAGCAGGGATCTCTTGATGTAGGGCTGACATCTAAGTAACAGCTGTGCTTGTGCAGGGCTGAGACACATTAGGATCCAGGCAAGCTGCACGGGGTGAGGGGAGTTACCCTGAACACCTGGTACAGTCAACTTTGACCCCAGAATGGCCATGCCTTACCAGTAAATTCTGATTCCACTAGAATAGGAACACACCAAATGACTAAGTTCAAGATGGAAATATGGCTACTGGACAAAAAAAAAAAAAATAAAAAAAAAAAAAAAAAAAAAAAAAAGGCCAAAAAAAAAAAAAAAAAAAAATAAAAAAAAAAAAACCAAATTCAACAGGATCAGATACTAATTTACTAATTTAACCACCTGTGTGACTAAAAGCACCATTTAAAAGAAGGTAGCATAATCTGGACTCCTAATAGGAATTATCCATGCTTTCTGACAGACAATAAACATTACTAGAGATACGAAAAAGGAGGATAATGTGATCTGTAAACAAGATATAAAATAAAGTCATTAGAAACAGACCCTGGTGTGACATGGGTGTTAGAATTATCTCCAGTTATTTAGAAGTAAAATTAGAAACTTCTAAATAACCAATGCTTTAAAGAAGGAGAGCTCACAAGGAAAATTATATTTTTAGATGATTGATTCTGAAAATACAGTGTATTAAAATTTATGAGATGCATGGGGCGCCTGGGTGGCTCAGTGGGTTGGGCCGCTGCCTTCGGCTCGGGTCGTGATCTCGGAGTCCTGGGATCGAGCCCCGCATCGGGCTCTCTGCTCGGCAGGAAGCCTGCTTCCTCCTCTCTCTCTGCCTGCCTCTCTGCCTACTTGTGATCTCTCTGTCAAATAAATAAATAAAATCTTTAAAAAAAAAAAAAATTTATGAGATGCAGCTAAAGAAGGAAGTTTATATTACTTCCTTCCTAAGAAGGAAGTTTATATTACTGTGGAAACAAATGGGACTTGACCTATACCTCCCCAAAATTGAGTTGAAAGGATTCATAGATCTAAATGTTTAAACTAAAATGATAAATTTTCTACAAGAAACCATAAGAGAATATCTTTACAGTTTTGGTGTAAGGAAAATTTTCTTAGAGCATACACAAAAAATACTAATGATAAAAAAAAAAAAAGTAAAATTGGCCTTTGTTAAAATTAAAAAAAAAAACTTCTGTCAAGATATCTTTAAGAAAGTGAAATGGCAAGCTGTGCACTGGGAGAACATATTCATAATACTGCTATCTGACAGAGTACTTATGTCCTGAATGCATAAAGACAACTCACTAAAAATGGGAGAATGACTTGAACATACATTTCCCATCAGAGGCTATGAGAATGTCCACTGAATATATAAAAATGTGGTAAAGATGATAGTCATCAGGAAAATGAAATTAAAATCACAGTGAAATATGACTTCACACCTACTAGAATAACTAAAATTAAAAAGAATAAAAACACCAAATGTCGGTGAGTATGGAGAAGAACCGGACTATCATACATTGCTGGTGGGAGTGTAAAGTGGCACACGTGCTTTGGAAATCTGTTCAGTAGTTCATTTTGCAGTGAAATACCTATTATCTAGCAATTCCACTCTTCAGTAACTACATGAGGGTAATACCATACAGCCACATACACATATGTGCAGACACACACAAGTGTATGAATAATAAAGTTTATTGCACCTTTATTTGTAATATACAGATCTAGAAGCAGACATTCCAGCGTCCATCAACGAAGAATGGATAAAAAAACAATGGTACTCATGTGTTTTAATACTGCTCGGCAACATAGAAAAGACTAGCTTCATGATGTAAGCATTGATGGGGGCGAGTCTCAAATACGTTGGAAAGAGCATCAGGGCCCCGGCACAGAAGCATACATATTGTATGTTTTCATTATATGTTGTTAAAGAATTGACAAATGAATGGTGAGAGAATTCACAACAGTCATTGCCTGAAGAAGTTGGAGGCCAAACAGGGGTGAGACATTGCAGTGGGGTGATGGAAATGATCTCTACTTGATTAGAGTGGTGGTTAGATGCGTGTATACGGTTATCAGATCTCTGAATCTTTATGCGCCTAAGATCTGTGCATTCTCTATGAACATTCTCCCTAAGGGGAAAAAAATCCTTAAAGAGAACACGCTAAAGCAGGGGTTAGCTCATGGGCCCATCTTGCCACCTGTTTCTGTCAAGGCAATGTTATTGTTCCACAGCCATACTGACTCATCCACATACAGTCTCTAGCTGCTGTGGCATTGGAATAACAGAGGTGAGGAGTTGAGACAGAGACTATGAGGCCAGCACAGCCTAAACTATTTATTATCCAACTTGTTCTAGAAAACCTTCCTAACCATTGCTCCAGAAAAATTATTTAAATGCAGACTCAGAAACCCAGTGTCAGGCATTCTGCTCCAGAACAGCTGAGGAAAGAACTCTACCATTCTCTTCCATTTCCCGGAAGGTTTCAAAGCAGGCAAAACTGGTGGGCAGGGAGTACAGAATTGATCCTTTCAAAATTCCTATCAATACATAGCCACTCTCTTCGGTCATAAAATTATTTTACTGACTGATCTCATTTGTTCATGCTGGAGTTATAAAAGCCTATTTCTTCCCCATTAGCTTTCTGTAGAAAGTGAGAAAAGTTCCATCTCATCATCGTTATGTAATCATCCTTCATAAATTTGGAGGGCCTCACATGTGCTGGTATTATCAGAACATTCTCCTGCCACTATCGTGGCTCTCTGTGGGTGGCTGTTTGAGAGGCTAAAAGATACGAGGGGGGAGAAATTCACAAAGCACTTTCCATGCACGTCTAAGGGATAATGACACTTAAGAAGCTTTCCTTAAAACTGATCTGGCTTCGTGATGATTTGAGCTTGCTCTTTAATTAGTTTTTAGAAGCATATATTGTTTATTATCATTATTTTATTTTGCCAAATAGAAGCTTAACATGCTTTAGTTCACAAAGGACCAGATGCTCTTTACTGGGTTTTAACCACCAATCAAGGAAGAAGAAAATGTCTTATCACCCTGGAAACTTTTCCCCCATGGATGGTATGTGACTAAGATTTAAGGATTATGGGGGATAGTTTGGGCAGAACCATTTATGCTCGCTAAATAGTACATTTATGCCTCTGTCTTTCCAGCGTCCTTGCAGTTAGGTAGGGTTGTGTGACTGGTTGTGCTTGATGAAATGTCTGGCTTCTCCACTGTTTCTTCCCCCATAGAGGCATGTGTTGAGATACGGCTACCACGGGAATGGAATGAAACAGCTTTAATTAAGGAGCTTGGTTCATTTGATCAGGAAATGAATGTGTGTTGTGTCAATCCAGAGTCTTTAGGATTATTTGTTTTTGCAGCATATCCTTGTCTTTTCTGACTAATATGATACTCTTTGATATAGGTGAAGGCACTCATTGGAGAAAACAGACTCAGAAAAACATTACAAAGATACAGAGTATAAATGTGCCATTGCCAGGAAGGATGGGCTGCCCATTAACAGAGAAAGGACAGTGACTATTAGCTGCTGTTCATCTTTAGCCACATAAAAATAAATCACAGTTGGTTCCAAGAACCTACATAAAAATGAATACAAACAGAAGCAGACCAATGCATGACCTATAAAAAAATAAATATAAGGACAGGGGGAGACCATTGCGTTCCAAGCAAGAGGTCTCTGTTGTGAATTTTGGTGTGTGATTTTTTTTTTTCTTTTGAGAGATTCCCTCAGAGGATGCAAGTTATTACCCTCCAACTCACTTAAAAATGTCTTCTCTGAGGGTATTGGATTGGAAGAGAAAATTTCTATGATGCCGGAGCTCATTTGTCATGCGGCTTTGCTCTCTGGCAAGACAGCCTATTACATCAATGGTCGCATCGTCCATCTTCTGTGCTGACAAGACTCACCTGATTACTCACCTGCTCTGCAGCGTTGCTTGTGCCTTCTTCTACCCTTCCCAGGATGACTGTCACTGGCTTCCATGTCAGTCTCTCCTTCTAGAATATGAGCTTCAGAGGCAGAGTACCTCTTACTCATCTTCGAGTATCTTCATGTTGACATCAGGCACATGGCAGACACTCAGTGTGTGTTTCTGACTGGATAAGTACATGATAACTCTACCACTCATATTCCTCATCTCTTTGGATGTCACCACCTTCATTGCCACCACTATGATCTAAGCAGCTGTCAATCAATTTTGCTTGACTCTTCAGATAACCTCCAAGAGCCTTGCTACATCTATTCTTACCTTCGCTATCAGTGTTTTCATCAAGGTTGGAGCCATCTCTTTAAAACCCCAGTATTACCTCACCCCCCTACTTTAAATGGTTTGGTGGCTTTCCATGGCCACCTTTGAATAAAGGCTGAAGTCCTCCACGTGGTCTGCAAGACACTCTGTATCCTCACCTTGCTCACATGCCTCATGGTTCAGCTAGATTTCTTTCTTAGGGTTGCTCAAACACACCCTGGTTTATCCTGCCACAGGGTCTTTATCCATGCTGTGTTTTATGCTTCCTATGCTCAACTTCAAGATACACACGCACACCCTTGCTTACCTAGTTTAATTCCAACTTCTTTTTAGACCTCAGCTCAAATTAGGGGGCTTTCTTCTTTATAATTTATAATTTCATACAGTATCAAGTATCCCTTATTTATAGAACTTATCAATAGTTACAGTTTTAAATTTACTTTTGTGGTTTTTTAATTCAGGTCTATAAGCTCTAAGCCCTAGGACCTGTCTGGTTTTCGCCTAGCACTGCATCCCAAGACCCTATCCCAATGTCTAGCATATATTTATTCAACAAGTAATGTTGTATAAATGAATGCCTTGTTAGGGGTATTTTAATAGCTCACTCCTGACTAGGGAGGCATAATGAGTGCTGCCTGGTCCTTTGAGCTAAGGGAAAGCTGAAGTACGCTGCAGAAGTGGCAAGGACTAAAGGTATGGCATCAGCTTTGCCCTGCTCAGAAGGCCTTGTCTGGGGCAGGCAGGAATGGAGGGGAGGGGACTAACTGGTGGGGCCCAGTCATCCGGGTGCTTGAACTCAGAGTCTCTTCTAAGACTGTGGAGGGGTTCATTCTCCAACACTTTATCCAACCAGCCATGCTAGGCTTTTCAAAGCCATCCATAAGTTCTGACAGGCTGAGGTTCAGAAATGTCTATTCTGGACACCATGCCAGTGTATTGACTAACAAGAGGGTTTTATCTGCAAAAAGGACATTTGGAATACCTGGTTCTTTGTTGTAAAACATCCACTCTAGGTTGGGATTCTCTAGATTTCATTCTGCTGGGACAATGAGGTGACAAGGGCCAGAGGTTAGTGCAACTTTCATTGTTGTTTTTTGCATTTAGCTCATTTCAATGCAGAAGAGTGTTGGGCTATAAAAAAACTGCCATCATCATTTTGAGGCAAGTAGGAAGGTTAACAGGGCTCTGGTGTGAAGATAAAATTTGCTGTCTATATGTTCAGAGTATAAATGTATAAGTTAGAAGAAACTATCGTATTTGAATGTGGATCAGCCAGGCTATCTGAAGGAAGCCTGGAGATTATCAGCTAATAGAATGGTGGTTAATCATAAGGGATGAAAGGGGATAGGTTTAAAGGCAAAAAAAGAAAAAAAAAAAAAAACAACCTAGAAGCATGGCTGAAGGTAGCTGGGCCACTCTTGGCACTCTTTTTGGACCTTTTTGATGCTTGCTATAGATGCTGTGTTGACCAGATGGTTGTTAAGATAATGAGGATAAATCTCTGAGAAGTAGTGTGAGAGCAAGGCCTTGAGGCAGAGATACGGAGGATCTGTGTACTTGTTTCCCCAGCTATCAGGGCAGTATCCTCTGCAAGGGCCACAGCCATGCTGGCCGCCCCCAGTGTCCAAACCTGCTTGGCTTTTGTTACACTGTTTCCCCTGACAATGCAAGCAGTCCCACTTGCTGGTGGGAGGATGCCATGTGTCTCAGGTGTTCCGGGGGAGGAGGGAAAAAAAAAAAAAAAAAGAGTTGAAAACCATGACTGTAATTACAGAGAAAAAAAGCACAGAGAATGGCAAGGATGAGGGCTGATGCTTCAATTTGTTATGATGTCTGTTTTCTGACCATCTTTTAGATTCCCTAGAAATTACTCATTTTTAGGAATGCCTGACTTCTGTGCATTTCTGCAGAGCTCAGGTCTAAACTAATTTGATGTAAATTATACATTTGTAAGTGGTATGCTAGAAAAACCTGTATGGGGCCCACAAAGACAAAGTGCACAAAAGGAAATGGTGATGTGTTTTATTCATAAGGAAGCATTTCTCTTCAAAATTCTTACACAGCCCCTAAAAATACCTAATGCATCACAAGCCGACATTTGTACTGCTTGCTTTCCATACACAGAGAAGTACTGTTCCTTTTAATCAAGTAAGTTTATTTTGCGATGAAACCTTTTGTATAATATTGAAAAATAGTTGTGTTCCTTGGAAGCTATTTCGGGTTTCTGAAATGATCATTTTTAATCATTCGCCTAGCAAAACAATTTACCAAGCAGTGGAGGATAACGAACCATAAAGTTTAATTTGCCTTTTTTAATTGAGTTGTTAATTAGCACCCCTCCACCGTTGGAGACTCCCAACTTGCTTTTTTGTTTTGCTTCTGATCCGAGGCATTTTAAAGAATCTAATCTATCATATTTCCTCTACCCAGGTACTTTCATGAATCACATCAATAGGTGATTATTTCCTAAATCTGTTGAAGCTTCAGCAGATGCATACAAATTTTGTCAATGGCAAATAATTACATAGGGAATATAGAGTATTAATATAGGTATTAATTTAATAATGATATCAGCCATTCATTGAATTCCTACTATGTGCCAGACACTGTTCTAAGCATTTAACGTGCATTACTTATTCTTCACAGCATTTTGAGGTACTGACAATGAGATCCATTTTATACATAAGCGAGCAGAGGGTCAGTCATGTTAAACACTTTTTTCCCCAAGGTCACCCAACTTATCAGTACTGGAGTAAAGCTTCAATCCCAGGCAGTCTGGCTGATGGCCTTACCGGTCATCCTTTTAACCCTGTGCTGTGTTCTCGAGATCCTTAAAGTCAGATAGATCTGTATTTGAATTTTAGTTCAATTGTTAATATTGATGTTAAAATTAACCATATGCTATATTGAGAAACAGTTTCATGGGTGTGTGACCTGGGCAGGCAAGACCCCACACCTAGGAGGGCCCTGTACTAGTTTAATGTTCTTCTTGACATTCTAAATAATTTCTGGACAAGGGACCATACATAACATTTTGTGCTGGGTCCTGCAAATTAGGTAGCTGGTTCTGGTACTAGTGTTCATTTATTTATTTATTTATTTGTCTATTTATTTACTTATTTTAAATATTTTATTTATTTATTTGAGAGAGAGTGCATGAGTCGGGGAAGGAGCAGAGAGAGAAGAGAGAGGGAGAAGTGGGCTTCCCACTGTGCAGGGGCTTGATCCCAGGACCCTGAGATCATGACCTGACCTAGGGGCAGATCCTTAACCAACTGAGCTACCCAGGTGCCCCCTATCGTTCTTTTAATATATGCTTATTCTCTTTGCTTGTCATATTTTCTGTGCATGGCTTAGTTAGGTCCTTTGTTTAGGGTTTCTCAAAGCTAAAATCAAGGTGTCAGCCAGGGCTGGGTTTCCATCTGGAGGTTTGACTAGGGAGCCTAGTTCCCTGCTTTGTGCTTCTGTGGCAACATTCAGTTCCTTGCTTCTGTAGGATTCATGGCATTTTCTTTTTTCCAAAGCCAGCATGGAGAGAGAGAAAGACTAGAGCAAGTCTTCCAGCAAGGTGTATTTTTTTTTTTTAAGATTTATTCATTTTAGAAAGGAGGGGAGTACAGAAGGATAGAAAGAGAAGCAGACTCCCCACTGAGCATGGAGCCAAACATGGGACTCAGTACCATGACCCTGAGATCATGCCCTGAGCCAAAACCAAGAGTTGGACGCTTGACTGACTGAGCCAACAAGGCGCCCTAAGGTGGTGTCTTGTATCAGGAAACATAATTATAGCAGTGGCATCCCATCACCTCTGTTGCATTTTATTGATTGGAGGCAAGCTACAGGTCTTTCCCACTTTTGAGGGGAGGGATTATACAAAGATGTGAACACTACAAGATGGGAATCATGGGGGACTGCCTTGGATCTGTTTGCTACAATTTTTATGTATTATTATTATGTGTACTTAATTGTTGTTGCCATGATTTTGATTGTTGTTACTAGTGTCAGCAACTCTGTAGACCTTACGGTGTTCTAGGCCCTGTTCTAAGAGCTCTACATGTACTAACTCACTGACTCTACAGCTGAACCCCAGGATCCTGAGGACTGAGCCAAAGGTCACCCCCCTCTCTGCCCTCTGGAATTAACAGTTTTCCAGGCAGTGATGCATGAGGCAACTCTTTTTATTTTCCTGAGGGATATGATCGCTTCAGAGAGTAGATAAGTGTAAATGATTATAAAGATGGAATCTAGTGCCCAACAGACCCAGGTGAGATCCCCACTCCCCTGGTTTCTGGTAGTGTGATCTTGCCCAGGTCTCCCCTACATTTCCTCATCAGAGGTGCTCCAAGAGGGCAGGGAGCAGTGTGCAGAGGTTAAGGCTGCCTCAAGGCTAAGGTCCTTTACAACATGGCAATTCCAAAGAGGAAGGATCGAAGGGAAAATGGAATGGAATTCCATCATTCTTCTTTCCTTGCAGATGTGTCTGTGAGGCTCTTCAAAGACAGAGTTGGTGGGGGTGGAGGAAGCAAATGCTACCCTAAGGTTCAGCTGGAAAATAGGGCCTTCTGCTCCCACATTTTTCTTTTAACTGCTCTGAATGTTTGGTAGACATGCCACTGGAACATCCAGCATTTTGCTGCAGGAGAGAACCAGATCTTACCCAGTCTTTGTTGAGCTACCACTGCCTGATAATTTGTGAAATTCTACACATCTTCCTTTGGAAATGCTTCTACTTTCTCCTGCGGAGCAGCAGGAACATTCACTCTCATTCCTAAATGTCCTATGTCCATTTGATTGACCAATTCCTTGGTGAAGGGTGCAACAATTAAGCACAAGAAAAAAAGACTGTCCCCTTCCTTGTTTTGATCCCAGCCCATTTCCACCCATTTATAACTCCTCTTGCTTTCTTAGTTATTCTGTTTCTCACTGACATGGTCAATCTCTTTCCTTCTACTGGACCTTCCCTTCTATCCTTTGAGTAACTCATCCTATAAACAAGATATCCTCAGAGTCTCTCACCTCCTCAAGTGGTGTTTCCTTCTGAATTTTGAAAAAGAGCAATCTGTGGCTTGGTTTCCTATCTCTGATCACTTGTGTACTCCTCCCAACCCCTGTTAATCTGACTGCTACACTTTCTGCCCCAAGGATATGACTGTCTTGAGAGTCACCTGGGGCCCCGTGGTTGTCAGTGCCTGTTTTCAGCTCTTATTCTCCTTGGTCTGTCCGTAGTGCAGATGGCATGGACCAACCCAGCTACTTGAGTCTCTGCACACTCATGTTCCTTGCCAGCCCTGTTTCTTTGTATTCCTTGTGACCTCTCTTCTTAATTCTCTGTCTCTCAGACACAGGCAATTGTAGGCAGTCCTCTACAACATACTCCTGAATTCCTTGCATTTTCCTTTACTTCTCCATTTTCGTCAAGGATCCTGGCCAGTCACCATGGACAACACTTTAGGAGCACCTCCTACCTGTCAGGCCCTGTTCTAAGGGCTCTTCACGTGCAAACCCCTCTAATCTCCCAAATGCCTGATGAAATAAAAAGAATATTGTTACTGTTTTGTAGGAGGAAAACTGAAACACAGAGTTTCTATTTCTTGCTTTCAAATTTCTGGGTATAAACCTGACTTGTCGTGGAGTTTGTCTTCAATTTCTGTTTTTGTGCTTGTGAATTCCTGGGTTCTCTGCTGATGATACACAATCAAAACCAAATTCACTTCCCTTCTCCCGTACTTTTGCTCTTCCTCTGTGCTCCCTGGTTTTGTTTATTTACTGTAATAGGTTTCATTTGTCAATGCAGCATGATTTTTGGTGACTCCCTGCCTTCCCAAACACCCCCCATCCATTTGGCTGTTTGATTCTATTCATTTCACTCCCAAATATCCTCTTTCCTTCCAGATTCCACAATGTTCTTTTGAGCCTTCTTTACTTTAAAAATTTTTTTTTTGTTTTTTAATTTTTGTTATTAACATATAATGTATTATTTGCCCCAGGAGTACAGGTCTGTGAATCATTAGGCTTACACATTTCAAAGCACTCACCATACCACATACCCTCCTCAATGTCCATAACCCAGCAACCCTATCCCAACATTCCCTAGCTACCCTCAGTTTTTTTGTGAGATTGAGTCTCTTATGGTTTGTCCATTTCTTTGTGTCTTCCTCCATTTCTTTCAGAAGTAGTTTATAGTTTTCTGAGTACAGATTCTTTGCCTTTTTGGTTAGGTTTATTCCTAGGTATCTTATGGTTTTGGTTGCAATTTTAAATGGGATCGAGTCCTTAAATTCTCTTTCTTCTCTTTTGCTGTTGGTGTATAGAAATGCAACTGATTTCTGTGCATTGATTTTATATCCTGACACTTTACTGAATTCCTGTATGAATGAGTTCTAGGAGTTTTGGAGTAGAGTCTTTTGGGTTTTCCACATAAAGTATCATATCATCTGCAAAGAGTGATAGTTTGACTTCTTCTTTGCTGATTTGGATGCCTTTAATTTCTTTTTATTGTCTGAATGCAGAGGCTAGGACTTTTAGTAATATGTTGAATAGCAGTGGTGATAATGGACAGCTCTGCCGTGTTCCTGAACTTAGGGGAAAAGCTGTCAGTTTTTCCCCATTGAGGATGATGTTCGCTATGGGTTTTTCATAGATGGCTTTGATGATATTGATGTTATACCCTCTGTCCCTACACTTTGAAGAGTTCTGATCATGAAAGGTTGCTGTACTTTGTCAAATGCTTTTTCAGCATCCATTGAGAGTATCATATGGTTCTTGTTCTTTCCTTTATTAATGTATTGTATCACATAGATTAATTTGTGGATGCTGAACCAAACTTGTAGCCCAGGAATACATCCCACTTGGTCATGGTGAATAATCCTTTTAATATACTGTTGGTTCCTGTTTGCTAGTATTTTGGTGAGAATATTTGCATCCGTGTTCATCAAGGATATTGGTCACTAATTCTCCTTTTTTTGATGGGGTCTTTGTGTGGTTTTGGGATCAAGGTAGTGCTAGCCTCATAAGATGAGTTTGGAAGTTTCCCTTCCATTTCTATTTTTTGGAACAGTTTCAGGAGAATAGGAATTAATTCTTCTTTAAATGTTTGGTAGAATTCCCCTGGGAAGCCATCTGGCTCTGGGCTCTTGTTTTTGGGAGATTTTTGATGACTGCTTCAATCTCCTTACTGGTTATGGGTCTGTTCAGGTTTTCTATTTCTTCCTGGTTCAGTTGTGGTAGTTTATATGTTTCTAGGAACGCATCCATTTCTTCCAGATTGTCATATTTGCTGGCGTATAGTTGCTCATAATATGTTCTTATAATTGTTTGTATTTCCTTGGTGTTGGTTGTGATCTCTCCTCTTTCATTCACGATTTTATTCATTTGGGTCCTTTCTCTTTTCTTTTTGATGGGTTGGCAAGGGATTTATCAGTGTTTTTAATTCTTTCAAAAAACCAGCTCCTAGTTTCATTGATCTGTTCTCCTGTTCTTTTGGTTTCTATTTTATTGATTTCTGCTATGATCTTTATTATTTCTCTTCTCCTGCTGGGTTTAGGCTTTCTTTGTTGTTCTTTCTCCAGCTCCTTTCTCCTTTAGGTGTAGGGTTAGGTTGTGTACTTGAGACCTTTCTTGTTTCTTGAGAAAGGCTTGTATTGCTATTTACTTTCCTCTCAGGACCCCTTTTGCTGTGTCCCAAAGATTTTGAGCAGTTGTGTTTTCATTTTTATTTGTTTCCATGAATTTTTTTCAATTCTTCTTTAATTTCCTGATTAAACCATTCATTCTTTAGTAGGATGCTCTTTAGCCTCCATGTATTTGCATTCTTTCCAACTTTCCTCTTGTGACTGAGTTCTAGTTTCAAAGCACTGTGGTCTGAAAATATGCAGGGAATGATCCCAGTCTTTTGGTACCAGTTGAGACCTGATTTGTGACCTAGAATATGATCTATTCTAGAGAATGTTCTGTGTGCACTAGAGAAGAATGTGTGCTCTGTTGTTTTGGGATGGAATGTTCTAAATATATCTGTGATGTCCATCTGGTCCAGTGTTTCATTTAAAACCTTTATTTCCTTGTTGATCTTTTGCTTAGATGATCTGTCTGTCTCAGTGAGGGGGGTGTTAAAATCCCCTACTATTATTGTATTATTGTCAATGTGTTTCTTTGATTTTGTTATTAGTTGGTTTATATAGTTGGCTGCTCCCATGTTAGGGGCACAGATATTTAAAATTGTTAGATCTTCTTGTTGGACAGACCCTTTAAGTATTATATAGTGTCCTTCCTCATCTCTTATTATAGTCTTTGACTTAAAATCTGGTTTATCTGATATAAGGATTGCCACCCAGCTTTCTTTTGATGTCCATTAGCATGGTAAATTGTTTTCCACCCCCTCACTTTAAATCTGGAGGTGTCTTTGGGCCTAAAATGAGTTTCTTGTAGACTGTATATTGATGGCTCTTGTTTTTTTAATCCATTCTGATATCTTGTGTCTTTTGATTGGGGGCATTTATCCCATTTACATTCAGGGTAACTATTGAAAGATATGAATTTAGTGCCATTGTATTGCCTTTAAGGTGACTGTTACTGTATATTGTCTCTGTTCCTTTCTGGTCTGTTAGTTTTAGGCTCTCTCTTTGCTTAGAGGACCCCTTTCAATATTTCCTGTAGGGCTGGTTTGTGTTTTCAAATTCTTTTAGTTTTTGTTTTTCCTGGAAGCTTTTTTTAATCTCTCCTTCTATTTTCAATGATAGCCTAGCTGGATAAAGTATTCTGGGCTGCATATTTTTCTCCTTTAGTGCTCTGAATATATCATGCCAGTCCTTTCTGGCCTGCCAGGTCTCTGTGGATAGGTCTGCTGCCAATCTAATATTTCTACCATGTATATTGCAGACCTCTTTTCACGAGCTGCTTTCAGGATTTTCTCTTTGTCACTGAGACTTGCAAGTTTTACTCTTAGATGATGGGGTGTGGACCTATTTTTATTGATTTTGAGGGGGGTTTTCTGTGCCTCCTGGATTTTGATGCTGGTTCCCTTCTCCAAATTAGGTAAATTCTCTGCTATAATTTGCTCCAGTATACCTTCTGCCTCCCTCTCTCTTTCTTCTTCTTCTGGGATCCCAATTATCTTAATATGGTTTCATCTTATGGTATCACTTATCTCTCAATTTCTCCCCTCGTGGTCCAGTAGTTGTTTGTCTCTCTTTTGCTCAGCTTCTTTATTCCCCATCATGTGGTCTTCTATATCACTAATTCTCTTTTCTGACTCATTTATCCTAGCAGTAAGATCGTCCATTTTTTGTTATACCTCATTAATAGCTTTTTTGATTTCAACTTGGTTAGATTTTAGTTCTTTTATTTCTCCAGAAAAGGATTTTATTTCTCCAGAAAGTGATTCTCTAATATATTCCATGCTTTTTGAGCCCAGCTTGCACCTTGATCATCATCATTCTAAACTGTAGCTCTGACATATTACTAATGTCTGTATTGATTAGGTCCCTAGCTGTTGGTACTGCCTCTTGTTCTTTGTTTTTGTGGTGAGTTTTTCTGCCTTGTCATTTTATCCAGATAAGTATAGATGAATTAGAGAACAGAATACTAAAAGTGTAGCAACGACCCCAGAAAAATATACACTAACCAAATCAGAGGAGACCCAAAACAGGGTTGGGGGAAAAGAAGGAAGAGGGAAAAAAAGAAAAATTATATGTGGTGTGTGTCTGTGTGTGTGTGTGTATATATGTATATATATATATATATATATATATATATATATATATATTTGACTGGTGAATAGAATAGAGCCACAGACTTGATTTTGATTGTATTTTGGTCTGTTAGAACAAACTACCTCAAAAAATTTTTTAAAAAAGATAAACACACACACACACACACACACACACTCACACAATATAAGGGTAAATACAGTGAAGGGATGGAATATGACTATAAAGATGAAAATTTTAGAAGATTCTAAAAAAGAAATTGATAAGAAGTTTGTGGAAAAAAGAAAAGAAAAAAAAAGTGGAAAGAATGTGATCAGGCTGGAGACTAGAACAAAACCATGCACCAGATTTAGGGTATATTTTGTTCTATTAGAAGAAGTTGTATCCCAAAATTTTAAAGGAAAAAAAATTATATGTATACAAAGAATAAGATTAAATGCAATGAAGAGATAAAATATGACTATAAGAATGAAAATTAAAAAAGATTTTAAAAAACGTATTGATAGGATAAAATAGTTAAAAAATGTCACAATAGGGAAGAGGAAAAATAAAAAAAAAATAATAAAAGAAAATTAAAAAAATTTAACTTTGAAAGACTAAAGGATCATGTAAAAAAAAAGCCACAAATTCTATGTGTTGCTTTCTCCTAGCTCTGGAGTGCTGCAGTTCTCATTGATTGCTGAACTTGGTCTTGGCTGGATGTTCTTGCTGATCTTCTGGGGGAGGGGCCTGTTGAAGTAATTATCATATGCTTTAGTTGCGGTGGAATTGTATCGCCCTTACAGGGGCCAGGCTAAGTAATCTGCTCGGGATAGCTCTCAGGGGCTCTTTTTCCCTGAATGCTTTCTGTACTGCTTTGGAGGCTGGTTATGAAAATGGTGGCCTCTCAATCTCCAGCCCTATAGGAGCTGAGAGCTCAGGGTCCCACTCCGCAGTTCACCCTCAGAGAAAAGCAGTCAATCCCTCCCATATCCCTGGTCTCTGGCCACACTCTAGCCTGTGACGGAGCGTTTCTATCTCTGGTACATGGCCCTGTTTGGGGTCTTCAAACCCAGCTGATTCCTGCAGTGCTCTCCCATGCCACTCCTCCCAGAGGAGGAAGGTGAGTTTTCCTGGATCTGCTGCTTGTTGGGTGCCTGCCTGAAGAGCAGTGGGTCCAACTGTGCTGCGGATCACGGTTTAAGGTAATCCTGAGCTGAAGGCTCACTCCTCGGCTGTCTCTCTGCATGTGGCTTCCCTGCTCCAATACCTGGGATCTCTGCCACATTCAGGCACCCCTGCTCTTTTTGTGACCCCACGAGTCCTGAGACCACACTGTCCCCGTGAGAGCTCCACTCCCTGCTTAGCCTCTGGAATGACGCCCCTCAGTGGAGCAGACTTCTAAAAGTTCCAATTTTGTGCTCTGCTTCTCTATCACTTGCTGGGAGTTGGCCCTTCCCGCATGGTCTCTCTTCCTGCATATCACCTCTGATTCACTTCTAAGGACATCCTACCTTCCAGAAAGTGGTCAATTTTCTATTCCTGGAATTGCTGTTCTTCTTCTCTTTTCTCTCCTGATGAGTTTTTACCTGTTCAAAATGGTTTGATTACTATATAGCTGAACTCCTGGGACCTGATGATATTTAGGTCTCCTACGTCTCCTACTCCTCTGCCATCTTGGTCCCCCACTCTTTACTTTTCTTAATCTATTTTAATTGCTCTCCATTATGCAATCATTGTACACTGATTAATTTGGCCAAAAAATTGGAAGAAATGTTTTTAAAATCCATAATTTTATCACCTGGAGTACAAAGGCTTTCTTTATTGTGGAATATCATACAATTAAACAGATATGCTGGAGTTTTAGACCCAAAGACATCAGAATGTGCTTGTGTTTACAGATAGGGTCTTTACAGAGGTAACCAAATTAAAATGAAGTCATTAGGATAGGTCCTTTTAGAAAAGGGAAATTTGGATGCAGGGAGACACATAAGGAGAACATCATGAAGATTGAAGTTAATGCGGCCACAAGCCAAGGAATGGTGAAGATTGTCAGCAAACCATCAGAACTAGGAGACAGTTTTGGAACAGAATGGTTCCAAAACCATTCTTCCTCACAGCCTCAGGAGGACCAGTGCTGCTAACACCTTGAGTTCTAAAATCTAGCCACCGGGGGTGCCTGGGTGACTTGGTCCGTTATATGTCACTCTCTTGATTAAGCCTCAGGTCATGATCTCAGGTTTGTGGGGCGTCTCCTTGAGGATTTTCTCTCTCCTCCTCCCTCTGCTTCTTCCCCCTGCTTGTGCTCTCTTTTTCTAGTAAATACATAAATCTTAAAGAAAGAAAATTCTAGCCACCAGAGTTCTGAGAGACAATGCATTTTTTGCAGTCTGTGGGACTTTATTAAGGCAGTGGTGGAAAACTAATGCACTTTCAAATGTATCTTCCTGCTTCTGGTCTTGCTCTCACTTCTTTAATCAATTTCTCCAAAACCTGCTTTAACTCCTTGTGTAAAAGCTTTATGGCTCCTTCTTATTACTGCAAAACATCCAGCACCTTCGACAAACATCAGAAGCATTCTAGGATCCTCTAGAAGATATGTGTGAGGAGGAAAATGACTTTGCCTTTCTTACCAAGGCATTCCAGCAAAATGATAAGTGCCAGGAACAGAGGAAGCACTCACTTTTTTAATGGGTAAATAGGTGAATCTGTTTTCCTTCACTACTGGTTTCATCTGGAAAGAAGCCCTGCCTTTTCCCTAAATTGCTGTATCTTTTCCACACCTTCCCACTTGGTGACAGCTGATAGCTAGCTACCCATGGCTTTCTCTGATTTTGGATATGTGTCATTCAAGACCCTGATCATTTTTCAGTGCTTCCTCAAATTTTCCAATGTTTTCTGACCAGAAGAAATTCTTCCCTCCCTTGCTTCCTTTTGGAAGCACTTTTTACTTTGATTATGTTACTTTATGCGGGGTCCTGAGCATGGTAACATTACTTTTACAGTTTGGCTCCTGGTAGGTATTCAGTAAATATTTGCTAAGTGAATAAATTGATTTAAATGAATATCTGGGATAACAAAGCTGAAATCATAACCCAAAAGTCTCCTTCCTCACTTATTTCTGTGTCTGGGCAACACTTTGTCTAAAGATTTCCCTCTTAAAATTTTTATTTACAAATGCTCTTCAGGACTTGTAAGAGAAAAGAGATGGCACTGAGTGCATTGAAAAGTTGAATTGCAGGTTGCCATGGAAACAGAGTTGAGAGTTGAGTTTTCTGTATATGAATGTTTTTTTTTGTTTTGTTTTTTGTTTTTTTTTTTTTTTTTTAAAGATTTTATTTATTTATTTGACAGAGAGAGATCATAAGCAGGCAGAGAGGCAGGCAGAGAGAGAGGAGGAAGCAGGCTCCCCGCTGAGCAGAGAGCCCGATGCGGGGCTCGATCCCAGGACCCTGGGATCACGACCTGAGCCGAAGGCAGCGGCTTAACCCACTGAGCCACCCAGGCGCCCCTGTATATGAATGTTTTAATGAAAACATATTCTTAGCCATTATAGATGGGTTTGTGTACCAGAAGAGAAGTGCTTTATCTTAACATACTATTATGTTCATAAGTTAGATTGATGGTCCAAAGTATTATTTCATCGAAACACTATATATTATTGTGGTTTCCTTGCAGTAAGTGATCCCAGTGCTCACAAAATGAAGGCTGTTCTTGTTTGAGGAAGAAAATGTCTCTATAGGCTAATTTTTTTCCTTTTGATATTGAGAAGTAGCTTTTTTACTTTAGCCAAAGGACACTTACCTTAAGCATCTAAAATGATTTTCTTCTTTCTTTGAAATAATAATTGTCACTAATCATGCATGCATTTGATGTGCTATTGACAGTTATTGAATAATTGGAAAGATTTCATGATGGTGGTGGTGATAATGATGGTAGTAATGAGAGAAGTGCAAAATGTACTCCCATACTCTTATAAAGTAGAGACCATGCACGAAACACTTTTGGCTTTTTCTAATTTTAAGGTGAGTATTCTTTAGTGTGGCTCAAAGGGTTAGACTATACAGATGATGGCCATTAGAATGCCCTGCTGTGGGCATGCTGAAATCATAATTAGGCAATCATTAGTACTATTTACAGTCTTCTGTTACAGATAATTTGTTAGGCACCTACCCAGAGATGGCCGTACTACTCATTGTTTGTAGCAAATTTGAGGTACCATTTTGGTTACCTCTTTAAGATCTCTTTTAATACAGAGATCCAGCCCATCATTCTCCTCAAGTACCTTTTAATAGGAAACCTCCCAATAAACCTATTAAAAGCATAATGAAAGCCTCATTCAGTCTTCTGTCAGGCTTCGGAACTGTAAGTGGCTTCTAATTTGCACAAGATTGGAATAGCATTGAAGAATTACAGTAACTAAGTGAAACACTCATCGGATTTTCAATTTTCTGATAGCATCCCGTGTAATTTCTTGTAATGCATTTGTAGCCAAGCTCAGTGACACATGTCAAGGCTCATGCTGAAGCTTCTGCCCATATCCGTGTTATTTTGAGAAGCTTGATGCTGTCAGTGTTACTCATGGGGAGGGTGCGGATTGGTGCCTTGGTTTGGCCTTGATGGATATTCCATTATATACGTTCCTCCGAACAACAGTCTCATAATTTCTAACAGCTCAGATAGATGTTTTTGATGCTTGACCTTTGACTTCATGTATTTATTGGAACGCACTGTGAATTGTTCCTTCCTCCTGAGTGCTTGGTGGAACATATAGTTTGTCCTTCTGTAGCTTGCGGTACCTGTTGAGTTTATTGCCTCATTGGAACGAAGGCTATGTGCTTTGTATCCTGATAAATGAATTCCTTTTGGAAGAACCAAGAGAGGCAGAGGGCATCGTGGCTATGAACCAGCAAGGTAAGACCCTGAATTTTCTTTAGCGTATTTCATATTATTCTCAGTTCTTGTTTGCAAGCAAAAAAAGAAAAAATCTGTTTTCCCTCACACACACACAAAAAACCTGTGTGTTTTTCTTCTAACCTTAAGCTGGAAGTCTCTTGTGCTTATTCTTACTGTTTTCATGGTTCATGACATATGTCAGTTGTTAAAAACCTCAAGCCAGTAACAGAATTAAAAATAGACTAATCAAACTTGGTGAAGGGAAAAATGAGGTCAACCAGGCTTTGAAATCTTTGAAATAATTAATGGTGTTGCTGCTCTTTGGCATATGGTGCTGACAAGACTGTCCCACCCCATAGGGCAAGTGTTTTGACTTATTTCTTACCTGAGTGAGGACGAATTTGGACTAATTCAACTACATACTCTGTAGGCATCCCCTTTGTGACCAAAGGCCTTTATTTGTGAGGTAGTGGGGTTCAGGTTAAAACAGAAGTCTAAAACCATATCACAGAGGCAAGCTAATTGGCTCACATGGGGATGTAGGCTCTATCCTCCCTATGTTGCTTAAGAAGCCAAGAACCACCTTTTTGGTCCTTCATTACACCCATATAACACACAAACATTTATGGAATTCTTATGGGGAACAAAGTCCTTGGTCAGGTGCTGTGTGAGGAGGTGGTGGTAGGAGCACTAAAACATTCATTTTAGTGTAGCAGGGACTTCCTGGGTGCTCAGAACAAAATATGAATGTGTGCTTCTATTTAAGACTTATTGAAAAAAATATGAGTTTTTCTTTCTATATGACTTATCCAATTGGCAGTCATTGAAACTATGTCAAACTTTAGACTGAAATTCTAGATCAGATTTTTGTAGCCTCAGCCCTGTTGACATTGGGGCCAGATTATTTGGTGAGGGTTGGCAGGGGGCAGCAGTCTTGGGCACTGTAGAATGTTTAGCAGCACTAGATGCAATTAAACCCCTGTCCGGTTTACCTAAATTGCTTCCAGCCACAGGCACATATCCCTAGGGAGGTGGGAACGAAATTTTCAGTTGCGAGCCCCTGCTGTAGATGACTTCCTGGTGGCTACTGATGCTGTTGCTTTTAGAGACAGTAGGTGGTTGTTTTCTTGTCTATAAGATATAAAGTTCTTGGGATGACAATGGGCCTAGCATAAGGATTCATTAATTTCATAAGGGTAGACTTTTTGGTGTGTGAATTATATCTCAGTGTATCTGTTAATTTGAAAAATGATAAGGTCATCTTCACCATTGAGTATGAATTTCCTGAAACTTCCTGAGTCTCCGTATCCTACAGAAAGAGGTACCAGTCTCTTCTGAGTATTATTTGAACCTTTATTAGTGAAGTGAGCTATTATTAGAGAAGTGTGGGCAATACAGCTGTCAGTAAGTAGTAGGTGTTAAGGAATGTTACACGGCTCTGAAGTGTGGCGTAGTCTGGCTGTCTGTGTGTTTTTCATAGTATATCATCCTTAGTAGTTGTCTTTGGGCCTTCCCTATCCTTCGTCGCAATGGGAGTCCATTCAGACCTCATTAGGGTGGTCTGTAGCCTAACAGCAGCAACATTTCCTGGGAAGTTGGTAGAGATGCAGAGACTCCAGCCCACCTCCGGTCAAAGTTGGAGAAGCACTTCCTTAAAGGGCCCCTTCCATACCTCTCCATTGTTACCTAGGAGGACCTCTTTAGAGCCCCATTTGCATAGAAAACCTTTCTCTCTTGCTGATTACCCATCTCTCTCTCTGCTTCTACTTATTGGCATTCTGAAATTGTCTTCACATTTTTCCTTGTTCATCACTCTACATTCCCACAAATACAGGACAGTTTTTTCCCCCCTCTGTGATTCCGCAGTCCACTCTTGTACAGTGTTCCAATGAAAAACTTCCAGGATGGGTTAGAATCCTGGACTCCCAGGACACAGTTCTGCAAAAAATTGCTAGCTGAACCACACCCTGGAATTCTAGTTGACATTCTAGTGTCTCTTTATGCGTGTCCATTTGTAGACACACATGTTGCTGTAGAACTTAAGGTCTCCAGCAATAGCTGCCTCAAAAACACCGAACAGTTAAAACTTCACAGAGTATGTGCAGGAGATACTAGGATTAAGTGCTCCTTGAGATGGAGTCAAGGCTGGGAAAAACAGAAATATGGAAAGGGCATCATACTTAGTGCTAGTACTTGCTTCGCCATGTTACATTAAACTCAGCAGCCACCCCCACCAACTATGCCTCAGAACCTTCCCATATTTATAAATAGCATCACTATCCACTCAGTTGCTGAACCCAAAACCAAGGCATCATTATAGATTCCATATTTCCCCTTCAGTCTGTCAGCAGACCCTGCTGCTCCCAATTTTAGAAGAATCTCAGATACATCCACAACTGGTCATCTCTGCTGCTGCTAACCTGTCTAGGTACTATCTGCCACGGTCTTCTGCAGTGGTCTCCTGGATTTACCTGCCTGACAATGTCCACTACCCCCAGACTGTTCTGTTAGCAGCTGCCAGTCTAATTTCTAAACTGCAGACTGTTTGTGATATTCCCTTGCTTACATGCTTCAGTCTTCCTTCAGTCTCCCAAGTTTTCGAGCATATTTTAGCCTTAGACTTGTGTTCTCTCCCCACCTTCTGTGACACTCATCCTCCAGATACTTGCATGGATGGTTCATTATTCTTAAGTCTCAGCCTCCAATCTCACCCCCTTAAAGAAAGAACACCTATCAAATTAGGATCAGAGTACCCCTGTTTCTATTCCATGTGCCAAGCCTTTGAAATACCTTCCTCACCAAGTTAAGAATCGAACATTTCTGAAACATGCTGACAGTGTAAAACTAAAATGACCCTCTGTTGGAACTGGACACATAGTTGGAATTGGAGATATCTAAAGAAAAGTTCATTTGCCATGCTTCGGTTTATCTAATAGAGAGAGAGATTGCCTATCAATTAAAACCAAGAGGGTTGAGCTGGGATGTCATCCCTGGGGATTTGAAGTACTTTCATCTAATCTGGAGCAGTTTTAGAATTCAATAATGCAATCAGGTTTTAGTATTTTTCCCCCACGTAATGATTCATGTGCCATGAAATTTTTCATTAAAAAATTCCAAGGCTCACAAAGTAGGAAAAAGAAAGGGGGCCTCACACACCTCATTTGTTCAGCCATTTCGTGGAGGCCCCAAATGTAGATCATTGAAATGGAGCCTTGGAATTTTAAATCAAGTTTTACTTTGCAAATTTAATGAAATGCAAACAAATACTTAGCAGTTCTAAAGGGCATGAAGTCATTAAGGTTTCTCATTTTGTTAGGTGCTTTGGGGGCCTCCATAATTTTTGAAGTAAAATCAATTAAGTTCTGTGTGTGTGTGAATGTGTGTGACTCCTTGTGCAGTCTGTGGATAGATCAGGTGGACTCTGGGCTTAAATTTCTGTTATGCCCTTTTCAGCTGTGTGTCCTTGGGCAAGTTACTTAACCTTATGTCATATTTAAAGTGGGGATGCCTTAAGTTTTTCTGGAGGATTCAGTGCAGTGCACAGGTCTCTGCCCATGCTTGGTTGAATGCTTGAAATCTTTAATAATTTTTGAATAATGGGCCCTGTGTTTTCGTTCTGCATCTGGCCCACAAATTATGCAGCTGATCCTGATCTGATGAGATTATGTAAGTACAGTGCCTGTCAGAGTCCCTTGAATGAGGTGGGTACTACATATGCATTATCTGTTTTCCTTACATGTTTGAATAACTGTGTGTTTCTGCTCGCCTGGGTTAGACAAAATTGAAAATGCTGATACTTTTCTAGTCTCTCTCTCTTCAATCTATACAGCCACACCCTTAAGATAAACAGATTATTATTTGATTACTTTTAAGACTATAGGAATATATTCAATCCTCATACACACTCCTTAGCCGTGTTGGGGGTATAGATGGTATTTCGAGGACATTTGTGGCTTAATAGCATGGTAAAATGCTTTGTGAAAACAGTTTGCCAACTGTAAATTGCTGTACAAGTCAGTCAGGGTGATGTGCACTGAAAAAAAATGTTTATTGAACAGTAACTGTGGTACAGATATAGGAAAAGAATATATCAGAAACTTAGGGGGTTACTGACATTCAAAACCATAGCTTCCCAAATAGCAGCATTGCATCTGTCAGTTCTGTGGGTATAAAGCTCTGTACTCTGCACTGCACAAAGAGTGTTGAGATGGTTGATTACAAAAAACACAGGGCTCTTGGCCAACGTGGGACTTTATGAGATGATAGTAGCCTAGAGGTAAAAATTGAAGCTGATGGACAGATGCTTGGGAGAAAACATAGGATGAGGTCAGAGACAGTTGGAAAGGGGACCTTGGGAAACGTTTGTATCTGAGGTTCTCATCCTTTGCATTAAAATAGAATCCCCAGCAGCTTGACATAGGGGGTTCTGATGGGGACTCCCTCTCCTAGGAGGGAGAATCACCATTATCTCCATTTAAAGAGCCAGAAGAGAAGAGTTGAATTGAGTGCAGAGATAGCAGTGCTGACACAAAGGGGGGACCTGGAAAATCCTTTCTTTCTCTTTTCCATGATAAATAATAATAATGAAATTAGTGTCTGTATTGACCATCTCTGTTCTCTGTTCTCTGAAATGACCTCATTGGTTACTGCCTCCTTTAGAACACCTTTAAGACCACCTTCTAACAGGCATTTTACTTCTCTATTAAGCTCTCTCAATTGTTTTAATTATTTCATTCAGGGCATAGTGCACTCAAAGAAGTTAACTTTTTGAAAGTTTTACATTTTTCCTCCCTCTCTACCATTGGATTGAAAGCTGCATGAGACCAGGGGTCTTGTTAGTCTTCTCTATGGTTCTATTCCTTATGAGTTAGATATGTGCTCGGCACATAGTAAGCCTTCAGATATTTCTTGAATGAATAAGTGAGTCACTTTTCCATGCCAGAGATTATTCTTCACTGGGATTTTCTGGTTGTCCGGACATGTAGCTGAATTATGTGCATTTGGCCACAACTCTCTGATTTCCCTTTGGACCCAACATCCATGCTGGCTTCCCTGGACTCTTTCTCCGATGTTGGATGTTTCTGCTGTTTTATGGGTGGGTCCTTCTTACACATTCAGTGAGAAGAGTGTTCTGCAAAATCTATAAATCCCTACCAGAGTGCAGGGTCTAGAGGGCAGGACAATGACTGGTTTTCCTGTTCATCCACACTCAGTAAGTATACATTCAGTGCATCTCTATGCCGCCCATACTCTTCCTGTATATAGTAGAGGAAGTGAGCATGTGTCATAGAGGTTCTGAGTTTATGTTTAGGCTTCAAGGACTCATAAGCCATTTCTTTTCAGGAATCACGTTGATATTTCACTACCAGTTTTTTGTGTACGTCTCCGTTTTCGTGCATTTAATAGATCACAGCCCAAATATCACATTCCTAAAAGAACATGATTTGTTTGTTAGAAGAAGAGGAGGTATTAATAAGGCTATGCAGGTGCTGCTGTGAGCCAGGAGCAACACAGAGTGGGCATTAGATAGTACAGAATAAATGTGTTTCCTGCGTCTCACTTCTTTCCCTGATAGTCTTGGGGAGTGAGGGGAAAAATTAACAAGGCATTTCTGCCTCTTATGGTTCTGCAGCAGCTTCGCTGAAATGCATCTTGGAATCTATGAAGGGCATTAATAAGACGGTATAAGAAGCTGCTTGCTTAAAAAGGGAAAGTAAGCTTTAATTTAGATGACTGAATAGACGGATGCTAATGAACTACTATTGCAAATGTGAATGGCCATTTCTTGGGTTTCTAAACGATTTTCACACTGACCAAGCTTTATTCAAATTTGTAATATCCTTTATGGTCTTCCTTTATTAGCCAGGGGAAAAGAAAAAAAAAATCTTGAGGACTTAGGCTTCCATCGGAGCTGATGGAATACACTAATAAAATCATATGTCATATTAAAATGTGAAATATACATGGTGTAATATTGTCTGAGTTAATCCATTGGAATAACATAATTAATAGGGGCTTTGGTTATTAATTTAGAAGGGCAAGAAGCTGAGGACAGCTTGGTTCTCTCTTTGTTCCCCCAACCCCCTCATTTTCTCTCCTACTACTCACTCATGTGCTTGTGCACACACTCTCTTCTCTCTCTCTCTCTCTCTCTTTTTTTACTAGCTGCTGTTTTCTTCATCCAAATATGCATAGAAAAGTCTTAAGTGGCTGTTGAAACTCCCAGAGGCCTGTTTATTTCAAGGTGGAAGCAGGAAAGCTGCCATAATTCAGAAAGCAGCTTCTGGCATGAGATGAAAGTCAGATCAGCTCAAGTTTGGGTCAGAATTTAGAGGCCCCACTGGAGTGTTTATGCTTGTATCTGTAGTCCAGATAAGTTAGTGGAAGAAATTGTTCCCTGTGGCAGGTCATGAATCTAATTACCCTAGAAACATTACTACAGATGCTTGATTGAAAATTGCTAAGCAATGTATGCTGTCTGTGGCTTTCCCCACCTTCAAATCCTGTGTCATCTCTGGACAGCATCACCCACATGGTCCCACAGACCCATAACTCAAGGAGGGAGGCCATGTTTTCCCAGCCAAAATCAGACCCCCAAAAGC
This sequence comes from Enhydra lutris kenyoni, assembly GCF_002288905.1. NCBI lineage: Eukaryota > Metazoa > Chordata > Mammalia > Carnivora > Mustelidae > Enhydra > Enhydra lutris. The sequence goes on along the minus strand of NW_019154129.1, from coordinate 10,908,167 downwards.
CCCTGTCACTGAGCATCCATCCAAAAAAGTTCACCCTCTTAGAGAAGAGAGAAAAAGAGGACTTTCCTGGTAAACAAGAGAGGAATATTGAAGATTCATGAGTTGACAAGAAAACACAGAGAAGGGATGGCTGGTTTTAGAAACTAGTTCAGTGCTTTCCTCTTTGTGGATTAGGTCCTTGTTTAGGCCTCTTTCCTGCTGTTAGGGGATTTGAATATCCTTCTTAAGAAGGGTAAAATTATATCTGGTTTGAGTATCGACTATGGGTTCAAAATCAGGATAAGAGTATACCTTCTGGAAACCCCTATGGGCACAGTTTGGTGATTGACAGTAGGGTTCTCAAGTTAGACACTCCTGGATCGAAGTCTTGTACTGACCCTTGCTAAGCCTGTGACATTGTGTGAGCTACTTATCTCTTAGCATCCATTTGCTAATCTTCAAAATAGGGCCAATGATGCTTACCTCGTAAGGTAAGGGTAGCATGATGTACAAACAAGGTCATTATAAGGATGATGGTACAAACAATCATTTAAGTAAGTGATTCCTATGGTGATAATTATAGGTCAAGGTATTACAACACCAAATAAGCAATATAACTATTGGGCAACCAAAGAGTATGCAGAGCACTGTATCTGAGCAAATTAGATGGTCAATCTATTACGGTATGGAGATATATATATATATATCCTCCCCCCCCCCCATGAGGTCATTGATGGAAAGTAGGAAGAAGGGGGCATGGGAGCTAGTGATGATGAAGATGACAGACCTACCTAAATAAGCTAGTGCTTGGATATCATGGCCGTCTGTTGCCTTGGGAGGGAATCTGCTATTGATGTTGGAATCAGAAGGAAATGGATATAAATGTCAAAGAGGAATTGTGATACATGGTTGAGCAAAGAAAATATTGTTCAAATCATCTTTTAGGAATTTGGAATGTATGGAAAGTAAATTTCTTTCTCATTAGTTATGTGACCATGGGCCCTACCCCGGTGTTAAATGGTTGCCTGTTCAATTGAAAAGAAGCAGAGTGTGGCTGCTTTACACAGTAAGATCTGCCTCTGACCCTCTTGGGTATCCAGGAGACAAACTCTAGGAAAGCTAAGACATGAAATGGTGATTTCCTTTAAAACAAAGACAGTATTACAATTCAGGGTCAAAGTTTTTGGAGTTTGGACTATTGAGGATCATAGCAGTCTGGACCCCAAATTTAGAAATAGAGTGAGACTAGAAGGAACATCTGCTGGGTGAATGGAAACATTGGAACATTCAGCATGTGCTTTATGATCCAGAAGGTAGATTTTCCCCCTGTTCGTGTATTCTACTTCAAGGACTTGGTCGTGGGAGAAGAAGATTTTAATCTTCAGGTTACTGGTTAAGAAATGTCCCACGTTGGTAGTGACTAGAAGGCATTGCCATCTGCCAGCTGCTCAGTGGCCTGTAGGAAATGACATAGAGGTCTCAAAGCAAACCATAATGGGCAGGTGTTTCCGACCAACTGTAACTCTGTGTACAATGACCCAGACTAGGACCCTGTGAAGTGGTCCTCTCAGAGTCTGATTGGAAAAGAACAGGTGGTGTACAGTGGACATATCCATGTGGGAATCAGCAATGCCAGCCTTTCTTTGGAACTCACCAGTTTGAAAGAAATACTTTATTTTTCACTTTGAGAGACTTTTTAATTATTGTTCTTGCTGAGCAGTTCAAGATGACATAAGCAACTGACATTTGAAATTCTTTCTATGCCAGGTACTCTGATGAGTGCTTTGCCTGCATGGTGTCACTTTATCATCCCAATTACCCTTAAAGACTGACATGGGGAACGCCTGGGTGGCTCAGTCGGTTAAGCAGCTGCCTTCAGCTCAGGTCATCATCTCAGGGTCCTGGGATCCAGCCCCTCATCAGGCTCGCTGCTTGGTGGAGCGCCTACTTCTCCCTCTCCCTCTGCCTGCTGCTCTGCCTACTTGTGCTCTCTGTCGCTCTGTCAAATAAATGAATAAAATCTTAAAAAAAAAAAAGAGAGAGAGAGAGAGAGACTGACAAAGTTCCCTATTTTACAAAGTAGGAGATGAACACTGATCAAAATGATGGGATTTGCCTGAGGTCACAGAAGTAGTAAACCAAGCAGGACTCAAGTCTAGCTCTTTATCTAGGGTTCAAGCTCATTCTATTATTCTATCTAATTTGCTAAAATAACTTTAAAAATCAACAACCTGTTATGTCCCCAAAGAAGTATCTATTAGGGCACTTGGGTAGCTCAGGAGGTTAATTGTCTGCCTTCAGCTCAGGTCACAATTCCAGGGTCTTGGGATCAGGGCCCACAACGGGCTCCTTGCTTGGTGGGATCCTTCTTCTTTCTCTCCTCCCTGCTTGTGCTCTGTCTCATTACCTTTGTCATTATCTGTCTCTCTCTCTCTCTCTCTCTCTCTCTCTCAAATAAATAAATTTAAAAAAAGAGAGAAGTATCTATTACTTCTTGGGACACATGAACTAATGCAGGAATGTTCAGACACCACAGGTAACCTACCCAGCAGTCAACTTCACCAACACCCTGGCTAATGGAACAGGATTTTATTAAAGGATTGGGAAGCTGTGTGTTTCACAGGAGCCTCTGCTAATCTCAGGAAATGAATCGTGGTTAACTTTAGCCAATTATAGAGCATTTCCTTGCTAGCAGTTAGATGTGGTAGACATGTGACCTTGTTCTTGGCCAAGGGATGTGAGGATTTCTGCTAGGGGGATGCTTGTTGGACATTCTCTTGATCTTAGACATGCAGAAGAGAATGCTTATTTTTGGACTCCTGACATGATTGTGAGAGAGACTTGTCCATCAAGTAACAGTAAGAAAAGCCAGCCGAACAACCTGTGGATGTGCTATGGGGAGTGGAAGAATGAGAGAGAACTGCCCTGTTGCTGCCAATAACCTGTCTAACTGGAGTTGCCCTAGCTCTTTACATCTCAGTCTATTTGATAATAGATGGATTTATTTATAAACCCATTTGGGGACTCTTCTGTTACTTGCAACTGAGCATTCTTGGTGAAATGAAATCAATTCCTAGACTAATCACCATGGGTGAAGGATGGGATGTCCTGATTGTCTAGACCTGGTCGTGTGACCACCTTTGAAGATGGAGGTTGAAAACAGAGTAAGCAGTATCCAAACCACATGGAAACTAGGAGGGCTGATTCCTGAAAATAAAGCTGAGCAGGAAGATGTGATGGATTTTGGACAACCAACAGTAATATCCATCCTAGTCACTAGGCATCAAACAAAATGCTGGTCTGAAAGCATACAGTGCTTTCAACCATCTGGGTGGCACCCTGGCCCTATCTGAGTCAGTATTTTGCAGAAAGTGGTTGGACTGAACTGGAGGCTGTGAATCACAGGTAATGTTCCTCAGTGTAATCAGATGATTGTGAATAAGGCTGCTTAGTTCTGTCGTAGAAGTTCAGTGAGGTTCAGCGTGTTTGTCAATAGTGACAAAAATAATGGTGGCTCATACCAGTCTTCACATGCCTGTGAGCCTTCCTTTGATTTTCAGTCATAAAGAATCTCATTTGATTTTTATATAAAACCCAAATTTGAATTTTATTGGAATACTTATACATGATTACCTTTCAGTGAAACTTATTGTCATTTCAGCTCTAATGTTCTAGCAAATGGAGTGGTTTTTGTTTGTTTGTTTGTTTTTTACTTCCTTTCAAGTTGTTAGTTTCATTAAACAAATATTTATAGAGTACTTTTATGAGTTAGGCTTTGTGGAGGACAAATCAGACAAAAGTCCCTGTCTTGAGGTGCTGCTTACTTGAAAACATTTGGTGGTGTGTGTTGCATAAATAAAAGTCCAGTATTCTGTATTTGAGTATTATGTTCTTTGTAATTGTTAGAAATGGAAAGCTGGTTATCTAGCCATTTATGCCTTGGTCACATTTCTGTCATAAGTTTTCATGGGGACCGTTGTCTCTTCTTTCAGTTCCTGTAATGGTTGTAATTTTACTTTCAATGTGGTGATTCTTTGAGGACTGTTGTGCCTACCACTGGGCCTTAGGCTCCCGAAGGCAGAAACCACTCTATTCCCTTTCCCAGCATAGGATCTGCTATATATCAGGTACCCAATAAGTGCTTATTGAATTAACAAAATAATCCCTTCTTCTCCTGCTTTTTCACTCTGTCCATGGGCTTTCTTGGATCTCATATGGTTGATGAAATGTCATGTTAATATCAAGAACTAAGTACAATAAATGTGCCCTTAATCTCAATTTTTAGCAGCTCTAGAGAGCTCTCTTGTTAAGGCTCCAACCTATATTTCCTTGTAAATTTGGCAGGGATGTGATTTGGTTCCACCTGTTGCCCACACAAACAAAAAAGACAAATAGAAGCCTGACATGGTATGGCAATAGAAAGGAAAATTGCTCTTTCAAGGTGCCAAGAAGAGGATATTAGGCACTGAATCAATATCTTCTCAGGTTTGTGCTATTCTCTCCTCTCATCGGTCTTGAGGTGCCATAATAACTGTGGGGAGTAGTGGTCTGGTGCTTAATAACAGAACCTGAGACTTGCTTAAACCTCTTCTCCACCACAGGGCAATAAGATAACCTTGGGATTGGTCTTACTCTTGCTGAAAATGCTCACACCTCAGGTGTGCTGAAAATGTAAGAGTCAACCTTGATTCTGTACTTCCTTCATCTACCACATCTAGTCATACCTGAGCAGGTCTGTAAGCCCTCCCTCCAAATCTCAGGTCCTCCCATTTCTCTACTTCTCCATAGTCACCATCTTAGGACAAACATACCATCTTTGGATCATTCCTAGTAGTGATTCATGGCTGAACTCCTACACATATATTCTCCCATATCAAGCCAGAGCAGTGCTCTAAATGCCCCAGTGGCTTTACAACATGGTTAGAACAAAATACAAAGTCCTTAGCCTGTTCTGCAAATCTCTCCATCACCTGCTTCCTGACGCTACTCAGATCTCACTTCCTACCACTTTATGAGCCATCCTTGTTCCTATCTTAGGACTCTGGGCATGCTGGTCCCTCCATGAGATGCTGTGCACCTGACCTTCTTAAATTCAATCCCAAGTGTCACATCCCTAGAGAGACTTCTCCTGACTAGTGTATGGGACATTGTAGACATCCTGCTTCCCAATGATCTTTTATTATTATTACTAGGACATTTACTCCTTGTTTATTTGTGTTTTCTCTCTGCTCCTTCCCACTGACATGTGGGATGTCAGCTGTGTAAAAGCAGAGCTTTTTCTAACTATTCTGTAGCCCTGCCTCTTGGTCAGTCCTTAATAAGTAATTTTTTAAAAAAATATTTTATTTATTTATTGGAGAGAGAGCAGAGAGAGAGAGAGAGAGAGAGGAAGTGCACAAGTAGGGGTGTAGGGGCATAGGGAGAAGGAGAAGCAGGCTCCTTGCTGAGCAGGGAGCCCCATGCAGGGCTCGATCCTACGACTCTGGGATCATGATCTGAGCTGAAGGCAGACGCTTAACCAACTGAGCCACCCAGGTGTCCCTTTTATAAGTAATTTTAAAAAAAAATTAGTAAATTATCACTTTGTATGTCAGTCCTCTTACATTTACCCCACTGGCCTGTGAAGTTGATTAATGAACTACCCCACTCAAGTTGAGAAGGGATTTTATACTGCAGAGAAAATCTAATAGAAGTTAACATCCAAGTCCAACATCAAAAATATGTCTGGAAGGGAACCAAATGTCATCTTCTTCACTCCACAGTGGCTTTCAGATGACAAATACCCAAAATCATTTAGGGTAGTAGGGTGTGTTTGAAAGAGTTGGAGCCAGTTGCTTCAGTCATGCCCAGGAAAAGTCATTGTCCTCTATGTGTGCTGGGCTTTCATTTGGAGACATCAAGTTTCTGGCTTCGGTCTCAGTCCACAATTGAAATTGCCAGCCTTCATGTTACTATTACCGACAGATATTTTTCCTTTGTGAATCATCTAGCCAGCCCCCCTAATCACTGGGAACAAACTTTGAGTAGGTTGAACAAAATTAGGTGTCAGAGTACTTGCTTTCTAGCCAAATAAGCTTTCAGAAACCAGGAGAGATGCAAAGCACTGTCAGTCCTTCACAACCATGTAATTGTGTTCCTCTTAGAAAGTCTGACTTTTTTTTCTTAGCTATTAACCAGCATTAGCTGCAAAAGCATTACACAAAAGAAAACTCCTTCGTTATGAGTGTCAGAATCAAACAATTAAGATTTCCAAAGAATAGAATTTGTATTTTAGACAGGAAGTACCTGGGTGTGCTCATAGCTTAATGTTTAAGTGCCTGGTGCACCTTTAAGAAGTGCTAATTCCTGGGGCCCCTGGGTGGTTTAGTGGGCTAAGCCTCTGCCTTCTGCTCAGGTCATGGTCTCAGGGTCCTGGGATCGAGCCCTTCACCGGGCTCTCTGCTCATCAGGGAGCCTGTTCCTACCTCTCTCTCTGCCTGCCTCTCTGCCTACTTGTGATCTCTCTCTCTGTCAAATAAATAAATAAAATCTTAAAAAAAAGAAGTGCTAATTCCTTGGGGGCACCTGGGTGGCTCATTTGGTTAAGCATCTGCTTTCTGCCTAGGTCTTGATCCCAGGGCCCTGGGTCTGGCCTCTGGCTCCCTGCTCAGCAGGGAGTCTTCTCTCTCTCTCGCTCTGCTCCTACCCCCTGCTCATGCTCTCTCTCACTCTCTTTCTCAAATAAATAAAATCTTTTAAAAGGGGGGGGGGATGCTAATTCCTTTCTGTACGAGAGAGGAAATGCAGGGCAGGGATACATGAATCACTCCCAGTGATAGGCTACACAAAGGACAAGGGTTCCAGTAGGTGGTTTCTTTTCCTTTTCCAAGAACAGCGGTACTAGTGTTTCCAAGGAAATACAAACTCAGGGGGAAATGCAGCACCCAAATAATGTTCATAGGTTTGTACAATATGGGATGTTTGGAAACACAAATTGAGGAGAATGGGCTTACAATGCAGTTTTGAGTGTAAACAGTAATTCAACATAGAATGAGGCCCAGGAAAGTTTAATTAGGAATTAACCTTTGGACACAGGACTGAAGGTAAGGTTGCCATGCAAGTGGATCCCTAGATTGGGAGCTTTACTGCCTAAAATGAGAATTTTTGGCAGTGAGAGGGTGGGAACATGACAAGGGGGCCCTGTTGACCAGAAGACCAATTCAGTTTTTTGAAAATTGCTTTGTGGGAGTAATAAGACCATCTACCATGTCAAGGCAATTACATTTTTTGAGAAATACTCTAAACTAAACAACTTTTGGTAGTATGTTAAATTTCATTTAGACATTTCCTTTTGCATGAAGGAATCCTGCTTGAGCATAAACAGAAGGGTAAGTTCAATGTTGTTGCAACCCTTGGTTGTACCAAATGCCTTAGAACTGAGAAGGTTCCAGGGCTTGAAAATAAGATACATCAAAGAGGGTCTCTTTTTTCCCCTTAGTTAAGTTGGTATGTTAATTCTCACTAACAGTGAGGTCTTCACTGGATGTTCTCTGAGCTTGAGAAGTATCTCAGTGTCTTCCTCTCAAGACTGGAAAGCCTTTATTGGTTATTATTGTTTTCTTTGCAAATGTTTTAGTACCACATAGTTTCAAATAGAGTAAACAACCACTGATATGTAAAAATGCTAGGTCCATCTGACATTTTAGCCTAAATCTGCAGTGTTAAGAGTTGATGGGTACCTATTAGAATATTTTTACCTAAACCTTAATTAAATGCAATACATATAGGGAAGAGGAAGAAGTATAAAAGAAGTGCCAGTTTAGGGAGGAAGTAAGAAGTACAATTTCTACCTGTCAAACATTGCCTACTTTATTATGTTTTATATTCTGTGACTAAAGATTTTGCAATATTAATTATCATCCAAAGACTATAAGCTCTAGGGAGAATTGTTTATTGTGATATTATACCTATGCATTCAAAACCTGGCAGATTCTTATATATCTTCAAATTATCATAATGCCAATTACTAGATTTCTTTCATATCATAAGCCTGGTAATACTATAAATAATGATAAATTAAAGTGTTAGAAATTATCTCTTCATGTGTTAGGATTGTTCTCTGCATCTCTTTTTACTCTGGGGATACTACATTCTAAAATTTATACATTAGGTAGAAGTGACATTTTTCATAAATATTCCTTTTTGTATTTTCTTATTAATGTTTTAATTGCATATAAAAACTCAATGGAGCTCATCACAAGAGTGTCAATGTGTTTGAAATACTTTCTTTCATAGAATGCTAAATACATCTAAAAATTAGTTTTATGAAGTTGAATCATTTTTTAAAAAGATTTATTTATTTTGAGAGAGAGTGGGTGTGAGAGTGAGTATGGGGGGGAGGGGCCGTGGTAGAAGAGAGAAAATCCTCACGTAGACTCCCCACTGAGTGTGGAGCCCAATGTAGACTCCACCTCATGACCCTGAGATCATGACCTGAGCAGAGATCAAGAGTCGGCTGCTTAATTGAGCCACCCAGGTGTCCCTTCAGTTTTAAGGGACACCTTAAACCGTTTTATTAAAAGATCTTAAGTAGGGGCGCCTGGGTGGCTCAGTGGGTTAAATCCTCTGCCTTCAGCTCAGGTCATGATCTCAGGGTCCTGAGATCGAGTCCCGCATCGGGCTCTCTGCTCATCAGGGAGCCTGCTTCCTCCTCTCTCTCTGCCTGCCTCTCTGCCTACTTGTGATCTCTGTCTGTCAAATAAATAAATAAAATCTTAAAAAAAAAAAGAGGATTTAAAAAAGAAGATCTTAAGTAAAGTTTTGGGGGAAAATATGCAATTAGCCAAATAGCTCTAATTATGTAAAGTGTTAATAGTATGATTTATATGTATGCCTAGTTAATAATATACCTTATTTTTGCTGTAATTTAAGAATTGTGGACTTCTGATTATTTGGGTTACATCACTCACAGATTAGCTTTGATCTTAGATGGAATGATGAAATGTCTAAGCCTAGTTTGTTCAGTTTTTGTTTTGTGATAACAGTAACCTGGTATGGTTATAGTCGTCACAGTGTCTGCGGTTTCATTTAGCCAGCAGGTCAACTATAGTCTCAACCGAAGTAGATGATCTTCCTCCTGATTTGGGGTCAGCAAGTCAGTAGTAACCCAACACTGTGTCACAAAGCCTTTGTCACTCATTTCACTTCCTCTCATCACTAGGCATTTTTTCGCCTCACATCATCACAGGAGGAAGGCTGAGCACAGTATAAGAAGATATTTTGTGAGAGAGACCATAGTCACATACCTTTAATTAGAGTATATTAGAATTGTTCCGTTTTTATTATTATTGTTAATCTCTGCTTGGGCCTAATTCAATAATTAAACTTTATCATAGGTACCTATGTATAAAGAAAAACAGTATATGTAGGGTTCCGTATTATCCATACTTTCAGGCATCCACTGTGTGTGGGGGGTGGTCTTTGAACATACCCCCTGTCGATAAAGGGGTGGCTACTGTAATATGAAGATAAAATAAGATAATGAATATAAAGGGCTGAATTAAGGGCTTGAGATATAGTAAGTGCTCAATAAGTCATAGCTCATGATTATTGTTTTCATCTTTACTTATTTATTGGTGGAAAATATTAATCTTCTGAACTACCTTTACAGCTGCCTAACAGGAACAGTCATACAGTCCTGTTCTCCATGTGGTGTATGTTCCAGGGTTCATTATACGAAGATAGCAAAAACCAGAAAGGAAATGGTACTTAGGAAGCAGCTATTTGCAGAAGTCTCGCTCATGAAGAATTCAAATTTGAGAGTTCCAAACCCAGTGAAGATAACACGTCTGCCCTCTGGTGGATATTAATTTCAACTAGTTAGAATTTTCCCAGCTAGACTAGAGATTTTTTATGTCCCTGAAAAGCCATAGCTGTGTGACTGGAACAACAGCTCTGCCTGCTTCTTTTGAATTCTGATAAATATGCAGGTGAACATTTAAGCGTATAACATGCATGAGGAAATGAAATATTTTATGGTTACAGAGAAACGTTCTCTTCCTTTTTGTTCAGCCCCGTTAGGACTCAGCAGTTGCTAAGGGTTATTTACAAGAACTCTGAGCTGTCTGATCACTCAGCTGTGGAAGGTAAATGAGATTTTTTTAAGGTGTAGGGAAAAGGAGAGACCAGTGGTAAAATGGGACAATGCATGAGAAAAAGACCGATGTCAAACTCACAAACTAGAATTGCTGGGACACCGCTGCTACCAACTTGATTTGATGGGAAAGGGGTGATCATTGTTTCTTCTATGACATGAGTGCCCACCCCCACATGGTAGAGTGGGGACTGTCCTGCAAAGGGCTGCAGTTTTTAGGGTGTAGTCTTTTTATTTTTTTTTTTAAGATTTTATTTATTCATTTGACAGACAGAGATCACAAGTAGGCAGGGAGACAGGCAGAGAGAGAGGGGGAAGCAGTCTCCCGCTGAGCAGAGAGCCTGATGCGGGGCTCGATCCCAGAACCCTGGGATCACGACCCAAGCCAAAGGCAGAGACTTAACCCACTGAGCCACCCAGGCGCCCCAGGGTGTAGTCTTTTCATCTTCCTATTCATATTGGTTTTTTAAAAAAAGAAATGAGACTCCTGTTTTCCAGTGGCTTCAGGTTCTCAAGATAGAAAACATTTTAGTTGGCAAAATTGTGAAGTGTCTGACCTTGAAATATGGCATCTACATACTTCTGGAGGCACCTCTACCTCATGGCCCTTCCCCTCCTGAGCTTGGTGTGTACTTCAGTACAAATGACAGGGGCCTTATTCAAACAAATAATGTAGAGAATCTGGATTGGCTCCTACTGGAAAGTTCCATCAGAGCACCTAGCTTTAGGTGATCAGATTCAGGGACTCAAACAATGTCATCAGGGTCTCTCTGTCTCTGCCTCTTTCCGTCACTCATCTGATTTCCTCACCCATTTTTCTATTTTGGTTTCATTCTCACATAGGTCTTTTTCATGTGGTGACCAGGATGACCCTGAAACTCTAGATTTCCAACTTCATCAGTGTCTTTGTTTTCAGGAAGAGAAGATGCATCGCTCTTGATATCCTGTCAATCTCTGAACAAGGGAGGCATCTTTCTGCCCATATCCTATGCTTGATCTTAGACCAGTTACCACTTTGGGTGGGGGTAGGCTACTCTGAACAGTCATATGCACCACTGTCTGTTTTAGGAGCTAAGGGCATGTGATGGAGGGGAGCCTGTTTGCTGAAGACTAGTGGGATTCTGTTACTAAAAGAAGGGCAAAAGGGGTGTTGGATAGGAAAAGCCCAAGCAAATGCCCCTAACAGTTAGTGTCCCTAGTATGTGCTCTTATTGTCTCTGCCTATTTGCGTGAAGCTGGTTTTTGATGACCTTTCTTAGCTTTCTAGATTGTGCCCTTCTAGGTGCCCGGTGTAGCTCAAACAGTATTTCCTCTGTAGACATTTTCTACCAGCTGACTTCTACTTCCCTCCTATTTTAAATCTGTAGCACTCACCTGTACTTCCCATTTGCCTTTTTATTTTTTATTATTTTTTTTAAAGTGTGAGTGGTAACTGTCGTTGGCCCTATTGTTATTCCCAATATTATTATAGCTTTCTGGCATTTCTTTGGACGTTTTTTTGTTTAGTAGTTGAATGTGGTCTTGCCTTTTGTTTTGGGATCTGACAAACTTTTAGATGTGTATCTTCCCTGCAGAGGCAGCACTGACTCTTGATCCTAATGAGATGGGAATTTTGAGGTATCAAAAGACAGAGCCTGTTAAAAGAGACAAAAGGGCAGGTGAAAATCTTTGAAGTGTGGTGTCTAAGCTGCCTTTGGCTCTTGATGGAACTACTGTCAGCATTCTGCCTGAAGGTGGGTCTCATCAGTCATGGGCATAATCCTGGGGCCTTGGAGTGGGCACTGCTCCCTTTGAGATTGGGGAGAAGATGTAGGGGTGCCCCATGCCTTGCAGCTGAGACTTCGGGTGCTCAATCAAACCACAGATCTAGAAAAAGGTCAAGAAGGGGAAGTTGTCCCTTCCCACCCCCCTCAACAAGGCTAAGATTAGGGGTACAGGTGAAGGTCAACTACAAACTCCACCCATAGCAAAATCCAATTATAAACTCTAGCCTCAGTGAAATGCCATTAGAGCGTGGATTTGCTTTATTTGGGATACAAACTGACAGTTTTGCCTGTGATGTATTCAGGAAGACATATCTATTAAAGATAGCCTAACAATGGGGGCACACTCAGATTTGCATTTTAATTCATTTTCCCTCAGTGCTGATATACAGCTTATCTTTCAAGAACAGGCTCCCATCAACCCTGATATAAGTTGCTTAAGAATAATGCTCATAATCTATTAGTTTAATCTGTTCACATGAGAAGGGGAAGAAAATTCATTGCGTGATGCAGAAGTTTTCAGGACCCATTTGGGTTTGTTTTTTGTTTTTTTTTCTCCCTCTGCCAAAGATTTCTCCCTCCCTCTCTCCCCCCAAATTCTTCCCAATTTTTTGCTTATATTTCTCCTTCCAACTAAAGTAGTAACAGCTAAGGGAAGAGGCCGTGTCTTCTGCTTTGGCTCACACAGACTTGAGTTCAAAAGTCTGACTCTCATACATATTGGTTATGCGCAATTTACTTAAGCTCAGTTTCATTATTTGTAACAAGTGTATATACAACCTTGAAAATGGGTTTTGATCATTACAGATTCTGGGTAAAAATTGCAAACAGAGGGCGTGTCCCATAATAATCAATACTTTCATCTTTTTGGAACTAGTATCTGCTGATATCTTTTTGTCTTTCTGAACCCTGAAATTCTGTATGTTGTTCCCCTCATTCTCTGCCCTTCCTGGGGGCAGGGAGTCCTTTATTTGCAGAGTTTATTAAATTGTGTTTGGGGAGGTGTTTAGTAGGAGAATCCTGTCTCACTTTGCTCAGTGTGCTGCATTTTCACTGGCTTTTTTGCTCAGTTTTTCAGCTCCCTCTTCCCTAGATTCTCTCTGGGGTTCGATGACCTAGACGTTTTCCATATAGGAAAGATGGTTGGGCATCTTTGGCACTAGGAAGTGAAGACTGGGGTAAAAGTCTGGATTAATAGACGAGGCTGGGAGCCCCTGTAGCATGCCGCAGGATGGACTGAGAGCAGTGGAGAAGGTCTGCTGAGGTCCTAATGGACTTCATATAAACCATGTTCATCATTTTATTAAACTACATCGTTCATTAAGCTACATTCTCCCTTAAAAATGGAGACAAGGGATGACTCCAGGCAGATTAGCAATGCCAAAGAAACCATTGATCCTGGGCCCTGGTCATAGGAAAATGTGACAATTGAGGCTGATCCTCAGCTGTAGAACATACAGGGTGATGAATAGAATTTGAATGCAAGGGTTGAACTCGACAAATGTCGAAGACTGCGTGAATGGACCACTAAGGGCTGCATGCCTTAGTATCGTTGTGGTGAAAGATGAGAAGGCAGAGAGAGGATTCCAGAGTTTGGAGTCTTACAGATGAGAGTTTGGAGGGCTCTTGTCAGCAGGTGCCTGAGATGGAGTACAAAGCTGCTAGAACCCATGCAGCCAGAGTGTCAGGAAGGATAACATCATGCTGTGGAAACCCATGAGATGATGAGAGAGACCCTGAGCCTGGTGCTAAAACCCCATGTTTGGCATTTGCTTCTTTATTGTCTTTCCCCCAACTCCCTTCCTAATATAAACCCCAAGAGAGCCACGGCATATCTGCTCTGCTCCTTGCTGTTGCTCCAGTGCCTATCCCAGTGCTCAACATGCAATAAATCTACGGTGAAAAGCTGCTGAATGAGGCTTAATAAAGTCACCAAGGAATTACAGGGGCATGCCTTCCTGTGCATAGTGAGTACGAAGTGAACGTTTGTGGAGTGAACTATGCATGTCAAGGGAAAATTTTTAAAAAATAAAACAAATGCCCTTGTACCAGCACGATGGTGCTGCTAACTGTGATGTAGAGCTCTCTCTTTCTCTGTATATATGTACAAGAGATTAAAGAAAGAGGACGATTCTGTATATTCTCTTTTATAACCAGAGGGATTACACGCACTGTGGACACTTTCCATGTTAATATATCAATCTGCGACAACTGGTCCAAGGCTTCATAGTCCTGCTGCCCCACAGTACATTTAAAGAATCTCCTATTGTTAGGCATTTAGGTTGATTCTAATTCCTTGCTTCCAAAGTGATTCAAGGCTTTATTTAGAGACCTGCCCCAATTATAACCTTGTGCTATGTCTAGAAGTATGGTTTGGCAAGGCAGTAGCTCAGTAGGTCAGATTTGGAAAAACCATTGCTGACTTTTGGGTGGGATATTTTGTTAACTGACTTGTTTGACCACCGGTGACATTTGGAGTGCTTCTGGAAATGTCTGCCATAAAACATAATGCTTGCCGCTTAGGAGCAAGGATAAAATGGATGCCTTGATTTTTAGAAAGTCTCAGGTTGGTCTAGAGTATAAGCAGCTATGGAAATTCTGGAGAAGAGACCTTTGGAATAGTAGAGGAGCTGCATGCATTTTAGGATGAAAAGTAAAAATGACTAAGAAGCGTGGATAATTTGACTACCTTCATTGCTCGTAAAGAGCATCACACTGCGTTGTGGATAAACTAGTTTGGAAACAAGGCTTTGGAGCCCATGAGCAAAGAGGACCTTTGTAGCCACATACAGGGAGGGTGACACCTGCACAGCAGGGAGATGCATTGTCCTTGTTTTCTCTGTTGCTTCCATAGGAAGGAAGGAGAAGCAGGTATGAGTAAGGGAAACAAAGGAAGGTCAATTCTGAGGTCAGACCCCTGCTCCATATCCCATTCCACCAGTGTGAGCAAACTCAGGTGTCTGGAGCTGCAGAACCACAATTTCACATCTTTACTGTTCACCAGAAACCCACAAAGCTCTTGTGGCAGCACCTGGGGTCACCCAACTTTGTTTTCTCTGGTACGGAGGTCCTTATTATTAACTGCATAAAACGTAGTCAACCCTCCTAAGCCTTTTCATTGTTCGTTGTGTGGTTTTTTTTTTTTTTTTTTAAGATTTTTATTTGAGGTTGGGGGGCGTGAGCTGGGGCAGGGGGTGGGGAGGGCAGAGGGAGAGGGAGAAACAGGCTCCCCATGAGCAAGAAGCCTGATTCAGGTCTCAGTCCCAGGATCCTATGATCATGACCTGAGCCGATGGCAGACACTTAACTGACTGAGCCACCCAGGTGCCTCTGTCCTTTGATTTTTAAAATCAGGGTAATAGTGGTGCCTGGGTGGCACAGTTGGCTGAACCTTGGACCCTTGGTTTCAGCGGATCATGATCTTAGGGTCATGAGATGGAGCCCTCTTGGGCTCCGTGCTCATTGGGCAGTCTGCTTGAGTTTCTCTCTCCCTTTCTCTCTGCCACTCACACTTGAGCACTCTCTTTCTCTCAAATAAAGAAATAAATATTAAAAAAAAAATAAAATCAGGGGGTGCCTGGGTGGCTCAATTGGTTAAGCATCTGCCTTCAGCACAGGTCATGATCGCAGGGACCTGGGATGGAGCCCTGCATCTGCTTCCCAGCTCAGCGGGGAGCCTGCTTCTCCCTCTCCCTCTGCCCCTCCCTCCTCTTGTTTGCATGCATGCACTCTGCTCACTCTGCTTCTCTCTCAAATAAATAAATAAAATCTTAAAAAAATAAAATCAGGATAATGATATTGATAGGGTACTTCATTAGAATGTAAGCTCCGTGAGAGCAGGGCATTTTTTTTTTTTAATGTATATTCACCTTTTATTGCTGTTGTAACAAATCAGCACAGACCTGGTGGCTAAGAACATAAACTTACTCTCTTACAGTTCTGTAGATCAGAAGCCCAACAGGGGTCTCACTGAGCAAAGCCTGCAGGTGTCTGCAGGGCTGCTGTCCCTTCTGTAGGCCTTAGGGGAGAATCGTTTCTTGTTTACGTGCCTTCGCTTGTGGCTCCTTCCTCCATCTTCCAAGTCCGAGATATAATATCTCTCCATGCCTTTCCTTCACTCATCAGTCTCCTGCTGACCACAGCTGGGAAGAGTTCTCTGCTTTTAAGAATCCATGTGATTACACTGTGTACATCTGGATAATCCAGGATCCTCTTCCCATTGCAAAGGCCTTAATTCACTGTCCCCCGTCTCCCCCGCCCCCAGGAGCCAAGACACAATTTATTGCTTCACAACATAGAATTGTGATCCAGCAGCAAAATAACTGCTGGGTTTTTTCCTTTCCCACACAAGCTGCATTTCAGAGGTCTGACCCTTGCAATTTACAAGTCCAGCCTTTTAGAGGAATGCTTTACATAGCTGAAGTGAAGACAACAATAGGGATCAGGTCCCCCTTAGTCCCTTGTCTTATTCACGGGGCCATGGAGGCCTGGGAAGAGCAAGCAAGAAACTTGCCCAAGATCACACAGAGTGATAGGCAAGGAGCCAGTCAGCCGTGGCAAGGGCCTTACCTTAACCACAGCTGTAGAGTCCCCTTAGAATAATTAAGGTAACGTATTCACAGATTCTAGAGGTTATAATGTGGACATTGTTGGGGGGGGCACATTATTCTGCCTACCATAACTCCCAATACTTAGAATAGTACCTGACACAAAGTAAACTCTCAAATATTTGTCAAAGGAATGAATGGTGAGTATTTAAAGATCAGGTGTCTTTCAAGTGCATAGCAGGATATCCAGCACCTGGAAGAGACCCTGGTCTCTGTGCTTTTTTTACAGGCACACTCCAGCCCTCAAGGAAAGATTAACAACAACAGCAACAAAAAACTCAAAGAGTCCTCTTTCCCTGCTCATCAGTGAATGTTCTTTCTGGATGCTCTCTCCTTGGGGGCTCAGATCTAGAGTTCCTTCTGGAGAAGAAGGAGACTGTTTTTTTTGTTGTTGTTGTTGTATGGAGTGGACCCGTACTAGCCTTCACATTTGAGCCTGCTTTTTTGTTTTTTGTTGTTGTGGTGGTTGTTGTTACTCTGTTTGTTTGTTGTTTTTTATTAATTATATGCCTGAGGAAAGCTCTGCTTCATTTTGAGTCTTTAACCTTCTACTGAGTGATTCACAGTGACCCCTAAACCTACAAGAGTTTTAAAAACATTGCAGATTCTTGATTTACACCTGTGGGCTCCCAAGATCGTGACCTTTTTTTTTTTTTTTTTTTTTTTTTTCTTTTTAATTCACTTGAATCCATCAACCTGAAGTTGAGAACATCACAACAAGCTTCTGGAATGTTCTGGCTTGGTTTGAGCATCCATGAGATGCTATCATCTTGTTGCTTTGCCTTGATTCTTTGGATTTGCTGATTTGTTGTTGGAGATCTAGTGGCGCCAAAGATTAATACTTCATAATCCCCACTGGTGTGTCCCCTCAGAAAGCAAAATGTGTCATGTGTTAAGAATACAAAACGTACTGTCAGCTGTAGGAACACTGGCATTGGAGGTGTGCTCTGATGCTTTATTTCTTTAAGAAATTATTTGGAATGTCTGCCCCTAGATCATCTGGTAGATGAGTGTGCTTGAGTGTGTGACCTAAGGTTTTGTATCTTCTTCTGCATCTTTTTGGTTAAAAGTTCAGACTGATGAGCCAAGCTCAGAGCCTCTGTGGGCCAATCTAAGGATGTCTTCGGAATAGCTGGGTGGTAATCAATCCATTTTCCCATAGTCTAGTGATTAAAAGGAAGGCTCTAAGCCACGTGGCCAGGGTTAAAATCATGCATCCAGCATTTACGAGCTGTGTGACCTTAGGCAAGCAATTTAACTCATCTGTTCCTCAGTTTCCTTCATCATAAAGTGGTAATACCAAGCATATCTATCTAATGGGATGGTTAAAAAGATTAAATAGGTTAACACCATGGAAGCCCTCAGAGCTATATTATACAAAGTAAGTGCTTGATAAAGGTTAGTATAATTCCATGACTACTACTAGTATTCATAGGAGTAAGCAAATAGCCAGTTCCTAACTGTGAAAAGTGTGCAGGGTAGCCATTGAAGTAAGAAAAAAAAGATCATCTCTTCTGAATAAATATTTTCCGTAATATGTCCCTAGGAACACATTGTCTGCAAAAGATGTTAATAGGAGTTCTGAGTTACAGGGTACCACAGTCGTAAATATTTGGGAAACTTCTCCTCTTGGAGATTTATGATACACATTAGTATTTTAACATTATAGGTTCTGCTGGAGCCTGGAGTAGAGAAGGTAATTTGACTTTGTTTAATCCAGTTTGTCCCAAATGTGTGTGAGCACAGAACCCTTGCTGAGGGTTGGTTTGTGTGTGCGCGTGGGGGTCAGGGGTGGGAGGCTGGTGGTGAAGGTGGTTGTTACTGCTGTGCTTTGGTTGTTTGGAACACCTATTAATCCCTCTAGGAACCGATGTTTCCTCTCTAGGGCACACTTCGGGGTGGTACTCACATTTAACGTGCATATGAGGATCTGATTAAAATACAGTTTCTGACTCAGTAGGTCTGGGGTGAGGCCTGTGATTCTGCATTTCTAGCTAATTCCCTGCTGCTGCTGCTGTTGCTGCTGGCCTGCGGGCTGCACACTGAGGCTTTTGGAAGTACTCTTGTGGTGACAAGAAAAGGACACATGAAGACCTTCAGGAATTTTCACAGTTCGACAACAGGGGCAAAGGATAGCCTAATAGAGAGGCTCACAGTCTCGACTGCACATTAGAATGACGTGGAATAATTGGGGAAAGAAAACTCTAGCCCCGGAATTCAGATTTAACATGTTGGGAGAGAGGGCCCCAGATATTGGTGTTTTGTTGTTGTTGTTGTTGTTTGTTTGTTTGTTTGTTTTTAACCTCCACAACCTTTCCAAGTGAGTCTAATGAACAGCCAGGGTGAAGAACTGCTGGTTTAGTGGGTAGTGGGTTTTGTTTATTTCCGGAGTCCAGGCCTGGTTCTAAGTCCCAGCTCCAAATTAGCAGGTAACTTTTAGTATCTTAGTTCAATTCTCCGTGTCACCATTTCCCCATTTGTAAAAGGGGGCAACATGGGGCCTCAGAGAGTCTTTGCAAGGATTAAGGGATATGTTCGTGAACTGAAAGCATCATTTCTAACACATGGTAGGAGCTCAATAAATGTTCGCTGTAAAGACAATTACTGTAATCATTGTTATTTGATAAACATAGAATCTTAGGTCATTTTCTTTCTTTTTAAATCCGACCGAGATATTGCGATGGTTACAAGCTAAAAACCAGATAAACATACATTTACTTTCTTAATAAATGGAGAACAGTGTTAAGGGTACTGTAATGGGAGAGCCCATTTTCAGCCTAAGCTTCCCCCAACAAGTATTCATTTAGGCTGTGATCTCTGTGAAACAGGCAATCAACTGATTTTGTGTGCGTGGCGGGGGGGGGGGGGGCACCAGTGCTGTTGTTTGCATGAATATATGATGATACCTATACCAAGTGGAGACATGTCAACTTAGGTCTGTACCCACTGGTTTATTTTAGTGGCTAGACATAATAAGACAATGACAATAAAGAACTGAGAAGTACCATGTTTTCCATTATTGTATTTTGATCCGGTGTTGGTTCCTTTTTTAATTATAGAAGTAGACAGCTGAGTCTCATTCCTTATTTTTTCTAAAATCAGATGTATCCCCTGCTCTTTTCCACGATTCCACTCATATACCATCTAAAATTATATAACTTTTTATTTTCCTACATGGTTTATTTCCTTCTCCTCTTGTGCTCTACCCAAATTCCTACTTCCACTGTGGTCTGTGATCCTTATCAGTTTAATTATGTAATTTCCAGTTTTCACCTTAATTGAGTCACCTTCACATTGGACTATTGGTTTGTGATTTGGGCGACAGAAGATGTGGTCAGTGTGTTTTTATCTCTTATAATAATCGTGTGAATAAGGGTTTAATAATTTTCAGATTGTTCCATAATGAATATACATATATATTGTCTTCAAAGTCGATAGCTATCTTATAAAGTAGTGTGAGGAAGTAGATTCCTATCCTATTTCTCCTTTTGGGAAAGGAGGAAAACAGTACTGGCTTCCCTCACTGCCATCCCACTAAGATATAAAGATGCTCGAGAGAACATTTGAAAGAACTTGACAGATGCCCTTGGAGAGAAAGCATTACTTTACTCACTGGTGTTTTGAATATCATGAGAGTTTGAATTACGAATGAGTACATCCGAGCACATAATCGGTTAAGGACACTTTCCGACTCATTGTGGACACTGCTCACAGGCAGAATTGATTGTGCGACTCCAATCGCTAGAGCCATGGGGATATCAGACACAGCTACATCCATCTAATTCAGGAAGGACTTGAAATCGCTCCTCATTTTCAGGGCTCAAAAAAACAGAGCTTTTTCACATTCACCCTGAAGATGGAGCCATTTAACATTTTGGATACTTTATGATTTTAAAATTAATAACTTTGAATTGACTTTGTTTTGAGACAGTAATGTTCTCGGATCTTCTTTTCCCCTTATATACGATGATTGTTACCCAACAAACAAACAAAAAAGAGTGTTAGAAATATTTGGTTTGCTCATGGCAATCTGGGCACCAGTCTGTGACCTTCCCCGTATTTACGGAGGTCATTTTTCTTGTTTCCTTTTGTTCCCCCTATCTGTCGATACAGGAAATTAAGTATTTAAGTATTTTCCAAATATGTTTCAAATTCTCATCATTGATGGCTGGCTGCAAATAAAAAGCATATTTTAAAAGCAACGTACAAGAAGGACTATGTTTATTTCATATAATAAATGTACTTGTACTGGCCTTCAAGTTTGATTTGAATCTGGAATCTTTGAGTCAGGAGGATCCTAGGGGATGTCTGATCTTCCTTTTCATGTGGTCCCTTAAGACTCTTATTTATATACTTTTATTAGTTACTATGGCTGGATTAAACTGTCTGTGATTAATTATATAATTCCCAAATCTAACCTTAATTGATCTCTTTAACAATGACTTGTCTTTTTCCACTTGTAAATGAAGGTAAAGTAGATCTAGATTGGCATTTCCTGTCATTAAGGAGCTCTCAGTTCTCATAGTTGAACGTCTTCAAATGAAGAAGGTAATGCCTACACCGAATTAGGTTTCACTTAGAACATCAGTTGTCTGTACGAGGAAGGACAAAAGGAATGTAGATGCCAGGCCATCTGGAGATGGGTCGGACACAGGTGAAATGTCATGATACATGATAATAGCAGCACTGGAAGTGTAGCTGTCTTACTACAAGGAGGGTGGGAGTGGATAGAAATCTAGGAAGCCATATGCAGCAGGGTACCCCTGGAGCAACTGTTGGACAACTTATGGTTGTATTAGAAGAGAAGTGGGCACCACATGGGGGTTTTTCCTCCTTTACCTGTTCAGGACTGAGGTTCTCTGACTCTGTGATTATGATGCAGGGATTTCTTGAGAACAGCTTTTAGTGGCACTTCCACTTTACTTTCTGGGAGGCTGGATCCCAGTTCCCTCTCCCATGTCACTTGTGCCTGCAGCTGGGGCCATTTGATCATTTTAGGTAGCCTTCATCTTATGAAGGACCTGTTCTAACCTTAGGAGAAGTGTTAAGTGTTGGAGACTCCATTTTTGGAATCTTTTTTTTTTTTTTTTTTAAAGATTTTATTCATTTATTTGACAGAGATCACAAGTAGACAGAGAGGCAGGCAGAGAGAGAGAGAGAGAGAGGGAAGCAGGCTCCCTGCTGAGCAGAGAGCCTGATGCGGGACTCGATCCCAGGACCCTGAGATCATGACCTGAGCCGAAGGCAGCGGCTTAACCCACTGAGCCACCCAGGCGCCCCCATTTTTGGAATCTTTTGATGTCTTGGATGTGGGCCATCTTTTAGGGGCTGAGCTCTAGCGTCCACCTCATCTCACTGTCTGGAGCCTTGCCTTGGAGGCTTAGAGGCTGTGGTGTGTTGCCCACTAAGGTATCAGTCCCATAGTCTGTATGGCAGCCACAACCACAACAACTACCACCACCACCACCACAACTATTATTACTAATGCTGCTACTTGTTTCTCCTCCTCTTCCTCCACCTTCTCGTATGATTATTGTTGTTGTTATTGTTATTTTTAAACATGTATGTCTATGAAGCAAATTAACCCAAAGCTTAATGTGTCAAAAACAGAGACATGTATTAATGTTCATAGTTTCTATGGTCAGGAATCAGAGAGATGCAGAGTTGGGATTCACAATTTTATATGGTACCAGCTGCATCTCTTTTGTAGATGCCCTTTATATAGGTGAGGTACTTCCCTTCTATTCCTGGACTGTTGAGTTTTCCTAATCATGAAAGGATCTTGGCTTTTGTCAAGTTCTTTGTTGCATCTGTTGAGATGCTCACGTCATGTTGTCTTTCATTCTGTTACTGTCACATATTACATCGACAGATTTTCATATGTCATGGTTGAAAATTCTTTTTATGTGTTGCTGGATTTGGTTTGCTAATGTCTTGAGAATTTATTGTGTCTGTATTTATAATGGATATTATATTTGTTTTGTGATATTTTTGTCCACTTTTGATGTCAAGGTAATATTGACCTCAGTAAATGAGTTGGGATGTTTTAGCTACTCTTCCATTCTTTTGGAAGAGATTTAAAAGGGTTGTTAATTCTTTGAGATTTAGGTACAAGTCACCAGCAAAACCATCTTGTCCTGGGTTTTTTCTTTGTGGGAAGTTTTTTGTTCACTGATTCAATTTCTGAACTTGGTATAGGTCTGTTCAGATTTTCTCTCTCTTGATTTTTATAGTTTGTATTTTTTGAGGAATTGTTCCCTTTTATCCTGGTTATCTAATTTTCTTAAAAACAATAACAACAACAACATACAGTTGCTCATAGTATTCCTATATCCTCTTTTTATTTTATTCTTACTTTCTTTTTTCTTTTTTTAAGATTTTATTCATTTATTTGACAGACAGAGATCACAAGCAGGCAGAGAGAGGAGGAAGCAGGCTTCCCACCAAGCAGAGAGCCCGATGTGGGGCTTGATCTCAGGACCATGGGATCACAACCTGAGCCAAAGGCAGAGGCTCCAACCCACTGAGCCACCCAGGCGCCCCTTATTCTTACTTTCTGTTTTGAATTCATCATTTGGATACTTTGATTCTTAATGTGATTTTTTCCCTCAGTTCTTTGACCATACTTACAATAATGTTTTGAGGGGTGCCCAGGTGGCTCAGTCAAGTTGAGCTCCTAACTGATGGTTTTGGCTCAGGTCATGATCTCAGGTTGGGAGACTTGAGCTCTGTGACTGGCTTTGCGCCCAGAAGGGAGTTTGCTTGAGATTGTCTCTCTCCCTCTCCTTCGCCCCACCCCAGCTCATGAGCTTGCTCTCTTGCTCACTGTCTCTCTCTCAAATAAATAAATAAATCTTTTTAAAAAATAGTAATGTCTTGAGGCCTTTTTCAGCTAAATCCAGCATCTGGTGATACTCACAGATAGTATCTATCGACTGCTTTTTCCTTGAGTACTGGTCACAATTTCTTATTCTTCATGTGTCTCTTAATTTTTTTCTTGGAAAATAGATGTTTAGATATCAATGTAGCAACTCTGATTCTGGTGTTCCCCAGATAGTAATTGTTCCTGCTGTTTTTGTTGTTTGTTTGTTTATAAACTTGTCTGGGTTAAATCTGTGAAATCCGTTTCCCCCCTGGTATGTGGCCATTGATGTCTTTGTTCATTTCTTGTTTTTGTTGTTGCTATTGTTCTGCTTCTTTTGTTTTAAGCTTTGGTTTCCAAGGGCTTTTTCCATTGTCTCTGTAGCTTAACAGCCGGCCAATAATTGAACTAAGGCTGTGTTTCAATAAGAAGTCTACTGTCCTCTGTTCATAGGTCTGTGTAGGGAAGTGTATCTAGCGTTCAGGTCATTTTCAAGTCTTCCCAAGTGTTTACATTCTGTTGGGCCCTTTTACATTGCCACTTTATTGGCACACTGCCTCAAGATCAGTCAGGAATGTTTGAGCAGAATAGGCCTTCTCCAGGCTACAATGAACTGTACAGGGTCTCAATTTGGAATATGCTTGCCCCAACCACAACTTTAGGCCATTTATGTTATTGGCTTTCCCCCAGTGATGCTGCTGGATTTAGTCACTGTTCTCCATTTCACATCAAGTGAGCCCTTTTTGACCGTGGCAGTAATGCTGCCAGTACTCATAGCCTGCCCCAACAAGGCAGAGACTTCATGCTAACAGGGGATGGGAGCAGCCCCATCTAGAACACCAGATTCCCATTGTTACTACCTGAAGCCCAGTAGTTTTTCAGGTAAATGCTTCTCTGATTGTTGCTTTTGGTTAATTTTGAGAGTGTAGAAATGCTATTTTGTGGTGGTTTGATCAATTTTGTCTAGTTTTATACTTAATTTTTTTGGAAAAAGGATTTGCTGGGCTCCTCACTGAGCCATGGCTGGTAGTTCTGACCATTTTAATGTGCATTTGCATCCTGTAATCCAGCAAAGGGCACAGCACAGCATACTGGAAAATCTTGTTTAAAAATAGTAATTATAAAAAAATAGTAATTATAGTTTGTGACTATATTTATTCTTGTGAGAAAGACAAATCCCCACGTGTTGATGTGAGAGGTCTCATTTTGGGACCATTTGGGATTTTCCTTAAAGTTTTTCCAGTATACTGGTTAGGAGGTAGGACCTTTGGAAGGTGCTTATGTCATGAGAGTGGGGGTTTCCTGAATGGGATTGGTGTTCTTATAAAAGAGACCTGAGAAATCTCCTTTGAGCCTTTCCACCATGTGAGGTCACAGTGAGAAGAAGGCCATCAGTAAGGAAGCAGGTTCTCACCAGACACTACGTCCAATCTGGTCTTGGACTAGTTAGTCTCCAGAACCATGAGAAATAAATTTCTATTGTTTATAAGCTAAATAGTTCATGGTATTTTTGTTATAACAGCCTAGAAGGACTAAGACAGTAGGCCGCACTAGCTGTATTTAATCAACTCACAAAATCTTGAGGTGTCACATAATTAAGATTTATGCCTTGCTATCATTGTGATCTGATGAAAATTGGGTTTGTCCCTGGGTATAGGCTTTTTCTAGATCTTCTAGATGACTCAGTCATCTTGGAATGCTTTTGGTTCAAGCCTCATGGATAGGGAGAAAGAACTTGGAAATTATGTGGAATGTTTCCTGGAAATACTTTATACCATCTCTGCATTGGCTAGAGCAGTCACATGGTCCTGTGGGGACACAAAGGAAATGGGAAATGTGGTCTTTCCATGTGCCAAGGGAGACTATGAAAATATTTGATGAATAGGGACTGTTGAATTTCTACTCTCGCTTTTGGGAGGTCCTATTATGGTTAGCATCCTTATTCTGTGGAAAGGAAAACTGGGACACAGAGATGGTGAATAACTTGCCCAAGGTGTGTTCTTTCAAGTAAGTTATTGGAGGATTAGATACTGGAAATAGTATTTATTGACTTCTAATCCAGTGTTGGTTTTATTTTCCTTAACTTTACCCTTCTACTTTTACAAAGCATCATTTTTAATTGACATAGATTAAGATACAGCAAAATAATTTTAGAAAAATTAGAAAGACCTACTTATAATTCCACCAACCACTTCTGATTATTTTTACTGTATGCATGTTCTTTATGGATATATGTTACATGTTCAAGTGGTTATATGCATTTTTATGCATTTTTTAAAATTCTTGTTTTCAACATATAAACATTATTCACAAGTCTGCCCTTTTCTAATTATTTTGATTCCTATATAGCATTTTACTGAGTGGATCTAATATTTACTCAGCCATTCTCCTATTATGTGTGTAAGTTGTTTTCAACTCATTTAAACCTATATACCTCAGTGTGATTTAACCATTACTTTAAAATAGTATTTATTGTAATAAAGGCTAATTAGGTTGGATATTCTGACTACCTCTGAACATTTAGGAAAGCTCATAGTTAAATGGTATAGCCTTTAACTTATTTCTTTTATGTTGCTTACTGAAACATGTGCATATAGTGAAGCCCTATTTTTATATAATTATTTTTAATGAAAATATTTAGCTTTTGAAAAATAAAATAAATTCTAAAAAAGATTTGAATGAGCCTCTTAATATAGTTTATTATCAATGTAATATAATATTTCATTGAAATTTGTTCATACTAATTTATTAGTGAGGGATGGAGGAAGAAAGGAAACTCAGAAGTGTCAGATTATATATATTAATTCACTGGCTAATACTGTTGAGCACTCCCTAAATTCCTGGCAATCTTTTAGAAACTGAAGATATATCATGAAAAATGAAAACAAAAAAACAAATTTCTTTTCCTCAAGAAACTTTTGGTGTTCTAGGGGTGGGGAGAATACAGGAAACACAGACTTACATATAAACAAATGATATATAATGTCATTGCCTTCAAGAAAAACAAAAAAAGGCAAGGAGAATAGAATGTGATAGACATTTGGCTGGATATTGTTTGTTGTGTTCACAGTGAGGAGGTTGGTAGGACTGGAGTGGGGGCAATGAGAGACACAAGAATAGTACTATATGACATCAGAGAATTCGTGGGGTAGAGCTTTGAAGATCATGGTATGAACCTAGGATTTTTCTTTGAGCACAGTAGGAAGCTATTGGAGGATACAGAGCAGAGGGATAGCATGACATGCACATTTTAAAGAAATACTGCATCTGTTGGTTGGAAAATACATGTGGAGGAAGGTAGAAGCAGGGAGTTCAGTGTTGGGGGTAAGAAGCATTATTAAAATCATCCAGGTGACAGATGACTAGGTTGGTAGAAATTCAGGTGTGAGAAATGGCCAGAGTTTGCATATATTTCAAAAGAAGATACAGCATGATTAGGTAGGGAACTGTGGGATGTGCAAAAGAGAGGAGTCAGTGGTTTCTACAGGTATTTTATCCTGACAGTTTGGAAATGGAAGCACTATTTATTTCCAAGATGGATTGCAAAAGGAGCAGATTTTCATGGAGGGGAAGAAGGAAGGAGAGAGAGTGAATTCAAGAAGAGGGAAGAATTGCGAGTTCATGCTTGGACATACTCAGCATGAGACCCTGATTGATTTTCAAGGAGAGATGTCAAGGAAACAGTTGGTTCTTTGAGTCTGGAGAACAAGGAAGAGGTTTGGCATGGAGATGCAAATTTAGGATTCTCCATTTTATAGATGGTATTTGATTCCTTTAGACAGGACAAGATCACACCCCATCACCATGTGCACATGTCATAATATATGCAACATTAAAAAAAATATATTTCTCCTGTGACTCCACTTCCCCTCCATCTGCCACCCTGTTTCTCTTTTCTCTGATCTCCTTTGCACAAAACTCCAAAATAAAACGTGTCTATATTTGCTATCATTTTTTTTTTTCTCCTTCTTTTCTCTCTTGAATTCATTCCAAGGAGGCTTCCCTCCTGCCTACCTTCTGGGTGATCTTATCCTGTCACAAGGCGTTCAATACTGACAATAAGCTGATTATCTCCATTTTACAATGAAGAAACTGAAGTTCGGAGAGGTTAAGGCCACTTGAGTATTCAATAGCAGAACTTAAACCATGGCCTTGCTTTACTGTCTGCAGCCTGCCTCTTTCCACAGTGTACTTCTCGACCAAACAGCATAGCGTTTGCAAACAGGGTCTTGGAAGGAGAGTGGCTTCATTGCCACTTTGCACTGAACATGTTACAATTTCCTTGTAATTATCTAAATAGAATACAGTATCTCACCCCCAATCAATGTACGGGTTTAAATTGTTTATGCCTACTTCTTTATAAGAAATAAAACTTGGGGACAGACTGTGGACTTGATACTGTGCTTTATTTTAAAGCATTGTAATTTCATAGAAATCATTTAATCTTTTAAAAACATATGATACTGATGTGGTTGGTGAACATGAGTATAGGGGGCAGGAGGAGGTTTGGGTCTTCTTTCCTTGACATCCTAAACAGTAGAAGACCCGTGCCTTTCAGAGAAGGGCAACAGGATGTGTTATCTTCCTCAGAGCTACGGACAGACAGACCCGCATCTTTGTGGCCTAAATAGTTGTGACTTAAAGTCGATCTTGTATTGCTCTGGCATTATTATTTCTGTCTTCCTTGGATATTTGTTCCCTGCAGTAGAAGTAGGAAGATCTCCCAGGGGACTTGAACAACATTTGTTCTGACATGATCGTGTCTTTGTATGCACTCATTTTGGCTGAGATCTTAGAGACAGGACAGAATGATGCCTTAGAAGCCAAATGTGGTGAAATGCTTTTAACCGTTCATCAGTTCATCATGGCAGGTCTAAAATCTACTCTTTTCTAGATTAATTCATTCAAAAATACACTGAGTGGTAGCTCAGGATTAGAGAATGATTTTAGGTGATAATTTGCTTACCAAAGGAATTTGGACTGAGTTTGAAGAGAGAGAGTGTATGAATTGTCAGAAATCTAGAGGCAGGGACTGTTACTTGCAGAGGTATGAATGCAAGAACAAAGCCATTGTCCATATGGGACGTAAAGATACTTACTTGGTTGAAGAGAAGACTACACAAAGAGATACTGAGAATAGAGAAGATTGTGGTAGAATGTCTAGAGGACTGTGAGGTCCTGGAGCAGAACTGGAGTGTGGAGAGAGGAAGCTTTTATTGTAGACTGTGTCATAGGCTGCATTTGGATGGGTTATGAATCAGTGAGAGGAGAGACTGGAGTCAGGCAGCATGATGGAAGCTGACATAGTGATGGCTGTGTCCGGAGGTGATGCTGACCTGGTCTAGAGAAGGGGGTCAAGGAGCATGGCACTCCTGGTGCTGATGAGGAGTGGAAGGGAGATGGGGGAATAGGTCAGTCTTCTGAGTGCTTGATCTTAGGGTATAGTATAGTACCCCAATGAACATGGGGGTAGCGCTGGTATGCAGCAGGCCCTGAGTTGGGGAAATCTAGTCTTCACTCCAATACTGAAATGATTCACAGTCTGGGCTACTCATTTGATGTTCTTGCACCTTAATTTCTCATTTATTAAGTAGCACAAGTGAACTACATTGACTTAATATCCATCTGGCATGTTTTTGTTTTTTTTAAAAAAGATTTTATTTATTTATTTGACAGAGATCACAAGTAGGCAGAAAGGCAGGCAGAGAGAGAGGAAGGGAAGCAAGCTCTCTGCTAGGCAGAGAGCCCGATGCGGGGCTCAATCCCAGGACCCTGGGATCATGACCTGAGCTGAAGGCAAAGGCATATCCCACTGGGCCACCCAGGTGCCCCCATCTGGCATGTTTTTGAGTATCAGTTTTTGTGCACCAGGTAGAGAGGATGTAGTGGTACACCAGAAACCCCTTTATGATAGATTCACAATAAAAAGTCATTCCCATGTTTTGCCCTGAGTGCCTGGATGGGGACAACATAGGATGCCATGGGACTACCTAAGGGAGGTCAAGAAAAACATTCTGCCAACCTGAGGAAGTAACTCAGGATGGGAGTAGGAATTTTAGTGGAGAGAAGAGTTAGTTCAGGCAATGAGGAAGAAGGAAGAGTAGAACAGTGGAGTGGGCTAAGGTGCTGGTTTGAACAGAGGCCCACGTGTGAGCAAGCAGAGACACTGGACAAGGGCCCATACGGGAATGAAAGGGGTGTAGGCGAAGAAGGGAAAGGCAGCAGTCACACCGCCCAGCATCTCCTCCACCATCTAAATGGTGGGAACTTTGGGCATAATTGTCAACAAAGGGATAACTTGATCCCACATGCACTGTAAGATTCCTCTGCTTCGTTGTGGAAAACAGATTGGAGGAGATCAAATGAGAACCACATGTACCAGTTTGGAGATGTTTATGTGAATCCAGGCTAGAGATCAGGGCACAGGTGGTACCAGTGGGAACTGAGAAAATAGATGGGTTTAATTCATATTTAGGAAGTGAAATATACTTTGCTTGGTGACTGCTGTGGGTATGATGGCAAAATGGGCAACAATGGAAGGTGGGGAAGGTGAGGGGATGTCTAGATAACGTTAACACATGTTTGACACGTGGAAGTCAGCTTCCGTCTCGGGACCCGGTACTTCTTAGAATGTTACTAATATTAAGGATTTTGTGTGTGTGTGTGTGTGTGTGTGTGTGTGTGTTGAATTTGAACTATTCTCATTATGCCATAGCAAATCTTCCTACACATATGTGCTTATAATACATATATATATATATATATACTTGTATCTTCCATATACTCACTAATGCACATCTGGAATGAAATACACCGAAACATTAACAGTGGTTATCTCAAGGATGCAGACTGTGGGCGATTTATTTTTTATGCTTCTCTCTCTATTTGTCTGATTTTCTACCATGAGAAAAAAAAAGTTTTTCCTTCCTAAGACCAAGAAACAATTAAAGGTTTGAGGAGAAATGTATCTGCCACTATTGATTTTGTTTTAACAAAAAAAGGTGGCTAAACCCAAAATACCATCTTTATAAACCTGGCTGGCAATTCCTTCCCTGATGTTATAGTCTATTTCAGACAAAGAAAAGAGGTGTATGATCCCAAAACCTTCAGCTGTGAGGAAAACAAAATGAAGATCAATATATTTTGTCCCTGTTTGTATTTTCCGCTAACTCCTTGTTTCCCGGCTACCAGAGTGCTATCAACTTCAGTAACTAAATTAAAAACTATAGAGCTGTGAACAAAGAAATCTTGGAAATAATGAGACTACTCTGCAGGAAGTGGAGGAAAAGTATATATAAAGGGCATATTATGGTGTGCCGGCATTGTTCTTATCTTTAAACGCAAATCAAAATGCAGACTTTTCTAATACTGAGACTTGAAGCACATACAATTCGCTTTTTTTTTTTTTTTTGCCAAATATATAAATTTCATATTGCCAAAGTATTATTGGGCCAAGAGAGCAATTTGATTTTCTTTTACTAAGGGATCTGGAATAAAAGAGACTAAGAGGAAGTTTGGTGAGCCAAAACCAAATGAGACCCCATGCACAATGTAAAACAAAGCTAGTCAATCCTGAAACGTTTTAACCCGTTTTATTTATCTAACCCAGCATGGACCTGGGCACACATATTAAGAGTCTTCCATGTTCTGTGTGGCTTCGATGACCTCCGAAAACTACCTGTGACATTCTGCATCACGGAATGGTCCCATTTTCCATCTGTTGTCATGCCATTGTTTTGTTTACCAGCAGCTGTCAGATGGGTATTATAATGAATGCTTTCGTAGCAAATGTTATAAAACCAAATATAACAAGTGTTTGGGATGAAGCTGACAGCACAGGTGGATACAGAGTGACTACAAAGAGACTGGAAATGGGGCTTTCTCATCTGTATCAGGAATCGGTGCATTGTGAGGTGTCTCATGCGCTGGTTCACAAGTGCCTAATTCTGCCAACTCAAAAATAAACTTCTCAGCTGTTCATGCAGCGTTGCCCACATCATTTGTTACAGGGAGCTCTTTGGTTGCTCAGAGTCACTGTGACTTTGCTTTTTTTCAGAGGTATTATGCTCACCCATGAGCTAGGTATGGTCCTATGTTCATGTGCAAACACACCACTTTTTGCATGTGTTAAAAAGCTGGCCCCTGCATTACCTTGTTCTGGCCCCCGAGTCTGCTATGGGGCTTAGGAAGGTGAGCATTCATAATCATCTCCTCACTGTGTTCCGATGCCCCTGTGGCAAGACCACACTTTGAGGACTCCTTGCCTTAGCATGAGCGCTCTCTGCTCTGCTTCCATTGCTTATTTTTGAATTGCCCACAGGGACAGTACAGTTAGCACGGTTAATTCACTCAACCACCACTTCCAAACTCTTCCTGCTCTCCTCACCAGTAGAAGGGTGTGTTTGGACCCCAAAGGAGAGGGATGAAGCAAGCAGAAAGGCATGCAGTAGTTCTGGGGATTCCTCTCTCCTTACACCCAGGACTCTGGGGCCATCAATCTACCTGCACCCACCATGCTTGCTGGAGGGGCTGGGAGGTAGCTGAGGTATCGAGGCCCTCAAAACCATAGGGATGGGTTGGCCTCCTTACTCCAGTTGTTGGGGATATTGTAAGCCGTGACCTGGTACCAATAGATGTGGGCCACAGAGGATGGTGTGTTGCATTTTTGGGGAAGATTTAAAAAAATTTTTTTAAAGTAATCTCTACACCCTATGCGGGGCTCTAACTCACAACCCTGAAATCAAGAGTCACCTGCTCTACCAGCTGAACCAGCCACGTGCCCTAGCCAGTTGCATTTATTTGAGGCCTCATTTCCCCGTTCCCCAGGATTTTGTCTCTCTCTCTGGTTGTTGTTAAGAAGATCTCATCCCTAGAGTTCATGCATTCCACCAATAAAGTGGTATATATGCCACACTCCCTTTTTTTCCTGTGAAATGAAAGAGAAATATTTTGTGTCTATGTGTATGTGTACTTTTATTATTATTATTATTATTTTTTGTTCTCCCTCCTCAGAGTAGGGAGAGAAAACCATAACAACAAGTCTAGAGCATGGATCTGTTTTGTTTTCTTTACACCCCGGGCCCAAAAAATGTGTTTGTGAAATCCTCGATGAATACCCCAGGGCTTCACATTCTGGAGATGTTGAGTGAGTGAGTAAATGAATGCTCAGACAGTCATTTGGATGAATCTGTTTTGCTTCAATGTCTCAGTTTTGTGACCTTGAGCTCACAAAGTATACCCAAATGAACACTGAAGAGTACTGTTCAGTGTATATATTGTACCACGTAATTCCTGTAATGTAGACACCATACGGGGTACAGGATCCACAGGTAACTGCAGTGTTAGGTTTGCAGGCCCTGGAGTCCTGATGCTTGTGTTTGAGTCCTGGCTTCATGCACCTGACCATGAGACCTGCAACAAATGCTTTAATTTTCTAAGGGTGATAATGGGACCTACTCCATTAGGTTGTTTTGAAGTCTAAATGAGAAAAACCTATGTAAAGCTGTCAGCACTGTGCCTATAACATATAAACACGTGATGAATGATCAATGGTATTACAATTATTCTTATGTACCTAACATTTTGCTTTTGGGGAACACACACCTGCCAATTTCCCCTACCAAAGATGTGCCTTGACTTCGTTGTTGTTGGTCCTACCCTCAAAATTATTCAGCCATGTGCCATAAGGCATATTGCACAAAATATGGTGCTCAGAATATCATGGCTTATATATTTTATCTTGCTGGCAAGGATTCTAAAAGGTTTAAAGCTTAAATTAGAGCGCACATGTACACTGAGTTGGGAGAAGGCGCCATATGCCTCTCCATCTTGTGTGTGGTATGACTGGAAGCCAGAGGGAATGACAACACACTAGTGGCTCCAGCCAAAACTTGAGCCAGCAGCCTAAATCCAGATCAGGCAACATCTCTGGCTCTCCTAGTTCTGTCGGTTTATGCATTTGACCTTGACAGCCAAGGTCTGAGCAGTTCCCCTTCGCTTTCTGTCATTAATCAGTCCTCAAGCATCTTCTAAACAGACAGCTTGGTTGAATTGAATAATGTGCCTGTGTTTTCTCATCTGATACAAGCATGAGTTAAACTGCAGTCACCTCCACTGGTGAACTTGGATATCAGGCTAGGGCAGGATTTTCAAGTGGAGCCTTACCTGAAAATATCTTGCTAATTGGCTGTTAATGTTGTCCTCTTGCTACCATGGTGCCTGCAATTATGATAACCTACTGTTTCAAGTTTTCTGTTAGAGAGGAAATTGTTGCTGGAGGAGGGGAAGGGATGACATTTACTTTTCGTGGCAGGTGAGGCCAGATTTGGACTTTGAGTCACTCTTGAGAATTTGAAGGTGGCACATAGCACTGCATCCCAGGAAGCATATCATGGTAGAAGATATTAACCATGTCCCCCTTTGTGATTGCCATGCATTTTTAAAGTTATAAATGTACCATGTAAAGCATACTTTATAGGATAGGAAAAAAACTCATGTTGTATAGAAAAACACATAGTTGCTAGAAATATGGGTAAGAGAACAAGAATCATCTGTAATATTTTGCATGGTTCAAAATACAATTTCTGATGCCTTTTACAGTGCTTTAGAGTTTTTAAAGATGTTTTTATTTAACAAACTGGAAACTCATGCCAGATAGTTTTCATGTCTTACTAAAATTCTTATGGAAATTCATGACAGAGCTTTTCCTGGAATGCAGATATCCTAACTCTTGTTTCTGAGAATTTTCCACTAGATCAATATAACCTCCTAACAGAAAGATCGTGATTTGAGGAGAGAAGAATCATCTTTTGTAATTAAGCCACTGCTATGCTAAGCTGACATAGTAACAAAGGAATTAGTCTCGGGCTTGGAATTCTGTAAATAGTGTTTAAGGCAGAATGGCGTTAAACAGCCTCCAGGGAGTTGAAGAAGAGGCAGGGGATGATGCCATTTAGATTACTTCTGGGCTTGTTTTTTAGCACTGAAGAATTCCACATTGCATCCTATTCCCTCCCCTCTAGCAGTCACTCATCCTCTATGTTTTCTTCCCCACTGCAGTTTAGGTTAGAGGATGTCAGTGCTAATAACACAGTGAGATTTTCCAGAACACTTCTTAGGACCAGTCTTTGGGTGTTGGGAAAACATTCTACTCCATTAACTATGGGATGGTGTGCACTTACCTGTGTCATTGTGGTTTGGAGATGGGATTGGCATTTTGTCCTGTGGAGTAACAGCCAGTAAGATGAATAATATTATTCTTAGTTCTAGTTCCATTTTTCTTTCTTGTCTTCATTTCATCTCTTCCTCCTCTCTCATTTCTTCCTTCTTCTCTCCCTCCTTTTCTCTCTTTGCTTCTCTTTCTCTCTAATACACACATGCATATTTACACACACTTTTACCTATCCATTAAATTAAAATAAAACATACCAATGTTTAATGAGGACTGCTACTGAACACTTTCTTATAACTGGTAATAGATGCTCTCTGGTACCCAAAACACAGAGATGCGGTAATGGAGAACCAAATTCGTATGTTGACTTTATCATGTACCAACTGGGTACGTGCTCTAGACTTTGTCTGTTTTGTACTATATAAATTGGGAATGATAACAATATCTTTCTCATAAGGTTGCTAGAATGATATTAACTTAGATTATATATAGGAATTGTTTAGCACAGGGACTGATGGATTGAAAGCTTTGAGTGATCATTGTTAATAGAAGACATTTTCATTGGATTCCATCTCATAAGATGCAGGACTAGAGGTAATATCTCGTAAGAGACTGGCAATCTTTAAACAGTATTTCCTACTTAAACTGAATTAAAGGTCTTAACTTGGTACATTGGAACTGGTAGCCAGGAAACATTCCATTTATCTGATGGTGTGAAATTTTTGTTTATTTTTGTTCTATGAGAAAATATATAATTAAAGCCATTTTTTATTTACTTTCTTAAGATTCATTTCTAGTTCGCTAATGGACTTAATGATTTCAACGCTGATGCGTCCTCTTGGTGAGGCATTGGTCCACCCCATCTTCTTACCTCTTCTTAGAAGAAAAGTCCATCCAAGGCTTCAGCAGGTTTCCCAATAGATTGTAGATCCCCTCACTGGCAGCAGCTGATTTGACTGGGGGATACATGAGTGGGGTTGGCCAATCAGATGATCTCTTTCTAGAAGTTAAGAATTTTGACACAGCCCAGTGGTCATATACTCTTAAAAAATAATAATAATAATGACAAAAGTAATAGGAAATGGACCCTAGGAAGAGGGGCTAACTAAAGATTGGGAGGGAATACAATCACTATTTACTGGCTTGGACAAGTCACTTAATCCAGAGAACCTCAGCTCATCATTTGCAAAGCAAGAGTAGTAACAGGGGCTAACTTATGAAAATGAAGATGAACACGCTGAGGCAGGTGAGATATTGAGCAGTGACTTTAACACAGTAAGTGTTAAAACATTTTGAATTGTATCCAGCCCTTAACCAGTTGTTAACTGACTCTTACAGTAAAACCACCCCTGTCTTTGGGCAATTTGAAATGTTTCCTTCCCTTCCCTTCCCTTCCCTTCCCTAACATATAATGTATTACTTGTTTCAGGGGTACAGGTCTGTGAATCATCAGTCTTACACAATTCACAGCACTCACCATAGCACATACCCTCACCAATGTCCATCACCCAGCCACCCTCTCCCTCCTCCCAGCAACCTTCAGTTTGTTTCCTGAGATTAAGAGTCTCTTATGGTTTGTCTCGTTCCCCTGTCCCATTGAAATGTTTTCTTTTTTATCCTGTCAGGTTTGATACTGCAGATTGTGTCTTTCTTCTCGAAGCTCTGTCCTCCTTTGATTGCCTAGTACACTTCCCACCTCTTTGTCTGTGTGGGTTTTGTTTGTTTTTGCCCTTTCCATGTCTCCACTCCCTGCTTACCTAAGTGAAGTTGCTGTCCAAGGTCCTGACCCGTCTCTGGTTCTGTCTGTTTTCTCATAGCCACCAGCTCCCATTTGTTGAGCACATACTTGGCCCTGGCACTGTACTGAATGCTTTGCATACATTCTCACTTAACACCCCAAACAGGTATATGAAGTAGGCATCATTGTTCCCTTCCTCAGATGAGGAAGCTGACTCTCAGAAGAATTGACTAAACCATGTAAGGTAACGTAGCTGTGTAAGGAAAAGATCAGGAATTTGCACCCAGGATTCCAAAGCTCATACTTCATTACCACTGCACTAAAGGAAGCCACATGTTAGATTTTTTTTGCCTCTTGTAAGTTAGTAGCTATGTTATTTTGAGTAAATGATCTAATGTGGCCCCAATTCCATAATCTATAAAATCAGCATGATAATACCAATCTTTCAGGTGTGTGTGTGTGTGTATGTGTGTGTGTGTGAGAAAGAGAGAGAGACTCTATTTATGTAAAGCATTTAGCATGTAGCGTGGAACACAGAATACAATAAGTCCAGGCTGTTATTAATAACAAGTAATTAGCTTTCCATTCTGAAAGATTTCATTTTGGATTCATGAATGTGACTTTAAAAACTGAACCTACCCCCAAATTTGACTTATTGCCTAACTAGATCCATGACACTGGAAATAGAGAAATAACACACAATTCTAGCAATATCAACATTATTATTTTCATTTTTTTCCTGATGCTGTCAGCTTGTTATTTGTGCTATTTCTTAGAATAATAGAATTTATTCAGGCAATTTATCCTTAATACAAGTGATATAAATGGGACCATGCAGTGCTTATATATCATGCTAATAATGTCTGGTTCATCCTTTTTTTTCTCTCTCTTTACAAATGGAGACATTGATTTCCTACCCCGTCCTGTCTTTTATTGCATTTTCTGCATTGAGGTCATCTCTGTTTACCACCTACACTGGATTCCAAAAGCTGAAATGATGTTTAACACTGTCCAACAACATTTTTAAAAGCATCTACCATATGCTTTCTTTAGCACTGTATATACTGGACTGGAGTGAAGGAGGAGAAAAAAATAAATTTACTCTCTCCAGCTATAAGTTAAATCTGTTAGTTAAAAATATATACCTGCCCAGTGATTTAAAGACAAACGTAGACCTTTATATTGGGAGCTTCTGAAACAGTGTTAGTTATATGTATACATGTTAAAATATGTGGACACTACTCATAGTCTGTCTCTCTCACACCCTGTTTTTTTTATTCTACACTCTCTAGGTGATGCCTTCCAATCTATTTTTTTTTTTGCTTTTGTTTGTTTATTTGTTTATTTTTAGAGAGGGAGAGAAAGAGAGAGGGGGAGGGGGGTGGGGAAAAGGGAAAGAAAGAAACTTAAGCAAGCTCTGCCACTTATCGTGGAGTCCGACACGGCGCTCCATCTCACAACCCTGAGATTATGACCTGAGCTGAAATCATGAGTCAGATGCTTAACTGACTGAGTCCCCCCAGACACCCCTCAATCTGTGTTTTTTATGCCCAAATATATCTTGATGGCTTTCTAAAATATTATTTCTTTTTTCCCCAAAAATATCATTTCTAACTCCAAATGTTTCTTCTGAGCTTGAGCCTCATACTTCTTCATACACATCTCCAGTTGTCTCCCAGCCGTGAATATCCCATGGACACCTTTCATTCATTACGTCTGAAACAAATCAACACCCACCCCCTTGCCTACCTACCCCAATTGCAGTGGCCCCTCCAACTTGCCACATCTCACACGTGTTCAGCTTACCCATGCTGGACACTGCAAGCCAGCACTGAATTACAGTCTTTATCATCTCTGTTCCACCTGAGCACAATTCATGATCAATTCTTATCAATTAACTTCTCTATTATTTCTCAAACGTGACCCAGCCTATTTCCTGCAAAGATAAAACCAGATAATATCAGTAGAGAAGAAGGACCAACCTGTTAGGCTGATGTAGGAGGATCTGTGGGACTAGACATTACAACACTGATTTTCATTGTGCTTCAGACAGACATCAGAGGTGAGAACCAAGACAAGAGTGTGACTTTGCAGAAGGAAAAAAAAAAATCTAATTTGGGTAGATAAAAAGAAGAAAGAATCAGCAAGACTTGATGACAAGTAGATTCAAGGGACGAAAATGTAGATAGGAACAACTTTCAAACATGTTCAAGATATTACATGTTTTGTCTATACCTTTATGAATGAATTTTAAGGGAAATCTTATTTTAAAATAAAAAGGGAAACTCTTAAAGAGATTGACTTAGTGGACAGAGAATTCTTTGGCAGGGTTGTCTTTGTGGAGCAGTGTGACCTTGAGCATGTCCGTTAAACCACCGTGGGACTTAACTTGTCTTCTGCAAATGAAGGATTTGGATTAGATGATATCTAACATTCTGGACTTTTGGGTAGTCAGTGTTTTATGATTAGGAACTCAGAAGGGAAGTTTAACCATTAAAAGTTGGTGCTGATGGATTCAGTGAAGCACTGGGCTGAATTATATTTGGAACTAAAGTGTACCCTTGGTGAAATCTAGAATAATAATGAGCCTGGTATTAATATAGTCTGGCTTAAGTGTAATACTAATATAAACAAAATTATATTGAGAGAAAATGATGTTTATAGAGTACACCATCAAGATGAACTCTAGAAAAGGGAAACTAAACCTTATCCAAATAGTTTTTTTTTCCTCCTTATTGTCACCTCCTTTTTACATTATCATTATGTTTTCCAGCCTAGCAGATGAATCTCAAAATCTGCTTCTGATTGAGTTTTTTCTTCCTTCCCTGATAGGATATATATATTTTTCATTTATAAAAAGCAAATAGATCACATGTTTTCTCTTCTGAGGCAAAGAAATAAACACAGCAAAAGTTTCTATGCTCAATTCCAGTTTCTTAGTGAAAAAAATTAATATAAATGAAAAATATTCATTTACTTTTTGAACAAAGTTTTATCATGGATCTCTTACGTGGGAGTGAATACTCCTTAAAACAAGCTAAATGCACATCCTTAATAATTTAAAGTCAGAGAACCAGCCATGTGTAAAATAGGTGTGTGTTCACATAATTGACTACAGTATTTTGCTACATGGTTAAATGCATGATTTCCCCTAATAGAATGCCATTGTGGTCTACATCACATTTTCTAGTTCATAAAAGTCAAATGAGCTGTGACCATAGTCTCCCAAACTTAATGGAAAGTTCATTTTGTGACTTCTGAGTTTAAATTGTGTCTTTCTAGGATGAATCAATAGATTTAGAGCACGTTAATGGATCACATCACCAAAAGGTCTAATCCTGAGTGACTAAAATGGTAGATCTAATTCAGACTTATTGCTTTTCTAGCACATTGGACTAAAAGGTCTTTAATCTGTGTAATAATATAATGGATTTGAATTAAGTAAATAATGCTCACCTGATGCACATCATTTAAGTTGTCTACATATTCACATGGCACTGGGCATTTCAAACTTTTCAGGGGTGGGATGTGGGGTGAATGGGTTTAATCTGTGAAAACTAGCAAAGAAGTAAAACCATATGTCAATAGAGGCTTGAGGGCTCACCGTACATTTTGTTTCCTGTGTGGATGGTTGCTAACACAACGAATTTATACACTGCTCTGCCATCGCCCTTAACCACAGCTACCTATCAGAAGGTTATCAAGGCTAGTACAAAAACACATAAGTTATGTCCTGGACTGTGCAAACACTCTTGAGCGCGGCCATAAACTATAGCTGGAATGTTCCCCGATACCCAACTATCCAGGGTTTTTGACCTTGGACAAACAGCATTGGTCAGCAGAGATGGCCAGGCCCGGAGATGGGACCATTTACAAAATACAAATGGAGATGTTCAGAGGATGCTGGCAATGAGCTTCTGGGAGGACACCATTTGAAGGGAAGCCAAATTGTTTCTGTTATCTCAGGGAACACCTTGATTTTGAAAGACAGTAGAAGAGCATGAGCCTACCTAATACTTCTAGAAAGATGAATACAGTGTATTTATATTAGAGCTACTGCTTCTAAAACCGTCAGATTCCTCCCCAATGTCAAGCAGTTGGATGGTCTTTTTGCATTCCTCTGCTCAACCCTTTTCATTGTATGCCCCCAGAGAGTGAGGTTTTAAGCATCTGAAATGCAGTAGAGTTACCTGATAGGAGAGAGAGAGAGAGAGAGAAATCAAATGATATGGTGACTCCACTTGCCCTTTCTCTTAGCAGTAACATGTGCCATTAGTCTTTCTATAACATGTCCTCTGTGTTCCTAAAATTTACTAATCTGTGCAAAGTCATGCAGTAAAAACCAGTGGAAAACAGGATCACAGGCAACTTCGTCAATGGCACATTAAAACAAAAACAAAAACAAACCCAAAGCACCACCACCAGTTAGGACCTTTATTAAAGCAGTAGCACAGGGCTGCCTGGGTGGCTCACTTGGTTAAGCATATGGCTCTTGGTTTCAGCTCAGATCGTGATCTCAAGAGTTGTGAGACTGAGCCCCACATTGGGCTCAGTGCTGGGTGCAGAGTCCCCTTGAGATTCTCTTTCTCTTCCTTTGCCCCGCTCCCACACTTGCCCGCGCTCTCTCAAATGAATTAATAAATCTTAAATAAAACAGCACAGTTTTACATGTGTTTCATGATTAAAATGAATAAATTCTATAGTAAATTGGCACTTTAACTTGAAGAAGATGAGACGTTTTCTTGTGGAAATGGGCCCTGGAAGGGTGGCAGCTTATGAGGGATTGTGAAGTGACAGAAAGGGAGAGGTCTCTGAAACCACATCGAAAGTTGTGGCACCAGATGTGGGTGAGCCTGATTCATAACACATGTGAACTGGGTGGTGGGTAGGTGTTTGAGGTTATGTGTGTGTCTGATTGTGTATTTCTATGCAGCTCATTTTCACCTGGGTGGGGTTTTCTGTGTTAACCTAGTGTTTTTCACAGGTGAAATCAAGCATGAGTAAATGTGAAATCCACATTATGCTCAAATTGTCCCCTGCTACAGCTATTCATTGGAATGAATTTGCATTTTCAAAACAAGCATGGTGGTAGAACTGACTGTGCCTCAGAGTGAGGGTGACACGGGAGGCCAATATTGGGGGTCCTCTCAGTTATTCAGTTCCCACTATGAACACCTCGAAGAGTATCGCATGTGACCAAGAATACCTATGATTCTCTGTGGCCTTAAATGCAAGCCAACGACTTCGTCTTCTACTCAACTGAGTAAAAAAATAGTATATTCTGAGTTGGGAGGAAAAACACGGTTGTGTCAGATCATTAAAATGGTTCCAAGGTGGCCCCCTCCTAACAAAGGATATGTTGGGTTCATTGGATATTTTCCCTTTACATATTTACTCACAACCTAACTTTTATAGGAGGATCTCTCTTATCTCATGTATCCCTGAGATCATTTTATTCCAACAAGCAAAGTTGTCTAGGAATATTGGGTCACTCTGAGAGATTTGCCTTGTGATTCGGTTATTTGTTGTCGCCAATGGGGACCTGTGATCTTTGTGTCAACCTTAAAGGAATTTTGAGGTTATTTGATCCATCCTCGTTGTGTTACAAAGGAGGACACTGAGTTAGAGAGAAAAGGACTTTATTCAGGGATGTAAGAGAAAGGCAGTTTCACAAATATGTTGGAATATAACTCCAGGGCTTTTTAAGTAAATGCCTGCAGAATTCTTTTTGGTTCAGTTTCTTTTACCTGTTGTGTTACCGGCCCGTATCTGACCCGTGAATACACATACACAGAAAAGTCAACTCGAGTGTGGTGGCATCAACTTTGTGATCTCTTTTAATCGTCACGAATGGCCGACAGACCAGTGACCAAAATAATATGTGTGATTTTATTTTTTCATCCAATTACTTGTTATCTCATTTTATACCAAATTCTGCTCCAAGAAAGTTTTAAAATCTTTAATTTCTCCCATTATACAGTTGGGAAAATGAGGATACAGAATTTAGTTTTAGATTAAATCATTTTCTAAGTCAGTGTTGTGACGAGATCGGTATTGGCCCCTCCGACTACTCGTTCAGATGTATTACTGAAAACACTGGGGAGCAAATGTCTTGGGGAATTCACATTTGTTCTGGTTTATTCTGGAAGGTCCTAAAGCTTTAGAACCTATTAGGCACTTGAAAAATAAAAAAGACTATTAAATAAAAATAAAAATAACAAAATCTACCCAACTACCGCAAACAGACCAAATCACTGTTTTACTGAAGTTGGATTTATATTCTTTGGAGGTATTTGATTATCAGCATGAAATTAGGTGTATTACATTAGAGAAAAATTTGTGGACATGTCTACAATGTCCTTTAATATGGGCCATTTATGGGGGGAAGAAAAGATGATTACGTTGAGTATTTTAGAATGTATGTGATATTAATGGGTTGATTTCTTTGTATCGTTAATTGAGTTGGATGGTCTCATCTGACAATGGATACCTATTGTCAGTGCATTGTGTGTGTGCATGTGTGGGTGTTGATGCACACACGTGTGTTTCTCATAAACCCTTAACCTTCCACAAAGAGGGCATTCCAGAAGAAAGAGATGAAAGAAAATGCATAAATGCACGCTAACACATGATTAAGTTTTGACCCCATAGATTGTTAACCTTCAAAGCTAACTCTGCAGTAGCACAATATTATTAGCAATAAAAGGAATTTGCTTTGCCCTTTTTTAAATTACCATAAACCGATTGACTGAGACAGAATGATGTTAATATTTAAGAAGTAGGACACTAGATTCTATTATCTCAGAAGCTCTGTCACCAGGCCCTCTCTGTAGTCCTGTTATCTAATTATTGGGCTTAAATTGCATTAGTGTGCTAGCAATTTGTCTACCACTGGAAAAGTAATTGACATTTGGGTTACTGCTTCATATTTGGGAGACTTGCTAGCTAGTTCCGAAGAGTCCTCCTCTGTCAGGGCAGATTAGCTTAATGTTGCCTAGAAGAAAGGGAAGCTCTGTGTTTTAAGGTATGCTGCCTCTGTAGCTGGTTGCAATTTGGTATTAAAATTT
This sequence comes from Enhydra lutris kenyoni, assembly GCF_002288905.1. Lineage (NCBI taxonomy): Eukaryota > Metazoa > Chordata > Mammalia > Carnivora > Mustelidae > Enhydra > Enhydra lutris. Next base: position 10,864,849 of record NW_019154129.1, on the reverse strand, counting down.
CGGTTCTGTATCAAAGCTGATAAGTCACCTGAGATGAAATTGAACAAGGTTGTCGTGACAAAGTAATTAATAGCATTTTTTGACTTTCAGATGACTTTAGGGGAAGCACACTTACTCCGTTCGTCTGCTTCTGCTGCCATGTTTATAAATATGTATGCACATTTACAAAACATCTTTAACGGTTGTCAGATGTTTTTGCGGGCTCCAGATTTATGGTTCCTCTGAATTAAACAATACCAGGTACCCTTGGTATACCATTCTGATTTGGCATTGACAGTAAAGGTAGTGACTTTCTGTAATATTTCGATCCTAGTGTTTCTTGTGACACCACACATTGTTGATAGGCACTTTTCTCTCTCCTTTTTTTCTTTTTCTTTGTGTAAAAGTATGCTCTGGTTAGATTATTTCTAAGCCTTTTTCTACCTACCAGTTTTCGTTTAAGAAGACAGGGTTGGGTATTAAAAAAGACTCCTCGGGGCGCCTGGGTGGCTCAGTGGGTTAAGCCACTGCCTTCGGCTCAGGTCATGATCTCAGAGTCCTGGGATCGAGCCCCACATCGGGCTCTCTGCTCAGCAGGGAGCCTGCTTCCTCCTCTCTCTCTGCCTGCCTCTCTCCCTACTTGTGATCTCTCTGTCAAATAAATAAATAAAATCTTTAAAAAAAAAAAAAAAAAAAAAGACTCCTCATTTCTCTCTGAAGATGTGCCTAAGAGATCATACCAGTCTGACAATGTGGCAAACGTACGTGGAATAAACAGATTATTTGGTCCCTATAACCAATTCACCTGAGAGTAACAGGCTTCTCTCACGTCTTGAGAGTATAGTCTGGGGTAATCTGGACAGCAGAAAATAGAAGTGGCCGTTTTCTTTAATTTGAAAACTAAAGGTGACACTTGAAAGTATTAAGAAATTGAAAAAAAGTTAGGATTTCTCTTTTAAGGCACAGGTCAAATCTGCTTTGCCACACCATTCCTTGCTAAGTCGCTTCAACCTCTTCTGCCTAGCTCTCTGTACTCCTCTTGCTGGCTTCCTTTCAGTCCCAGAATCAAGCCAAGCTCTTTCCTGCTGCCAGAAGTCCTCTTTCCTGAACTCTTTGCCAACCCACTTCCTTCTCATCCTTTAGGAACCCGGTAAAACCTCACCTCAAAGGGTCCTTTCTTATTCCCTTCTTCTCTGTCCCATTTACTCTCTGTCTCAGCTTGATTGCTTCCTTCTCAGTTCTTGCTACAATACACAATAATTTACCTACTTGTTTCCATTCTTTTTCTTTGTGTGCTTTCCTCACTAGATCACAAGCTCCATGGGGCAGAGGTATGATCTGTTAGACTTGCTGCGCCAGAAGCTGGCAGTCTTAGATGCTCAATATTTATGCTGAATGAGTTACTAAACCTTCCCCCAATTTCAGCCACAACATCTTTTTCAACTTTTGATTTTGAAATACAGACTCAAAAGAAGTTGCAACATTAATCCCGATTGTTTTCCCTGCGCTCATCACCTAGTTCTCCCCTGTGGTGATATCTTAAGCAAGTAAAGGACAGCATTAGTGGCAGGAATCCACCACACCTCACCTTTCTCCTCCTTTTTCTGTAAAAGACCAAGATAAAAAACAACACTGTCAGGCACAGTTTACAGTCCATAGTACGCACGTGTTTGAGGGGTGCATTTCCGTGAGTTTTGACCATCATATTCACTCATGTGACCACCACCATCCCTCTGCCTTTCTTTGAAGCTTACAGTGTTTTCAGTGAGCATCTCTCAATCATATGAGCCCTTCCCATTTTATATTTTATACTGAGAAATTTCCCCTCCCCTCCCCTGAGAGTCCCTTCAAAGACATCGTGAACTTTTTAATCACAGGAGCTTTCATGCGTGTTTGTTTTTGTAAATGTAGTTTTGCTGAACACATTATAATGTACTTAATTCCTCAAATTCTTAAAATGCTTAACTGAAATGTCATCAGAAACTACTTTTTCTAAGTGAGTGCCTTTGCTCAGAAAAAAAAAAAAAAAAATTAAACAGTAAAGAGCTCCTGCCTCAAGTTCTTTTTGGAGTTGCCTGGAAGTTTTCCCAGCACAGATTTTAGCTACAGCTTAACACACACCTGCCAGCCAGGCTTCTGGCTTGGGTCGCCCATCAAAACAAACCCTGCCATTGATGAACTATTTAGTATCCTCACTTTTTTTCCTTCAGCCTTCAGATGCTGTTAGTGGCTTCCAAGGTTCACACTGTTCAGTGGAGCGTTCTGCAGAAGGCACACTTTTTCTTTTATCTCCCAAGAAATGGCAGTTAATGCAATCTATAGAAAGCCATAAATGAGCCTGATAAAATTATCTAGCAGCCAAAAGGTTGCTGCACTCATTTATCTCTGCATAATTCAGGAGCTAAATGACAAGATCAGGGAGAGGAGGCAATCCGTTTGACAGGAAGATGTTACCTGGAATGATGAAAATCAAGGATTTCGTTTTGTTTTTTTATGGGTTTTTTTGGTGTGTGTTTGTGTTTTGTCTTGTTTTGTTTTCCAGTTTCCTGGGGAGGTCGTTAAGAGAGGGTTAAAGAAGAAAAGGTAGTTCAAGGAAGAATAACTCTCTAAAAGTGTTCTTCTGGGGCCAAAGCAGCACATTACCCTAAGAAGTAGATTGCCATACACTTATGTAATTAGTTGCCTCATTGAATAATAGTGCCCCTCCCATTTGATGTATAGATTATAGAAAGGTGCCAATGGATATGAAGTTTTCAAAAGTCAGTCTGAATTTTTAGCTTGCTTCATAGTTTTTTTTCTTAACTTTAGAGGGATATCGTAGTCACTAATTGCTCTTGGAATAAATATATTTATTTATATACTATGTAATATATATCCATATATTTTTATGATATTGATATAAACATATATTATGTTTATTTATCTGAAATGTAATAGTTCCTTTAGTTTCTACTCATACAAACTAAACACATAATAAAATACATCATAATAGGGGCACCTGGGTGGCTCAGTTGTTAACCCTCTGCCTTCAGCTCAGGTCATGATCCCAGGGTTCTGGGATCAAACCCTGCATCAGGCTCCCTGGTTGGCAGGAAGTCTGTTTCATCCTTTCCCACTCTTCCACTTGTGATCCCTCTCTTGGCGTGTCTCTGTCAAATAAATAAATAAAATCTTTTAAAAAAATATATCATAATATATAGTAATTTATTATGTAGAGTTATATTTTATATAACAATACCGAGTATAGTCCCATTTTTATAAAATTAATCACATTTAAAAATTTCTAAGCATGAGTAGGAATGTCTATTTCCAGATGATGAGATATGGAATATTTATTTATATATTTATTTATTTTAAAAAATATTTTATTTATTTATTTGACAGACAGAGATCACAGAGTAGTCAGAGAGGCAGGCAGAGAGAGAGGGGGCGGGGGGAAGCAGGCTCCTGGGATCATGACTCGAGCTGAAGGCAGAGGCCTTAACCCACTGAGCCACCCAGGTGTCCTGAGATATGGAATATTTAAAATCTTTTTTCTTTTTATACTTGTGTTGTGCTTGATGTGTGTGTGTGTGTGTGTGTGTGTGTATGAAAACAAGTATCTGTTGCTTTGAAAGAAAAGATTATGATCATTGAAAAGAATGCTACTTCTAGGGTAGAGGTGAGCATAAACGGTGTCTTTATTTATTTACTCAACAAACCTATACCGTGTGCCTACAGTGTGTCTAATCCTTGACCAGACATTTGGTGGAAGGTGAAATCCATGGTCCCTGCTCCTTTGGAGCTTACCTCCACTTCTCTGTCCCCATCCTGGGGCTAGGATGACCCTTTACAGATGCAGTTCTCTCCCGTCCAACCCCTTTATTTCACAAAATACCTGGTATAGATCAGTCAACAACTGTCTACTGACTGTGTCATGAGGAAATACTCACGCAGTTGTACATGGTGGGCATACGTTATTTGGCCTGCAGTTTTAAAAATTCGGATAATTGCCACTGCTTTAAAGAATCAGGACTTTTTGGGGCACCTGGGTGGCTCAGTGGGTTAAGCCTCTGCCTTCGGATCAGGTCATGATCTCAGGGTCCTGGGATCGAGCCCCGCATTGGGCTCTCTGCTCGGCGGGCAGCCTGCTTCCCCCTCTCTCTCTGTCTGCCTCTCTGCCTCCTTGTGATCTCTGTCTGTCAAATAAATAAAATCTTCAAGAAAAAAAAAAGAATCAGGACTTTTCACAGAACAAAAGTCTGTACTTCTGGTTTTTCTTGAGAAATTGGAATCTCTGGCAAAACTGCCTCCTCTGGCTGAGAGGCATGTTCCATTCTTTTTTCACTAGTCCCCACCACTCTTTATTGTGTTTCCCCTATGCTAAGGCTCAGTGTCAGTTGATCACCAGGCCATTTATATGCTGGTATAATTTAGACACTTTTCTCCTTTTTGTGACCCAGCTGGGCCCTTTGGGCATTTGGAGGGGTTTTGGGGGGGGGCATTTATCTTATTACCTTGAAGGGGAATTTTGCAGATGTTTAATGGTAGAAAAGTGTAAACTTTTCCAAAGTTTTTGAGAAGTACAGACAGCTTAGAAAGGTGTCTCTTTCTTCACCAAGTGGGATAAACCGGAGACTGGACAAGTCTTAGCATTTACCTTACAAGCACAAGCTGAGCAGTTCCCCTCCTCCTGGGGAGTTTGGTTAGCATAAAGCTCCCATAGAATGTGAAAGCATCTTCTTGAATAGTGCAAAGTACCTATGAATATGGGCCACATTTTTTGCCATTGACAAGCTATCCATCCACAGTTAGCACTTGGGGTATGCATCATAGTCCCATGAGCTGTATGGGCTTCTGTTGCAGCAATAGAAACCCTGGCTTACCTGTAGAGAAACTTAACAAGAAAATCAGAATGCAAATCAATTGGCCTGTTTTCTTGGTTTGGGTGGAACCCGATGCCATCTCATCTGCTACATGTGATCTTTCTGGTCTGAGAGGGAAGGCAGAGCAAGCAATTCAGCCAGTCATTTTTATATACTGACTATTAGGCTCTGTGGGGTGCATCCACCCATCCCCAGCTCTTCATCTTCCTCCTGTCCTAAGGTTCAACCCAGTGTTTTCCTGAGATCTTCCTAAACATCCCAGAAATGGAGATTGCAAGGAAGAATAAACCACAGCCACTGAATGAGTTAGTTATCCTCTTGCCTAGAGGCAGGGTGTGAACCAGATGGTCTCTTAGGTCTCTCTAGCCTGGGACTGTTTCAGCTGCTCTTCCTACTGTTGGGCCCAGGGACTCCATAGACATGAGGTATGAATGTCTGCACTCAGCCTCTTATTAGCTCCAGTGCCTGATTCTTGCTTGGTGTGTACAGGGTTCCTATTAGACTCTACCCAGGAGGGCCAGTCCACTTGCTGGACTGGTGGCACGACCACGACTGATGGTGGCACAACCTTGTATTTCTGTCCCTTTGGTGTTTTTTTAAAAACAACAACAACAACAACAACAACAACAACACATTATTTAAAGGACTTTGTTCCCTTTTTCTGGATAGAAACACTACAAAGTTTGAAACTCTACAAAGGTCTCATAATAATCCTGGATGTAGGCACAGACTTTTAAAATGGATTTTCTTTTCAGTATTGCAAAGGAGGAAAAATACCTCTTTCCTCTATCCTTCTTTCAGGACAACCCAGGGCCTGTTTTTTTGTTTCTTTCAAGATGCCTTGTATTCCAGCTCCACATTTGAAAAATTTACTATTACAGGAAAGACCAAACCAAGTGTATGGAAGATCGTCCCTTTGGTTTTGACACTGAAAAAGACATACATGACATCTGGGCGACCTGCTTATGTTTTAGATCAAGGAAGATCCTAGACTCTGACTCCAGGGAACGTGGGCTAATGACACATTTGGGGCACTTGCCTTCTTCTGTTTCCATGGAATCGAGGGCCTCCTTTTTGCCAGTGCCTCAATTCTAGCAGTGATTGAGATTCTGTATTTGTTAGAAATGATTTCAGCTGCAGGTAACAGAAAACTTGAACAACAGTGATTTTAGCAATAGACCAATCTCCCTCTCTCTCAAAAACACACTGGCATAGGTGCGGATTTCCCTTCTGGGTACAGATTTCCTGTCTTCCAGAATATAAAACATATCATACATTCTAAAAATGCGTAAGATGTACACTATTCTGTATTAAACTTACGTAGATACATGGATGTGTGTTTTTGAGTAAGTTTTATGAATAAAATAAGTATTCACTGATATGATAATGGAGTAATCTATTAGGTTTTTATAAGTGAAGATTTCCACATGGAAGACACATTTTAAAACATTTTTTCTCCAAAGAAACATGTACTTTATATTCACTCTGAAAAAAAGGTTAAGGAAAAAGAGGCCAATAGTAAAGAAATATCCCTGTTATTAATGGGGGAATTAAAGAGCCACTGACTGCGAATAATCATTTTACATAATGAAGCAGACCTGAAAGGCCTTGCCTGTTAAGAGTGAAATATGCTAATTTTATATTCACTGCTGTGGTCAACTGAAGACAGGCCTGAGTTATGACCTTACAGCCCTTAAAATATTTGGTCACCTCTTAAGAGCCAAAATGTCCCTCATTTTAAAATCCTCAAAATGTAAGTCCTGTCACTGACTGTAATTTATGTTTATCACTATGTATTTGCATTTAGATACTAAAACTTTGTATATTGATTTTTCTCTTTTATTATATAATGTATCTTTTCGGGGAGGCGGCTTAATCACCCTTTCTTGAACCTTAAATTCCTTGTTTCTAGGTGACCCTGTCAAGCGCTCTCATGTTTTGTCTGTATCATGTAGGGGACTTCTTTGGGTACATGAGATCTCTGACGCTTCCCTTAGCCCTCCTCTGGCAGCACTGGTGGGATGCACACCCCTTTTGGAAAACCTCCTAGGCAGCCTCATCAGCTGCTTTTGAACTCCCACTGCGGACTCTTGCTGCTTTGATGTTCTAACGCCCCTGATGGTGGTGGTTCCAACCCTGTGCTCTGTATACTTCTAAGTAGTCAGTTATGCTAAAGAGTTGTGCAATGTCAGTTGCTTACAGCACACGTATAAAACACACATGAACCTTGAAGCCATTGAATTGTGCTCTTATTTCAACGTGATGAAGAGAAGGGCTATCAGATGGTTTAAGTATTTCTGTGCTTCACAGCAAGGAACAGAACCATGGGGGGGAGGGGGGACTTCCAAGTCTGGGTGTTAATCTCATTGATTTTGATCTGTCCCTACCCTTTGGTCATCTGAACTCCAATTTCTTATGCTAAGGCTCGTTCAGCATGCTCCATCTCTCACTTAGCCGGAATTTCTCAACCGCAGTACTGTCGATATACTGGTCTGGATAATTCTTTGTCAGGTTGGGGAGAGGCTGGGGGAGGCTGACCTGTGTATTATAGGATACTTAGCAGTATCTCTGCTTTTTCTGCACTAGATGCCCATAGCGCCTGTTCTTCTGGTTGTGACAACCAAAATGTCTTGACATTGTCAGATGCCCCTGGGAAGCAAAGTCTCCCCTGGTTGAGAATCCTTGCTCTACGCAGTTGTCCTATCCATCTCTCATACTTCCTCACCGTCCACTGCTGTCCTTGTTCCTTGTACTCCAGTAACATGGTAGCTTTTAGTTCCTCAAATGGGCCAAGCTCCTTCTCGTCACTGAGACATTTGTGACCTGTCCTCTGTCTGTCTGTCTCTCTTACGCTTTTCTTTCCTTTACCCACCACCCTCATCTCTGGGGCGATTCCTTAGGACTTTTAATATGCCAGTGTGTGTTGGGAATCTCCAAGGATGAGAGGTAGAGTGGTAGATGATTGAGACGAAATGATAGTGATAGAGTGCATCCTCTCCTACATTATTTGCTTGACCATGCACTTGCCCCTAACTCCCACACACGAAACCTCTTTTTGGAGCCTAGCAGTTAGGGGTGCCTGGGTGGCTCAGTCAGTTAAGCATCTGCTTTCTCCTCAGGTCATGATTGCAGGGTCCTGGGATCCAGCTCCATGTTGGGAGCTCTCACCCTCTCCCTCTGTGTGCTGCTCCTCCCGCTTGTGTTTCTCTGTGTGTAAGATAAATAAATAAATAAAATCTTTAAAAAAAAAAAAAAAAGTCTAGCAGTTATAAACATAGCAGTTGAAAACATTCCATTTCTTTCTTTCTTTGAAGATGCTTCTCTTCCCTGAAGTCTTTTTCTCATCCTTAGGCTGGAAGGGATTTTTTTTTTCCTCCTTCAGATTTTTTTTTTTAAAGATTTTTATTTATTTATTTGACAGAGATCACAAGCAGGCAGAGAGAGAAGCGGCGGCGGGGGTAGGGGAGGAGGAGGAAGCAGGCTCCCCACTGAGCAGAGAGCCCAATGTGGGGCTAGATCCCAGAACCCTGGGATCATGACCTGAGCCGAAGGCAGAGGCTTTAACCCACTGAGCCACCCAGGCGCCCCTCCTTTAGATTTTTTTTAGCACACTTTTATCCTTCCCTCCTTAGGACTGTTGATCCTCATGATGATTGTGTGGGTACATCTCATTCCCCAGGTGCACACAGGCTCTTTAAAAGCAAGTATTCTAGGGGCGCCTTGGTGGCTCATTCAGTTAAGCATCTGCCTTTGGCTCAAGTCATGATCCCAGAGTTCTGGAATGGAACACTGCAGTGGGCTCCCTGCTCAGCAGGGAGTCTGCTTCTCTCTCTTCTCTATCTCCTCTGTTCTGCCCCCCTCCCCCACGTCCTGGCTAGTGTTCTCTCTCTCTCTCTCTCACAAATAAATGAATAGAATCTTTAAGAAAAAAGCAAGTATTCTGTCTCATTCAACCTGGTGTGCTTTCTTGCTTGTAGAAAGGACTACACAACTATCCCAACCAGTTAGTTGACTTTGTTTATAACCGAAGATGTTCTACTTGCTAGGATACCCATTAATGGGATCCATAAGATGATCATAGCGGACTAAAATGGAGAGATAGTTCTCAAATTTAAAGATCAAAAGCATAAATATTTTAAGCATCTCGAAGGCAGAGATGACATGATGCATATATTTGGATCACCTCTGTGGTTTCCTGGAGAGAAGTAGGCACGAGTGGTCATGCTGGTGACCTGAAAGAACAGATTCTGTTTGATAGTTCTAGCGTTCCCCGGCCTCGTTCGCATCATCTCTTCATCTGAGCTGCTGCAGCAGTTGAGAGAGCTTCCTGATTTTTTTGGCTTACCCTTTTCTCCTGATTAGCCACTGCTGGAGATGTTGGTGAGCTACCATGTCAGACTCTGGAGTGAGCAGAAGCCAAGTATCAGACACATTAAACGGTAACTGGAATTTTATTTTCTCTTTTTCTAGCATAGACAGACACTCATTTCTGGTTGCAGTCTGGGACCCAGGTTTTGTTTGTGCCTCTTTATCTTCTTTACCAAGTATGCTCAAAATCTGAAAAGCAAATTCTTTCTTTCTCCTGCCTCTGTGCCTCTGAATGATTTGTATTTTTAAATGTGGCTTTACTTGAGTATTGACCTTCTGAAAACTTTCCCTATTTCACTTTATCCCCCCCTCCCTTTGGAAGCTCTTCTTTGATAACCAGTCTGGTCTTCTGTTCTTTCTACTTTCTTTCTGACTATTCACCTTTTGCCCACTTAAACTGAAGCCCTTTGGTGTCTGCTTGGAATTTTGGCAGTTCAAGTTCAAAAGAAAGCCCTCTTGAGGTAACCTGTTCTGACATATCCACATCTTCACACAAAGCTTTGCAGGATTAATGGGTTGGCTAAAAACGTCTCTTTGCTTCAGTCATGTTCACCTCTGTGTATGAGGATAGCGTTCTGTCTATTCATTTGGGGGATTCTTTTTTTTTTTTTAATAGAATTTGTCTGAATCTAGAAACAAGTGTTATTTTATTGAATGTCCCACTTTCAGAGGTACATTGGAGAATAGAAATGTTGCCAAAGCAGTCTGAACACCACTCTCTATCTCCTTTATTTGCACATGCAAGCAGTTTCCACGTTTTAACTTTTTAGAAATGGCGGAAGCTTTTACAAAGTTGATGTTTCATAGAGTCTCTGTGCTTTCTTAGAATTGAGAAAATGAGATAATAAAGTATTTCAGTATTAATAGGGACACTCCTAGGATTAGCTCTTATGAGGGGAATACCAGGGAAGTAATGGGAAGAGGAAGGAACTGATTTGTAATTTGATTGTCTTCTTCATCCCTTTCTTGCCACAAGCTGGTCACGCAGGTGTAGGCTCTGGGCACATCCCTGTTACGGTACTGCACACTGCGTGTTAGCAGTATCTGAGTAACCTGCTTGTCCCTTTGAGGGCATGAACTATCTGTCTTCTCTCTGTGATTCAGTATTACGTAGGTGCCTGACCAATATGTTGAATGGATGCATGTTATGAACGAAACATTATATAATTGCCAAAAGGAATTTTGAAACAACGTGTCCTTCCCTTGATTACTATTAGTTTGAGTCCAGTATATATCATTTTTATCAATTTCTTTGTTGAACCCACAAGCAATTTCAACAGAATATTTAAAAATACCTGTCTCTTCCTCTTCAGCATGCCAGGTGAATTCTGGAGTCATTCATGTCTTGGTCTGTGTTTAATAAGAGGAACATCTACTTTTGTTACATCTAGTTCTCAACATATAGGATATTGTAACACAAATGGATAATTTGTGTCAATAGAATTAAATACTATCATCCCTTGACACTTCTATGGGTTTCCAAGATCCTTCTTCTGATAGTTCATCTGCTAATACCAAAGACAGAATCTCCATTAAGCTTACTAGTAAATCACAAATGGAACCAGTTGAAGCAAAAAGAAAAAAAAAATACTAATTATGCTTTTTCTCCGGAGTGCAAACATGAATGGGATATTAATTATAATTTTCAACATGAGGGCACAAGGGTCAGTTATATATATGTCAAAGTTCAGGCATGCTACGCAGCTGTTTGATAACTGAGGGACCACATCTGTGGAACAGATACACATTTGTGCTGTGATACTGAGTCACCGAGAGGAGCACAAAAAAAGTCAACTGTTAGATTAAAAGCAAAAACCACAATTTGTATTTAATGATTTTGGTATGCCCAGCCCCAGCATTTTTTCTTTAAGAAATATGCATTGGCCAAGGCTGGGCTTTTGTGTTCTGTTGATCAAGTGATGCTCTCTTCAAAGGGGAATTAAATTATAGACCAATCGTGGATAATTTACTTAACCTCTCAATTTCTTTATCCATAAAATGGGGATAAATTAATCTTTATAAAGAATCAATTGAGATAATGCATGGAAACTCTTAGCACAAAACCTGAACATATAATAAGTGTTCAGTATTTGTGTGTATGTGTCCATCTATCTATCAATGTATCTGTCAGCTATCTATGGCTCTACATGTATACATATAAATGTGTTTAAGTATCTATCATCTGTCTCTATATGCCTCTCCATACACAACACACACACAAAGTACATACATTTATTTTATTTTATTGAAGTACTAGTTAATTGGTGCAAGGTGATGAGTGCTTTCATCTTTTGTCTTTATGTGACTAAAAGAATCATTCAGAGAAACGGGGTTTTACCTCTTTCCACCACCTGCTCCCAACATAGATATTAGTCCTCTTTCTTTGTTCTTGAAGAGTGAGTTAACACAGATCTACTGGGTTAGAAAACTCTGCTGACACCGGAAGAGAATAGAGACAAAAGGAGGACTTAGCTGGTTTTTCTCCTAGTCCATCAGTTAGGTAGATTATATTGACTTGTGATTCTTTGGTAATTTGTAATTCATGTTAATATTATTCCTTTTAATCAGTGAGATCTTTTGGTTAACCAAAATGCAGTCAAAATTCTAAAAAGACTATTTTATTGTAGTCAGAAACTATGTTTAAAGAGCTATTTCTTCCAAGAGAGTCAAAATGTTTGCAGTGTGTTTTTATTATAAATGCATTTTTCATTAAAAAAGTGAGAACACTATTACTAATCCTGTAATGGAAAATTATGAAGAAAATAAAAGCGTTCATCATAACACAGTCAGTGTTAAGTTTGTGGTATATTCATTGCCATGTATTCTTTAATTTATGTAGCTTTGATTATAATAAACATGCACTTCTGATTTTTTAAAGAAATGAAACATTGTCCCATAGGTATCTAGTAATCTAATTACTATAACCACAATTTTAAAATAGCTGTCAAATACTTCATTGGGAGAATGTGTGTAAGACTATAAAATATTCGTCATTCTATTAAGGAGAATTAAATTTTACCTTTTTTATTCTAAATCATGTTCCGGTGGGCTTCATTTTCCCTATTTAAGATTATTTCTTTAGGCCAGACTCCCAGAAATGCAATTATAGCATCAGGGAAAAGGGAAAGATTTTATATGGCTCTTGATATATATTTCCAACTTGCTTTTCAAAAGGGTCATATCAATTTATATAGCCACCAGCAGTGGATATAAATGCTAGTTTCTCTATGACCCCCCCCTCCAGTCTTGGGTATTGTAATTACTTTAAGATTTTGATAATAGGAACTGTATCACTGCTGTTTTAATTTGAATTTCTCTGATTACCAGTGAGGTTGGTTATTTTTATATACTTAAACTCTGGGGACATTTTCCTAAGAGAGATCTGCCTTGTGTTTTAACAGTTCAGCTGCCCAGATAACACTCAGAGAGCCATGACTAAAAGTTTTAGTAGGCATTAAACAAAACAACACACATGTGTTTTCAAAGATTGTTTTGTATAATCTCAATATCAGTGTCCTAATGCATCATGCAAAAAATTTCTATTATTCGCTAATATGATCTTAAATCAATACAAGGGAATTGATTTACTTTCCTTATTCCCTATAAGGGAAGTTGTGATCCTTCTTTCTATATATTCCTTCTTTTCATTCTCTAATAAGTAATTTATGTACCTGATACCAAATTTAAAAGGCAAAAAGGCATATGATAAAAGGCAAGAACTGATGTAAGCCATATATATATCCAGCAAGATGTGTTTCCAAACAGCGAACCAAATGTTTAATGGGAATGAATGTTTTAGAGTTGGGAGATATTTACTTTTTAAAATACCAGTGTGAGTGCTATAAGATAATTCTTCCCAAGATCTTGGTACCCTGGTGTGGCAAAACTGCTGATTTTTATCTCTTCAGTTGTCCATCTCATCTATAAGAAGTTATTTCCAACTTTCTTCTACTTTGCTGTCTCTCACTGTAGAGGCTGAAAATTCATTATTTTTCTATCCTAAATCATCTTGAGTCTTCCTTGAGACAAAAGCATGATGAAAGGGATTAGACAAGCCTATTCTTTTTCCCTTTTCTCCCTGCCTGGAGCATACAAGTGATGCCTGGAGCTGTGGCAACCACATCTGATCATGAGGAGAATGTGAGAATAACCAAGACATACCAGTTCTGCCACAGCACCTACTTTCTTCTAGAGCTCTAACTTTAACACCCATAAAAATCACCTGAAGGGTTTTTTTTAAAAACACAAATTGCTGGGCCCCCATCCTAGAATCTCTGGTTCAGTTGCTCTGAGGTGGGATGTTAGAATTTGTGTTTGATAAAGTCTTAAGCATTGCTAATGACTGAGTTCACAGATCATACTTGGAATGGTAAGGTGCTAAACTAATTAAGTAAGAAAATAAAGCCTTATTTTAAGAAGCCACTGCAGTTGGCATTGCTAGCACCTCAAGGAATTATTAACTGATTCACCTGCTAGATCCACTTATTGCTGCTTCATGCACACCATGTATTCTAGAAAGAGATGTAGAGATCAGTCTAATCGAATGCCCATGAAGGTGAGGCAGCATTGGTGAGATGGACAGAAGTAATCAAGAGTCTCTCATGCCTGGAATGTTAGCTTGTCCCTAGTGTCTTCTACCTGCCTCTTTCCTTTTGGGAATTGGTGGGCTATGTGAGAAGAAGAGAACAGTGGAAGGTTTGAAGGTGATTTTTTCAAAACAAAAAGTTAATAGCTACAAACTCATCGCCTACTACTGAATGAGGAAAGTGTTATATAAAAGTGTCCTTGTTCTGAAGCTTGCATCAAATGTTGCAGAGTTTGATGTCCAACAGCAAAATGTTGGATACAACTTGGATGTCTTCTAAAAAATGTTTCCACATCCTCTGTCTCACCTCCTGGTTTGTCTTTGGAACACACAGAGCTTGGTTTCGAAGCCCTTTCTCCAAGGATTAATTGAATCAAGATCAACCCTATCTGGAATGTACATTTAATACTTTGGGATGATGTCAGTAATATATGTAAGAGATTTTTATATTAGATAACTACTCATTAAAAGTCAATCCTTTCCTCCAGGGTTTAAAATAGAAAGTATTCACCTTTTGCAAATGAGGATAGTGAAATTTACTTTAACTCATGCTACAATGAAAACTGGAAGAAAGGGAATTGCTCACAATACAATATAACTCCACCAAATTTGCATAATTTAGGCATAAAATGTAATACCCTGCTCACACTCTTTTGTCTTGAATGAAATTGGTTTTCAAGTAATGTGTGGGGAATCATAACCAGCTTTAACAAAATGGATAATGTCAGAAAGCAAAAGTTCCTATTAGCCCAGGAGGCATTGCTGAAGTGTGAATCCAGTGTACCACATTTTTTAAAAAAAATTTAGTTTTGTGATTTAATGTGAAGGGCTTTGTGGACTTAACTGGAACATTTAGGCCATGTGTGTGTGTTTTTGTTTTGTTTTGTTTTGTTTTGCTTCTGAATGGAGTAATTGGAATACTGAATGGTACCTTAAGATAATCTTTTTTCTAGATTTCTTAAAATCATTGGGGGATCATTATTCTAAGAATATTAAGATTATGACTTAAATTCCTGTAACTCCTTTTTTTCCAAAAGTATAGAATTCTTCTTGTAAATTAGTATTTCAAAAAGATTTTCAGTAATGTAGAGTGAAGCTGTGGAGGAGTTCCACTAAACAGACAGTGAAACTGAGGTTCAGAAGAGCCATGTGCATTGCCCAAAGCCAAATGTTGAAGTTTTACTAGAATTTAAGAGCAGAGAAGCTCTGAAGCATGTCCTACGAATTTGATCTTTCATCAATAAAGATAGTGTAAAAACCCAGAGAATCACTCACCAACAGCATTGGTCTCAGAGCATTTTCTTTTGTATGAAGTTAAAAGTTGCCACTTTCTGTTCTCTTGCCAGCTATGGATTTGACCCTCCCTTTTTTGGTCTTTAAAATGGGGATGATAGCATATTCCTTCTGAGATTTTAACAGAGAAGATAGTAAAAATGCCATTACTGTCTTACGTACCTTTCTGTTGCAGAAACACATAGTTTTTGACGCTAGCTCTCTTCAGACTTGAGTGTCGGTCAGAATTCCTTGGAGGCTCTCTTAAAACATGGTCCCAGAACTTTTGACTCCATGAGCGTGAATGGGGTCCCCAAATTAGAATTTTTTTTATTTTTAAATTTTATTTATTTTTTTAAAAGATTTTATTTATTTATTTGACAGAGATCACGAGTAGGCAGAAAGGCAGGCAGAGAGAGAGAGGGAAGCAGGTTCCCTGCTGAGCAGAAAGCCTGATGCGGGGCTCAATTTCAGGACCCCAGGATCATGACCTGAGCCAAAGACAGAGGCTTTAACCCACTGAGCCACCCAGGTGCCCCTAGAATTTTTTTTTTAAAGATTTTATTTATTTATTGGACAGAGAGATCACAAGTAGGCAGAGATGCAGGCAGAAAGAGAGGGAGAAGCAGGCTCCCCGCTGAGCAGAGAGCCTGATGCAGGGCTTGATCGCAGGACCTTGAGATCATGACCCAAGCCGAAGGCAGAGGCCTAACCCACTGAGCCACCCAGGCGCCCCCCCCAAATTAGAATTTTTAAGAAGTTCTCAAGTACTGTGCTTTGAGAACCACTGTCCTATTCTCCATTTTTCTCTTTTTGTTAGGTACGATAATGTTTTCCTTTAGAACGAAGCAACAGCCACAGACCTCGATGTCCCAGGATTTCTTGCAACGGTGGGGGCCGTAGAACCAGTGACACAGATACAGCCTCTGTAGAGCAGGGATTCCAGGAGGCTACTGCTCAGCATACATCTGCCTTTTTGCCATTTGCTCTTCCCTCTTTGCGTTTCTTCTAGCCTGGAAGGGGTATTCTAGGCAGAAAGTGGAGCAGCTGTGTTGTATGCAGGGAAGGGAAACAGGAATACTGACACACAGTTCTCAAGTGGCTGCAGTTGTCCTTTAGTGCTTACCTCCAGACTTCCGGTTTGTGAGACAGAATGGCTATGTGGTTACCAATATGGCGGTTCTCCACTGGCTTGTTTCTCACACACACACACACAAACCTTTTGGACCGTCTATTTAATAAAAGTAGAGGCAAAAGGAAAAGAGTGATTGGCATTTATTTTAAATGATGTATACATCCTGTGCCCCAAAGTTCTTTGAGGGCAGTGGGTGGCTGTGACATGCAGAACAGATGCCTCCCTGGCCCGTTGTATTGACAGGCCGTGTTGTGCTGGAGCGTCAGCCTCTGAGAGGTAGTTAAGACAAATGACATCTCCTTACCTTTTACCCCTAGAGACCACAGTGTCATTCTGCAGCCTGAAAGGCCATTTGTAAAGCTCAGAGTTGCCTTTAGCTATTAAAAAAGAACAAAAATCAAAAGCTAAGCTCTTTCTCCAAGGAAAAGACATGACTTTGGATGGTCTCTGTGCTCTCCTGTGATTCCCAAACACTTACTCTGCACATGAGAGAGACTATGCCTCTCCTGGCATTCAGCCTACAAGGACTTTACTTGTCTTCCCCTTGCGTATTATCTTACTGTTTCTACCCTACCTTTTGTTCCATGTGTTTTGAGACAAGAATGGGAACAGCTCATACTGATGAGTGTAAGGGTTAAGTCACACACACAAGAATGGATTTTGCTTTATGAGCAGCTCATAAAAAGAGATAAGTTGTTATTTGCTTTTTATGCATGTAGGAAAAGGGAGCATGAGCTAATAGTACTTTCTGTAGAGGAGCCAGAAGAAATTCAGCATGTATACGAATTTAATGCAAAATACAAACCCAAATGTAAATATTAGTTTCCCTCCAGATTTTCAAGACTTTCGAAAAAAAGAAAAACAAAAACAAAAACAAAAACAGAAGATTTCCTTCACTTGTAGTTCTGCTGATAGAAGCCATCCTTCCACTCTTGAAAAGGGAATGGTATTAAAAATAGAATATATACATTTTGAACTTGGTATTTAAAATTAAGAGCAGAAGCTTATCTTTGGTTTGAACATGGCATGTAGTGTATTGCACATTTTGGAGTACTATTTGTTCTTATGAATGTGATCCAAATCCCTTATTTTAAAGAAAAATGAAAGAACTGATTCTTCTTTTGTAATTCAGCACAACAAAAAATTCCCCTTTATCCAGTGTGTACTCGACTATAAATTTCCTTTTAAATCAAGATTACACTTACATGATGAAAATAATGAGAGGAAATTGTAGATAATAATAAATAAGTTTTACCCTATCTTCTCTGTAAAATACTTTACAGCAGCATGCACACAGCTTTTCCCTTTACAAAAACAAGATGCTGGGAGCATAGAAGAGATACCATTCAAGAAATTAGTGATTGGAATGAGTCTTTTTAACTCTTTAAAAATAACAATAACCATTAATATCTATTGAACACTCACCATATACCTGGTACTTTATACATTTTAATGCACTTAATAATGATAACATTTTCAAGAAAATTCTCTCATTATTTCCATTTCTCATATGAGGGAATTGGGACTTAAAGGAAAGTGGCTCTTACTGCCCTCTCTTTTGGATGGAGGCTCAGAATTTAGCTTGGGCTAGTGTTCTTGAACCTCTGCACTTAACTTAGTAGTGTATCACTTAGCATCTGCTGCGTTGAGTTTCCCCAAAACCTAGAGGCTTAAAACAGATATTAACTCAGCTCACAATTCTGTGGGTCAACCATATGGACCGGGAAGACCTGGCTGGGGGAAGTGGGAGGAAGCACAGGCAGGCCTGATGACAGAGCTGAGGTCAGAAGCTTCATTTCTCCACTCATAACATTCCAAGGAAACCTCTGTTTGCTTGACTAAGCAGATGTCTCGTGTGATACCTTAAGGAAGGAACCACACCTGAGCTGTGTGACCTTTGGCAGGTGACACCCAAGGACATCCCTAGATGTGGATGGGCGGAGAGCATAGAGGTGGAATAAAAACACAAAGACAAGATACTCTTAGGGAGTGTGGTATTTAAAATTCATTCACTGACTTGATTGTGTGCCGACCTCTATCCAAGCAGTGCTGTTGTTGGTAGAGAATACCCAGATGTGGTCTTCTGACATTTGGGGGCTTGTAATCTTGGAGAAGTTCTGAGCCAGTAAACACTTTTACCAATTACCACTTGTGGTACATGTTAGGCATGAAATAAAGTAATAAGATAGAAACTAATTAGAGGAGGGTCTATTTAGGTAAGTTGGCCTGGAGAGAGATTTTGGAAAGGTGATAATGAAGCTGACATCTGAATGTTAAGAAGAACACTGCCATACAAAAAAAGGGGGAGCAGATGTGGGGATGGACGTGTGTGTGTGTGTGTGTGTGTGTGTGTGTGTGTCTAAATAGCAAATACTGTATTTAGTGCAAACCTAAGGTAAATGTGCAAATATGAAAGTTATAGGTACAGGTTTTCATGTTCATTCCTAGTGATGAGACTTCCCTGTAGCTCTTCTCATTTCTTTAAATGTTCCCTAAAGCATCTCATAATCATGGAAGGAATTCTACCCAGCTGCTACTCTGTAAAGATAAGGAGGGGTGCTCACTGTAGGTGGAGTGTAAGAGCAGCAGATGGGGAGTAAGATTTGTCTCCTCATCTTGGCTTTGACCCTAATTCACTATGTGTCCTTGGCAAGGGCATTCCGCCTACCAGAATTTAGTTGCCTCATTTGTAAAAAGAGTGAGCCCATCTAGGTCACAGTGATGTCAATTCTGACTGGTGGGTAAGTGTTCTGTGGGAAGAGGAGTTTGAGGCCCTTTATGATCTCTGTGGGCAAGAATTCTGTAATTGATTAGGGATGTCTGCCATGGAATTAGGAGGTAGTGTTGTGTGTGTGGTGTATTTGTCATTTCCTGATGAACCTTCCATTTTCCAGCACAGTGTTTTCTATGGCTTTTAGCTAATTGGGAAAATGGTGCAGCTTTCCAGTTATTTTGTTCTGATATTTAAAAATGTAGCGGTAATTGAAAACAATCAAGGAGGGGGCTAAATACATCAAAACAGTACTCTGCACACTTGTATCCAAGGGTTCAAACACAGCAAATCGTGCATGGGAGGGAAGTGGATTTGCACTTCTCTCATTTGTAATATTATTAGTGTGATTAATATACAAAGACCAGTATTTCCTGAAATTCATAATTTGCCCTATTCCTCCATGAGCTTTGTGTTTCCCAGAATAATCATGCTGATCCATTTCCTTAAAAATGGACTGAATGCTTAAGTGCTCATTTTGCAAGGACCGCAGCATAATTGGACACAGTGGGGAAACATCAGAGAAGCGGTTTGCTTCCTAAGGAGAGGAGAATGTGGTGTGAGTCGCAGCCGGATGGAACGTCACTCCAGGAGGGACCCCATCTCTGCACTGTGTCACTGTGCAGAATGCTTAAAGTCTATTTATGGAATTAGGGCTCGGGGACAAGGGCTAATTCTCAGCTGAATGGAGGGCTTCCCTGGGTTATAAAATGCATGCTCCTTTGAATAATGGGACTGAATGGGAGTAGAATGTTTCAGCATTTTTTCCCCCAACATGATAGCTCTCGGCGATACTAGTGATTTTACAACTGGATTTCATCTTCATAAAATTCTGGCCTGTATGATCGTCTTTCCCCCCACCTTGCCTCTTAAGTAGCCACTTTCAAAGCATCTCTCTCTTACCTTTGAGACTGGCTCTCTTGTTATACAGGTGTCCATACCTATAGTCTTAGCTTTAGAAACTAGAACAAAGGACGGAGATCAGAGTCCTTAAGTTAAAACACATTGGAGGGTCATGCTCTACTATGTGCCTGTGTATTTCTGTGTTTCCCTCAAGCCTCTTCTCTCTCCTATTCTAAAACAGTTCATTAATGCAGTGACCTTGGGGTCTTGGTCAGAGTTGCTTTCCTGGAATATCTGGGATCAACCTGTAAGATGTTAGCAGTGCTAATTATGGCACAGCACTCCTTCATATTTGACATCCACAACTCTTCTGAGTTGAGGACAGTATCAATGCCCTTTCCAGCAATCAGGCTTTGGAAAATCTCAATTTGATCAGGGCAGTCATGCTGCACAAACCCAAGGGGTGCCATTCCCATTGAATTCTGTGTAGCCTGCTTAGCATGTGGGACGCTGATGGAGACCTCCCAGGGAAATATATATAGTTTACTAAGGTGGGAGAGAAGGGGAAGACGGAAAAAGATGAAATGTGGGCCAGGTGACGAAGTATGTCATGTATCACGATTGAGTCTGGATTTCAAACTGAGTTCAGCTGACATCAGTGACGGTTAAGCAAGGCCCTTGGAGTCACAGCTTAGAGGGTTAAGTAGGTGAAGGCCGAAGCCAGAGGGAAGACAAGAGAAATATTGAGGTAAAACCTTCTTTCTGTTGACTTCCCTCAGTTCCATGGTTGGCACCGCCCTGGGCCAAACCACCCTCTTCCCTTGTGTGGACAGTTACCGTAAGCACCTGACGAATGCCTGCTCCGCCTGTCCCGAGTCCTCCACACTGCTACCGGCATAATTTGGTCATGTTACCCTGAATGCGACCCCTCAGGGGTCAGGAGTTTGCATTGCTCTTGAGCAGGAGACACAATGTCCTACTGTGACCAGCACAGCCTTTCAAGAGTCACTGGGCCCCAAACTCACCACCACCTTGACCTTCACTTCTGTCCCTTTGCCCTGTTCTCATCCCCTACCTGTTGTTTGCTCTCACAGAACTTTTCGAAACCCTTTCATTCCCCCACTGCCTTCACCATAAACTTGCTTAGCCTGGTTCATCGCTATTTACTGCTCCCTGGTCCTGCTCAGTACCGCTTCACGGGGGAAACTCTTCCCCTCCTGTCCGCTACCTATCATGGTACCAGCTCTGTCTCCTTTCTAGAATTCATCTCAGTTGGACATTTATGTTTATTTATATGAATCTTTGATTGTCATCTTTCTTTCCTGCAGAACTGTAAGCTTTATGAGGGCGAGCGTTATTTTTCTCAGCTGGTCACGTATCCTCCTCCTCACTTAGTACATTGTCTTATAAATAATAACATTCAGAAATACTTCTGAGTGAACAGATTAGGGACAGTGGGGATCTGGGTGGGTAAAGGCATCAAGACAAAGACCAGAAAAATGGGATGGATTTGTGGGACTGGTAGTTTCTATTTCCTAAATGATACAGAGAGCAATCTCGTTTTAACCTGCGTGACTGAGTAGACGGTGGCATCCACAGCGTTCTGTTTTATCTCTAAACAAATGCAGGGGGTCCAGCATATAAATGCAAACTGAGCAACTGATCCAGAGAATTCCTCCACAACATGAAATGTCCAGCCCATGCTTTGTATTTACTTTCTTTCTGTTTGATCCTTAAGGATGGGAGTCATTAAAATCTTACCGGCAAGGGTGTTTTTATTATAAGCATATCTTCATATAGATTTTCTTAAGTATTCTCTCTTTGTTATCTTGCAAACGCAGAAGGGTGTTGTTTTGAGAGGTGAAATGCATGAAATTTTGGTGTTAGGAGATGGAAGTGCACCTTACTTACCCCTCCTGAAAGAGGTTGGTGAGAAAGAGCATGGGCAATGCTGGGTCCTTATGTGGCCAGGCCTGACCCATGTAGTTCAACAGCATTGGCTAGGTAGCCTGGGAGCAGGTCCCCAAACCCATTTTCATCAGTGGTAAACGCAGGATGAAAATACTTGGTTTATAGGGTTGTTGGGAATTAGAAATATCTGTAAAGGGCCTGACACTTAGAAGTCATCAAAATATTACCCTCACATTGATGGCATTAGGTCTGTACCAAACTTCAGTTGTAGTGTATGTATGGCAAGTCATCTCAGAATGAAGGCTTTAACTTTCTTGGAAACTAAATTTATCCCCTTTGAAACTCCCTCCTTCTGGCTTGCTCTTAATCCAGGAACCCACATTATATTACAAGTACCTAGCAGCACATTTCACTACATGTTAATTGCCTTCCTTTCTGATGTTGGAGCATTTAAATAGTGACTCACCTCACAGGATGCCTCCTGGCATGGTGAAAATCGCCAGAAGATAAAAGAAAAGATTTTACTGAGCTTTGTTTTGATTTCTCCATATTTCCAATTTTTATCCATAGCTTTCAAGACTCACATCAAGTGTTTCTAAGTATATATTAGAGGTTCTCATCCCTGACTTCAAATTAGAATCAAGTGGGGAGAGTTTTAAGAACTGTCAAAACTTGGCCCCACTCTACACCAATTAAATCAGAGTCCCAGGAGTTTTATGCTCAGACATCCTTATTTTTCAAAAGCTCCCCAGGTGGGTGATTCTAATATGTAATTGAGGGTGAGAACCCCTGATGTAAATAAAGCTTATCTTTTTTTAAAATTTAATTTAATTTAGGTTTTGTTTTAGAGAGAGCAAGAGAGAGAGAGCACGGCGGGGGTAGGGCACAGCAGGATAGAGGGGCTCTCAAGCAGGCTCCATGAGGGGCTTGATCTCATGACCCTGAAATCACAACCCAAGTCAAAATCAAGAGTTAGAAGCTCAACTGACTGAACCCCCCAGGTGCCCCTAAATAATGCTCACCTTGTATTTTGCTTTGATCTTCAATCTACCCTAGTAAACTTAAGATCCTTCCTAAGGTCTGTACCAGGGTAATTTCTCTGGATATCCCAGAGTGCCTAGCACAGTACCGTTGGGAGAGTACACACTCAAGAAATGCCTGTCATGTAAGTGAAACATTGACAGTGAACACCTGTCACATGACAGAAAGATTTACGGAGTTCACCTGTTCAGGATAAACAACTCTTCTCTTCCTCCTGACTCTTACAAATTTCTCTTTTTGTAAATTTGAATGACATTTTTCTATTTGTAATAAAACTATGTAGTTGGACTCTTTATATGGGCATGGATTGTCTCTGAGCCTATTGGGATAGTCCTGTAGCTTATCTTGAACCCATGACTCCCCAAATGTCCATGGATGACACTGATGAATGAATGAGGAAGATGTGGTGTTTGTCCACACACACACACACACACACACACACACACACACAGGAATATTACTCAGCCATAAAAAAAGAAGGAAATCTTGCCATTTGCAGTGATGTGGCTAGAGCTAGAGAGTGTTATGCTAAGTGGGAAAAAATCAGAGAAAGACAAATACCATATGATTTCACTCATGTGCAATTTAGGAAACAGAACAAATGAACAAAGGTTAAAAAATAGAGACAAACCAAGAGACAGGGTGGGGGAAGTGTTAAGTAGGTGATGGGGATGAAGGAGCACACTCGTGATGAGTCCCAGTGTCAAATTAAGTGTTAAATCACTATACTGTACACCCGAAACTAGTATTACATGTGTGTAAACTGGAATTTAAATAAAAAGTAAGGGGGAAAAAAGGAAAAAAAAAAAAACAGAATGATTGGCTCCCACCTCTTGTTGGGCTCCAGCCCTGTACCGGGGTTGAGGAGAACCATCTGAACTCCAAGTCACTTTATCTAGGACATTGGCGCGAACTTCCCTCTTCTTGCCTCCTGTCCGCTCTAGACCCTCACTTAAACATGAAGGCTTGAACCCACCCTTTGGCACACCTTTCAAACTTTCCAGGATCTCATACTTTGGGGATATAAACTTCTACTAAAACTTCAGTCTAGACCTTCCCCCAAGGCAAGCTTAGCTAGACCCCCTGAAGTTGCCCTTAATTGCTGTTGACTTTATTTGTTGTGATTATTTTTTTTCCCTCTAAAAAAATGCCATTGCAGTAGGGAGGGGTTTTATATTCCTAGACCATCAGGGTCCCAGGGTACACAGAACTCGATCTCATTTGGACCTTGGTCAAACTCCAGCTCTTTCTTGACTAACCTGAGTTTTACAGTCAGAAACATACAAAATTATGCATTTTCTCCTTTCTCATTTTACTTGGGTGCTGTAGGATCCCAGTGACCTCTATGTGGTCATTGTACTCAGTGACTTCACACATACTTTGGCTTCTAACTCACTCTGGTGCCTTTCCCTCCAGTACAATAAGTGCTCCTTCTGACCACCTCCTCTGATCAATACTTCCCATTCCACGGTGAGGTGTATTGATGTAAATGTACACACGACACCTTTCATACTATTCTGTTTGTCCTCCTGGGAAACAAAAGCAAATCTCAATAGCCTTTGTACAAACAATTAATGAAGAGAGATCCCAGTACCCCATCTCCACTGGGACAGATAAAAGGAAATAAGCAAAATAAGGAAATCTCCATTCAGACTGGGTACTACTGGGGTGTCTAATGAAGCCATGTCCATTTTTTAAAAAGTGCATTTAGCTTACGGACTGCTGGAATAATGCCTTGCTGTCCACATGGGTGGCAGACTTTTGAAATGCGGAAGATCAAACATACTGTGGCGAGCACCGAACATCACTTTACAAGTGTGCCCATGGTCGTTAATAAATTGTCAGAAATAATGAGACAGCGGCCAAGAACAAAAGCTATAAATAGCAAAAAACTAAAATAAAATCAGACATGGCTGCCGTGGATCCTTCTGAAAGATAATTTTCCTTAAAAGTAACTTCTGTGAGCCACAGAGAGCTCTTCGATGGTAAGACCTGCACTCCTTGCTCCCGAAGAGAGCAGCCAGGGAGTTAGAACGCTCCCGAAGACAGGGAGTTAGACAGGCTGTAGCTACAGGGTGGCCATTACATTAAGTAATTTAATGAACACTGATACTGAGGAAATAAATCAAATGCAAACAATCAACACCAATCAAGGAAGTTGAGCATTTTAGGCACTTAAAATGTATTAAATGAGTGTTTCAATCACAGTGGGTACTTTTTCACAAACTCTCTTAATCAGCTAGCATCGTTTTTGACAAAGTGGCCCATGCATGTAAATATGGTGATCTGAAAAAAAACCCAATGGTCCATTCACACATGAACACTGTTAGGAATGGAAATTCTGCTGAGGGTTTTCACAGGTAGAGTAAACAACAGTAGATGCATTGGGAAAGGTTCATGAAAGTCAGTTAAAAAAAAAAAAAGACATTCATATTTTGAATGTGGTGAAAAAATAATTTCAAACATAGAATAAAATTTAAAATTTGTAGTCTAATTATAGGCAGCCAGTTCACCTCCCAGAGGCGATCATTTTTGTTTTTTAATGTATCGTCCATAAATTTCTATTCATGTTTAAGTGCTTATGTAGGCATTTCTGTTTGTATATTTATTATGTTTATCTCTATTATATGCATGTATAATTATCAATATTGTAGTATTTATAAGTACGTAAATCATATGGCATACATGTTTACATATGATTTATGTAGTCATATGTATATATCATTTATTCATAATCCATAATTTGGCACCTTGTTTTTGGTATATAATCATATACATCTTCCTATATCAGCCTGTATAGGTGTTTTGCATTCTGCTTAGTTGCAGAGTATTTTATTGCCTGAATCTGTTTATGTAACCATTCCCTTGTAAGGCATTTAGATTATGTCCAGTTAGGGAAACTATAGTTTTTTGAACACATACAAATACACACACACACACACACACACATTTGAACATACAGTTGGAATAATTTGGGATTTTAAAAGACAAAATACTTGAATTCCAAGTATGTATTCTAAGTTTCCAAGTGTCCACACACACATACACACACACTCCTACTTTTCCACTTTACATGTACTATGTTATCTAATTCTCATTTGAGTATTAGTATTATATCTGTATTGCAGACTATGAAACCGAGGAACAGAGAGGTTAAACAATTTGCAAGAAGTCACAGAGATAATAAACACATGACTCTTCCTCTGAACCCAAGTCTCCTTTTCATTTTGACTTTAATCATATTTAATCACTGCTCTGCAGTTTGAGTTTCTGACCAGTATTAAAACTATCAGTCATAATTGTATATACGTCAAAGAATGTGTGTATCTTGAAATGCTAGGGAAAATGTTTTTGTTTTGTTTTCTCCCTCACCAGAGAAAAATCCAAGTTCATTTTTTTTCCCAATCAAAAGGGATGTCTGAATTGTAAGAGTTACCATACTATCAGTGTCAGCAGAGAGTAAAGGTAGATATTCCTACTCTGTAATGGATTTATGACACTTTTATTAGTAGCTATCCTTAGAGAAATTTATATATGTATTTATAATGTATATTTATATATTTATATTCATATATATTTATACTTATATATTTATATTCACATATATGTGTGTGTGTGTGTGTGTATATATATATATATATATATATTCATTCATTCATTCATTCCTGGGAGGAAGCTTTTCATTTGAAAATATCAAATGAATTAGTAGTGTTCTGTTTGTCCTTACATTTTCACTGCAAGTCTTCACATCTTTGAAGAGATTTAGTTCTTTACACTTTCCGGGGACTTTAGTTGACTTGGGAGCAATAAAAATATTTTTTTTTTTTTAAAGATTTTATTTATTTACTTGACAGAGAGATCACAAGCAGGCAGAGAGAGAGGAGGAAGCAGGCAGAGAGAGAGGAGGAAGCAGGCTCCCCTAGAGAGCAGAGAGCCCGATGCGGGGCTCGATCCCAGGACTCTGAGATCATGACCCGAGCCGAAGGCAGCGGCTTAACCCACTGAGCCACCCAGGTGCCCAATAAAAATATTTTTATTCTTGAAATCCCAAGTGCTCTTGGAGGTCTGGGAAAACATATTTGAAGGTTCTTCCAATAACACTGGCTGTAGGTGCCTTTACATGAGGGGACTGCTGTTTAACCTTACGGATTACAACTGCATTTGCTTTCCCACGGCAACTTTCTCCCCTTCCCATCTCCCAAGCAAGGTGACTGCTCAGCAGTCTTCTCTTCTTCAGCAGGTAGGAGCCTGTCTCTTCCTTTCCTTGTGGGGTTGGCTGGGCAGACCCACCTGATTCAAAAGTGACACATAACTCAGGCCTGACCAGTCAAGGCATCCCAAATACTGAGGTCAGTGAATGGCTCAAGGATGACTATCTGGTCCAGTGGAGGCCTGTTAAACTCAATTAGAAATTGCTGGGGGAAATAGCGCCTTGATTCACCAGGTTAGGAGTTGTGAGTATAGGAGCTTGGAATGGCTGTGGCCTCCACAGTGGGAGATCCTGCTGAATATGAGAGACAATACAGAGAAAAGCAGATCCAAGAGAAGGAGGGAGGACAAGGCTGGGTGACCCTGTACAAACACCTGTGTTGGAGCTTGTCTCTATAACTGGATGTTTCAGTTGTATAAGCTAGTAAACGCCTTCACTGCCCACCCTGCCAATGCAGTCTGAGTTAGGTTTTCTTGTCCTTTCTCTTTTGGAGGCCTGACTTCCACAACCTTCTCCCATATAGTTAGCAGTGTTTCCATATATCTAGTCATCTAGTCAAAATTTTTTACTTTTTAATTTAAAAAAATAAAATCTGTTACCTGACCATCCCTCCTGATCTACACCCCTCTACATTCAAAATTATTTTACCAGAATTCTACTTTGGTTATGTCCCACCTTCTATCAAAAAATGTTGGTGGCCTGTTGTTTTCTGCAGAATGAAATCTTTGTATTTTAGTTTGGTATTTAAGGCCCGCAGGTTCCTCTAGTCAACCCAGCCTCCACATCCTGGTGCTTGCACTCACTTCATGCAGTCTTTGTTCCAAGGAGATCAGAGACTCCACTCTCTCCTGCAAGACGGCCTGTATCTTCATAACTTTTTGCCTTCGTTATGCTGTTTCCTCCTTCAGGAGTCTGCCTTGGCACAGCGCTGTATCCTCTGGTTAAGTGAATGCTCTGCTTTTGGAAGTTCTGGAGCCTTGACTGTCTCTGACAGTATGATATTTATTATATTTGATCAGAGGTAGTTATTCATATATGTTCCTCTTACTCTTGTTTGAGGGTTTCTTGGTAGCAACCTTCTTCATTTTTGGGTCCCTGGGGTACCTAACATTGCTGAATCAGAGCAGGAGCTAATGCATGTGAATAAAGTCACAAATAAATGAATGATTGAATGAATACTGCACTTTTACTTTCTGGGTTCATGAATATAAACAGAAATGATTGCTTTACTCTTTTACTTTTTTGTACTGTCTTCTAGGTTTTCACTCTTGCAAAAAAAAAAAAAAGGGTTTTTTTTGACAGCTGTCATGAGGATTCTTTTAATGCAGTCTGGCACTAAATACCTTGCCAGATACATTTTCCTTGAGGACATTGATAATGGCTTTTTATGGTTAAGATCCCTCTAAGGCTATGTACATGCATCAATGATTTCATTTTTCATTTATCTATTCATTGACTTTTATTAAGCACTTCAAAGAGCCCGGACCCTGGGCCAGGTGACAGCAGACCCAAGACAGTGAAAGCATACTTTCTACCTCTAGGGATACCACAGTCTTCATCCTAACACCTATCAGCCTTTATAGCTGGATCTCTTTATTGCCCTGCACACACACACATAATAATCATGATTTATGAATAACTTTCTTTCTGCCTTATGTACACCCTTGATGGCTCTCCTAACAACTCTGAGAAGTATCAGAATCCTTATTTTATGGAGGAGGAAATAGAAGCTCAGAGAGCTGAAGTGACCTGACCAACCACTTAGAGCTACTCACAGTGGAACTGCCATTTGAACCATCATTTACTGATGCCAAAGCCACTATGCCATAATGCCTTTCCATGGGCATGTCCTTCTTTCAGCAAGATCTCTTGGGATATGGAACATCTCTTGCTGATTTTCATATCAAAATTTTAAGCTCCCTCAAGCCCACTGAAATGCTTATTGCAACAAGAATATTCAGCTTGATCTACCTCCTTGCTAACTTCTTTTTTGCTGAAAAATTTTAGCTTTCTTAGAAGTCCATGTCCATACTCACATTTTTGGTATCTGTATTATTAGAATATTTTGGTTGCAAGTAATGGAAACACAATTCATACCACTTTTAACAGAATGGAATAACAAACAAACAAATGATCATAGCATATATATTAGATAATGGAATTGGGGAGATTTTTGTGTTAGGCTACAAAGCTGAATAAATTACAGTAGGAGTGGGAGTATTGGAGACTGGACTCAAGCTTTTGTGACTGGAACCAATGACTGAGAACTGTGAGGACATTTTCCTTTTTTGCACTCACCCTGCATCTCCACTTCTCTCTACCTCTTGCTGGGTTGGCAGCTTCTCCTGCTAAAGATGAGCTTCCTCTAAGCCTCCAAAGAAGAATGCACAGGCAAATCCAAGATTCTTTTCTTTTGAACATCATGATCTTTGTCTTCCCCCAGAAGAATGGGGCTTTTTTCCTTTTCAGCTGTAGCAGAAAAATCTCTGAGAAGAACCTCAGTTGGCTTAGCTTTGAACTCACCGTTCACCCAGTCTTTCAGTCTGTCAGGAAGAATGCTACTGTACTTGGAAAGTCTGTGGTAACACCATTGATTGGAGTAGTAACTGGCTGAAGGAAAGAGGGATGATTCCACCAAAAGAGAGGGCATGAGTAAATGTGTCATGAAGTCAAGTATTAAATGACAGTCAACCCTAGAAGGTGGAGTGGGGATTGTGCTAGTATAATTATGTGGACCATCTGTAGAGGGCATTTGTCTGGTACTATCTCAGTTTATGTCTCTTCTGGAATTGTACAGAATATAGCATTTGTCATTCTTAAAAATATCAGGTTTACATGATAAGTGATATGGCCACTCTAACAATCAGATATAATATTTGAAATTATGATGGGCTTGAGGAATTCAGAATGGCCTTCCTCCCTTGCTTCTAAGATCATTCTAGGTATGCAGTAGCCATAGGGTCTTTAACTGATTGGGAAATAACTTGGGAGAGTGGACCAAGCATTGGTCTCAAATCAGATAGTCACTTCTCTAGTCCTGACTTTGCTGGTGATCACTTGTGTGATTTGGAGCCCATCATAACATCTGTCTGAGACTCACCTGTAAAATGGCTGAAGTAGTAAGAAGTCCTATTTCCCTCACCAAAGCATTAGGGAAAGGCATTTAGCTGATGCATGAGAAAGTATGGTATAGACTGTACAGTTCTGTATTGCTCTAATAGTAATAATAACAGCCAACATATATTTTGAGTGTTTATCTGGGCATTGCACCAAGCTTTTGCATGAACTATGTCATGCAATATTTAGTATTATTATCTCACATTAGAGATGAGAACACCAGAGCACAGAGAAGCGAAGATACTTGCCTGAATCATACTGCAAAGAGTTGGCAAAGCTAGGATTCAAACTCAGACCGTGGCTGTTTACCACTAGGTAGTGCTGAATTACTCTCATGTATGGACCATGTGCCTCTGTGTGTGTAAGAAAGAGGAAGAGAGAGGGGAGGGGAGAAGGACAGAGAGAGTTTTCTTTCCTGACTCTGCTGAGAGGAAGCAGCAGCCTAGTTGTCATGAGGAGTAGCCATCCTCCAAGATGGCAGAGCAGACTAGCACTGGTTAATGGCTCTGGGATGATCCCATATTGAGGGACATCCGTCCCTTTGTGCTCTGACATTGATGTTACTGTCAGTTGACAGTGAGCTTTATCATCAATCCCTTCAAGTACAAAAGGCCACTGTTCGGAAACTGTCATTAAAAGCAGTCTCTCCCTTTTTAAAAGCAGTCTCTCCTTTATTCCTTCCATAATAGGAGCCAGTGTACCAGAAGAGACTGACCTTAAGTTGAGCCTGTTTAGTTTGGAAAAAAAAAAAAAAAAAAAAGAAAGAAAAAAAAAAAAAGAAGAAGGAAAAAAAGAAATAGAATAGGTTGTGTTTTTAATGTATTTAAGATTGAGGCACAGAATTAGAATGGAGTTGGGGGTAGTAGGAAATAGAAGTCAGGGTGGGAGAAAGCAGAGGTGGCCTTGGGTTTTCTTTGCTTTTGGATAATGGGCATTTCTAGTTAAATCAACACAGTCTATTTCACAGCCTGTCTCCTGGTGATGTATATACTCTTTGGACAGGGCTGTGGGCTGCCTAAAGATCTCTTTTAGCCATAGGACATGGGTATAAATAAGCTTTATGTAGTCCCAGCTGCTAAGGGTTATTATGGGTAGAGTGCATTCTAGAAGGATAGGGCAGGATGTTCATTATTAAGGGAAAGGAGGGGAGGGGGAAGATCCCAAAGGGAAGCAAAAAGCAGAGTTCTACTGAACAAACTTCCTCCATGGTCTTTGTCACTTTTTAATGACCCTTTAGGGAGGCGATTTTATTGTAATCAAAAACAAAGACACTTGTGATTGAGAAATGACTCAGTATGGAAGTTAAGAAGGTGGATTTTGCAACCAGGCTTTCCAGGTACAAATGTAGCCTTTGTCACGTACAAGTCACACAACCAGTATGCAAGTTGCTTAACCTCTCCACGCCTGTCTCCACAGCGAAAACTCAGCCTGCACATTAGCTGTGGAGCTGAAATGAGTTGACACATGAAAGGGGCTTGGAAGAGTACTTGGCAATAGTGAGAGCTCAGCAAACATGAGCCCTTGTTCCCACTTACATTTCATGCATTCATAGATACAAACAAGGCAACAGACAAGAACTGATCATTCTACATTTTGAGAGTGCTTGGAAGGAAGCTCAGTTGGAATTTAATTTTTCTCTCACCCATTGTCCCCTGCATGAGGTTGATGGAAAGGCCTTTATGAGGAGGTAGCATTTGCGCAGAGACCAAACAGGAGCTGGAATCAGCTGTGGGAGAAGCATCCCAACTGAAGGAAACAGAAGGTCCTGAGGAAAGGAAGAGGAGCTTGCTGTTTTATAAGAGCTGAAAGGAACCAGTGCGACTGCAGTGCAATGGGCAGAGCAGGCCTGGTGGACCTTGAGGAGAGGCGGGGAGGAGGGGCCAGATCAGGCAAGGCCTTCCATGCCAAAGTAAGGACTTGTCTTTCATTTCATTTCATTTTATTTTATTTTTTAAAGATTTATTTATTTGCGGGTGGGGGGATTTGCAGCAGACACAGCCATAAGCAGACTCTGCACTGAGTGTGTAGCCCAACGCAGGGCCCTATCTCACTACCCTAAGACCAAGGACCTGAGCCAAGACCTACAGTCAGACACCCAACCAACTGTGCCACCCAGGCGCTTCTATCTTTCATTTTAGAGCAGTGGGAAGCCACTGGAGATTTGAAGAGTGCCATGCTCAGATTCACATTTGAAGACTGCTCTGGCTATGGAACAAAAAATGGCTGTAGATTGGGGTTGAAAGACTGAAAGGGGTCTGTTGCTGTTGAATGGGGAAGAGGTGACGATGACTTACCAGGGAGCATCGAGGTTGAATCACAGCCCCCAGCCTCCAGCAGACAAGGTCTGGTGCTCTAGCTACGTCTTCTCATCATCATGTTAACTTGATTACGTTGATCTGCCATTGCTTAATTGTTTTCACTAGGCTATAAGGTGAGGGCTTTATGTATTTCCTCTGCTTCTTTATATGCTCAGTTCCTTGTCCATGGCCAGACTCTTAAAAGGCTCTCAATATTTATTTAATGGATGAATGTGTAAAATATAGTACTCATTGCAATGTTTATTTTTGCAAGCCCATGTTATTAGAACATCAAATGATCTACTTCATGAAGAGGAAAGTCATTCCTTTTGAATTTGCAGGATTTGTCATGGCAAGTGGGATTCTAGATATCTTTATGTCAAAGAAAATGACCAACACTGGATCTTGGACAGGGCAAAGGCAGTAGTAATACATAACTCGGCTCTATTTTCTGCAGCAAGATGTCCCCTTAGCTCCTTATCAGTGGTATCTCAACCAGGAGCCCTAGTTAATTTTCATGCAGAAGAAGCCTTTGAAACCCAGGCCTCTTTCATGCTCTGGGAAGATTTGAGAGGGGTCAGCCCTGTTTAGATTGGTTCTCTGCACCAGTCGGGGAAGCCTGCTGGCTATTCTCAGCATGGAGTATGTTGCAGGGAGGAGATGAGCAGGAAACAGACCAAAGAACCAGGGCACTTCCCAGCTTGAATCAGGCCTGTCTTGTGTGGATTCATTATTTTGTGGAAATTAATCCCCAGAATGGCAGACATAGTATATTTGAATGTGAACTGACGGTGCATTTCATGGCCAAGTGGATGTGGTGTTGGATTATCCATCCTGGTTGATTGTCCTTGCCTCCAAACCCTTCCATAAGCACAGATAATTGAACTATACCTGGTTTTGTGTTTTCACACCCAATTTGATGTCCGTATGGCATTTGGTATGGGGTGGCGGTGTGTAATGACCTCGTCCTGCTAGCTTCCGTTCACAATGGAGCTGGTGTAGTTTATAAGCAATAGTGACTCTAGCGGTCACTTAATGAGAGCTTCCCATGGTCCAGGCATTGTGCTCTATCCTTTATCAGGATTATCACATAGAGTCCTCACAACAATCTCGTGGTAATACTACTAATAATACAAATACATTTGGCATTTACTGTGTGCCAAGTGGTGTTCTAAGTGATGGCATGAACTAACCCCTTCATTCTTCAAAATAACCCCAAAAGCATTAACTCTAATCCCCAGGAATGAGAGTCACATGGATCAAGATCTGAATGGTACACATGGTATTGAACCAGATGGAAGCCTTGGCTACACTGTATCATCAAACCAAGGATGATACTGCTATCATCCTCTTGTTCTAGAGAGCTCAGAAAGGTTAATTTCCTTGCCCAAAGTCACACAGCCTGTGTGTGCTATGGTCAGGAATTGAACTCATTTTTCTGTCTCTAAAGCCCTTGCTTTCTTTTCATTATAGCCCCTGAGAACTAAAAGCCAGATACTACTGGTAGGTTTGGGACACTTGATGCTATGACAGAGAAACCATCTTCCAGATTTTTATTAAAGTGTAATTTTGCAATGATATTATGGCATAGTGAGTGTAGGGATCTGATAATTCAGTTCTGTAAGTTTTGCGGAAGTCAACCTGAAGAAAAATCAAAGAGCCCCAGTTGATCTGAAGAGCAGAATATTATAGGATGCTCTTGCTTTGGTTTCTTCTCCCTGCCCAAGTTTTGTTGTTATTGTTGCTATTGTTGTTTGTAAACTGTTTGTGACTGTGTATAGCCAGGAGCCAGAAGGACAACAGTGGCTTTGTAAATTTGCAACAGATATTCAGATAAGATAAGTACATAATTAGCATGGAGCAGCATATGAGGTTGTCTGGAAGTCTGGAAGATTTACATTCTGCATAGGGAATTAGCAAATAGTCCCCGATAACAATGACTTTCAGATGAGCGTGAATGGGGAGCATAGGCCCAGCCCATCTAGATAGTTAATAATAGAATGCATTGTTCAAGAACAACAATTATTTTTATATGCTTACCATGTGACAAATAATATGCTAGACTTATGTACATATATTGTGTAATGTATTTCTTACAATAACCCTATGATGTAGGTGCTATTGTTATCCCCTCTTACAGATAAGAGTATTGAATTTCTGTTGAAGGGACAAGGCCATTCCTTCTCTCTCTCTCCCTTTGTCTCACTCTGCTTTCCCTCTCTATTATACACACATACCCCTCTAATAAAATGGTAAAGTTGGGATTTGAACTCAAGTCTTAATCTAACTCCAAATCCTATCCTCCTAGAGGTCGACATTAGGAGTTTCAATAAAAAGTCTCCTAAAAGCAATCTGACCTATTTTTTTACCATCCCTTACAATCATCATTATATTAGCACCCCCGCCCCAAAGTAATCACATCTCCTGCTGGTGTACCACCTACTTTGGAAGGTGAATTGGGGTAAACAGTCTCCAGGCACTAATGCAAGGTAAGTCACGGCCTGGGGAAGTCACGGCCAGCCTCTGATAAAGGCGCCACTATTACCGTACCTGTGGCTCATATGGGAGAGCTGGGATTAATTTTCCAAAGTCACATATACAGAGGTTGTACCAGAACCAGGTCTCTGAGCCCTAAGTTTTTACTTAACCACATGCTATTTTGTCTCCCAGCCAAAGCTAGCCAGATGACCTGTGGGTGGATAGATTGAGAGGTAGACAGGTAGATCAACCAGTCCATACCTAAAGGTATACCTGTTTATATACATACTTCTCCATCTCTCCATCTCTGTATCTGTCTGTCCATCTGTCTAAATTTAGAATTCAAGACTGTGCTGCCATTCTATTTCTTCTGAGTCATCTGACCAGCTCACTGCATTTGAAGCAGCAGTGAACTTAACTCCTTGCTTCCATTGGTATTCCTCTTCGTAGCAGCCCCTGTCACAATAGCAATTGGAATAAAACCCACAGAGTAGTGCAGAGAATATAAATGGGTCATTTTTCTCTCCAACTCTGAGTAGGACAAAATTCTCATAAAGAACAAGGGAACAAAGGTTCCGTGACAAACATACACCAGGGGACTCTAGCTCTCTCTGATATAGCCTGTGTAACATAATGGAAAGAGAAATTTAGGATAAAAGGAATTCAATGAGAATTTTAGGTTACCTTGCCAGATGGAGGCTCGTGGTCCTGTTCATTTATATGCATCATCATTAGCAGCTTTTATTGAATATCTACTCTGTAAGCAAAGCTATTATATGTCCCCTACCTATCCAGCTTATGACTCAGTGAGAATGGATGCATAGGAACTGAACAGATGTATTTACAGAGAACTTTTATCTATGTGTCACCTACATAAATGGTTGTCTTTATCAAAATCATGGAGGTGGTCAGTAAAAGGGACTATACAATGTCACTGTTGGAAGTAAGAGCTTTTTGAACAATTAAAAACTGATGTGAAGTTAAACCCTCTATTTTGAGAGGCAGAGTAGTGAAGTGGTTGAAAGTGGACTTGGTTGTAATCCTGGCTGAGTTTGAAACTTGATTCTAATGTCAAATGATTTGGGACAAAGTGAGTGAGCACTCTTACCTTCAGTATCTTTTTCCATAGAAAAGGAGTTCTTTAATATCTGTGCACGCCTTATAAACCGTTGGCCCATATAATCCAACCTCTCTGCCAAATGCCAGTTAAGCAAGGAGAACAACAGAAAACATCATAGTCGTTGACAAAATAACTTCAAACAGCTTACTGTTTTCTCCTGGGGAAAAATATATAGTCAAGCAAATTTAATTTCTAATCTTTGGCAATATTCTTCACGTCCTGCTTTCTTTCCCTGTGTTCTTGGATTTGTACTGGTTCCCCACCTTGTATTAGCTGTGTCCAGTCTGTCCCACCACCCCTGAGCCCTCAGCCATTAACCCTCTACTTTCTCCCCACAGCCTATTACTCCATATGTGGTTTGTCCTGTTTCAGTAAGCCTGACTATTCCTCCTCTTCCTCTCATTCTCAGTGTTCAGCATCAGCTGTACCCAGGCACCTGATACATGAGCAGGCCAGGGAGGGAGATAAGTTGAATGACAAATCTGTTTACCAGTCAGGGAGATGGGTAGGGCTTGGAAGTACTGCTGTATCAGTACCTTTTGGGTTATTCACCACTCTCCCTCTTCTCCTACCTTTCAAATGCACATAGTGAAGCTCAGACAGGCTCAGAGGACTCATTCCCAGACACAGAAAAAGTCTGGCACTTGAGATGTGGCAACACCTACAGGTTAACTCAGGGCCACTTTCTCCAAAGTCGTGATGGGATGGGCACAATGTAGGAGAAGGGCTTATGGTTTCTGCAGCCAAGAGACAAAGACACACATGGCAGGACACGAAAATGGAAGAAATGCAAGTTGGTGGGAGCTGTTGCTGTGGTGAGGCTGGTGTTTAGTGAGTAAATAAATGATGGTTTTGACTGTAAGACCGAGGAGAGCAGTTCATTGGATGCATGGGTATAGATGGGTTGCCAGTAGGAGAAGAATGTGCCTTTCAGTGTCCTGTGACGTTAGTGATCATGACGGCTTCCAAGGTCCACAGAAAGTCATCCTGGAAGGATGAGTAAAAATGGCAGCCAGGTAGAAACGGTTGTCCAATAAGGGGCAGAGGCCAAGTCAAAGGGCTGAGGCAGGAGGAGGCAGGTATCTCTCATTTCAGGTGGGCTGAAATCCCTAGGCGTTCAAGAGCAGGGAGTTCATGTGGGAGCAGTGGGACACAGGAGTGAATCAGAGAAGATGGTGAAACCAGTTTATATGGACAGTAAGAGCCAGATTCAGGCTTTGGATTTTACACCAGTTGCTGTTGTGAATTTTGCAAACTGTGTAAACAATGTAACCTTTATGTGTTTAGGACAGGGGTTCTTGGCCTTGGCACTATTAATATTTTCATCCAGACAATTCTTTGTTATAAGACACTGTCCTCTGCATTTTAGGAGGCTTAGCAGTATCCTTGGCCTCTCCTCACCAGATGCTAGGAGCATACTCTCTCCCTATTATGACAACCAAAAAATGTCCCCAAATGTCACCTGGAGGAGAAAACCACCTTCAGTTGAGAAAACCTTGCTTAGGAAGGGATTGCTAACAGCAGTGTGTAGGATGGATAGAAGAAGTCGTATGAGATCCTTAGCAGGCTGTAGCAAAAGTTGGGGGCAGAAGTGATGAGAGTGTGTGCACCCCAATACATAACCCAGCACCTTTATGGCCAGCAAGAGTACCATGGGTATGTGTAGTAGTTGTAGGACAAAGAGGTGTGGGGTTTGGGGTATTTAGAAGGAAGTGCAGATTTTTTTTTAAAGGTTTATTTATTTGAGAGAGAAGGAGTGAGTGGGGGGAAGGGCAAAGGGAGAGAATCTTTCAAGCAGACTCCCTGCTGAGCATGGAACCCAATGTGGGCAGATTCCACGACCCATGAGATCTTGACCTAAGCTGAAACCGAGAGTCAGATGCTCAACCGACTGAGCCACTCAGATGCCCCCACATTTTATTTTTTGACGTATTTTATTTTTCTGACTTTATTAAGATGCTTGCCACAGTCAAAGGAGCTGTAAGTTCACTCTCAGCAGAGATGTTAGCCAAATCTCTCTTTTCACCATCCAAATTAGAAGACAGTGTTAGCAACATTTGATGTTGAGTTTCTGAATAAGATTCTCACTGCCCTTATCCTCACTGCATCTTTTGTAACATTTTATTTATTTTTAAAACTCCTCAGAATTGTACATTTTTGTCTAGGTTCACTCAGTCCTCCACAGCCAGCTGGCCATTAAAGAAATTTAGAGAGAAAATTGCTGAAGCAACTATGCTCTTGTTTGTTTTGCATAATCAACCAAAATAGCCCCAGAAGTGATTATACTTGAAGTTTCAGTGGTAGCAGGGATATACTGTCGTTCACCTTGACCCCATTTAGGACTATATCATTTACTCAGATTTTATTATCTGTTTCAAGCAAGAATTTCTTGTAAGAATGCAAGTATTTTTTATTGTGTGTGTGTCTGTGTGTGTGTGTGCACGTGCATATATCCACTGAATAATTTTGTATCCTGTTCCCAAATAAATCTTCCTCAGTCACATCTCTACTCATGTCACACCTCTGCTCAAAAATCTTCAGTGGCTCCCTGTTGCTTATCAGATCAACCCAAAGCCACTTAGTATGGCACTGAATGCCTTCCATGAGCCAAACCCTCTGTTTTTCACTCTTACCCTTCCCGACTCTGTTGTGTGCATTTCACTTTTTAACTAAGCTTGGTGAATTTTTAAAATGTTTATAAAAAAAGAAGAAATGAGTGAATCAATAAGACTCCAAGTCCTCTTAAAACATTGGATGAACAATAAGGAATAATGAGACACAGACTTTTCTTATACTCACTTTCTAAATCAGAATTGTTATTTGCTTCTGACAAGGCATCCGGTATTTAATTTTACTATGTCAGACAGGAAATCTAGAGCTGCACATTCCAAGTGTGTGCATTTATGAATTTTTCATTAATTACTCTGACTGAAATTGGATACAAGCCTAGCTTAGAAGATAACCCATTGTTTATTTATTCAGTTTGTTATCCAGGTCACCTGCTATCCAATTAAATCTATCATTATTCCTTTGCTTTTGCTTGTTTCATTTGCAAAACACTTTGTCTGAGGTATTTTCAGTATCCTTCCCGCTCTCCTATCCTTCATGCAGAGTACAGTAACTGATCCAGTGAAAAGTTGAACACCAATCACATCCCAAACGAGGGAAGCATAACACTTTCTTGATAAATGAATATAGACACATCCACGTGTCTCCATTTCCACTTTTTTTTTTTTTAAGATTTTATTTATTTATTTGACAGACAGAGATCACAAGTAGGCAGAGAGGCAAGCAGAGAGACAGAGAGGAGGAAGCAGGCTGCTTGCTGAGCAGAGAGCCTGATGTGGGGCTCTATCCCAGGACCCTGGGATCATGACCTGAGCCGAAGGCAGAGGCTTTAACCCACTGAGCCACCCAGGCACCCCCTTTTCCACTTTCTTAAGTAAGCTTGTGCAAGAAGTAGGAAAAATATCATTCTTCTTTCTCTCTTCTGCAAAGTCAGTTTGCCTTCTGGATTCACCTCCATGTGTTCCCTTTCAGAATCCCTGGGCGTGCATAGTTAAGAGACAAAAGTACAAGTGAAATTGGTGATTTAAAAATATCTGATGAAAATAAGTCAATTTTCCCCCCCTTTCAAATCTCTGTGCATGGCCCTGTTTAAATATTCCTTTATCTTTGCGAGAAATGGAATTTAAGATTTTCGATTCTGGTTAACAGCTACCACCATAAATCTGCGGGCTTTTGATGCTAGATACCCATTGCCTCTGCACAATCTGTTGAGCTGAGAGAAAGTTCCCCCATTGAAAATAATGCTGCACTTTATATGCAGCCTGTACACTATGACACTTGATAGATTGCCACAGGATTAAACATACTTTTCTTTGTCATTACTGGACAGGGCCGATTTTGGTTTATGGATGCCCCAGATTACTTTCCACCTGCCTCTCTCCACCGAGTACAGAGAAGTTTCATGACCAAACTCCTCCATCTGATTCTAAATGACATGTGGTTGACCCCAATGTGTTGTAACTAGATTTTTAGATATTTTAAGTTCTTGGACATACAGGGACCCTGGTTTCTGTTCCCTCCCTGTAGATCTGTCTAGGTTTGATGGACCCTCTCTGAAAAGACCTCTACAAGACCTCTGGGAGGTCTTGCAGACAGCATGAGGACACTTTCTGCTTTTATGTCGGAGGAATTTCTCCAGTCCTAACTTTGGGGGTCATATCACGTATCTGTGACCTATCAGTCTTGTGACTTAGGTGCATAACACTTAATCACTGTGTGTGTATCAGTTTCCCCATTAATGAGGATGCTAAAGCATGCACCTCTCGGGGCTTTGTGGGGATTAAGGAGATGATGCATGCAACACACGGATCAAAATAGTGGACATAGTGTCCCCACGGTTATCCTATGAGTGGCTGATAGATACATACCTTCATCGACGTTGAAGGACTTGTCAAGTCACACAGCTCCAGTCCAAACTGAGCATGTCCTAAGTCATGGAGTGGAGTGGAGTAGAATGTCGTGAACTGTGACAGAATGGAGTGGAACGGAATGGAAGGGGGTGAGTGCAGTGATACAGAGTGGAACCGGGATGGCAGGGAAAAAAATCTATTCACAGATTTTAATAAAAAGCTATAGAGGGAGAAATGATCAGATATCTGTACTGAGAAAGCATGCATTTTTCAAGAAAATGAAGATGACATTGCCTAACAGAGGAGTGATGTTAATTGTCCCTTGGGACAAGGACAAGATATATATGTATATCCAGGGATATATTAGAATTATGAAAAATATATTTTTCCTAGAGTGCTATCACCAACTTCTGTCAAACCCCTGTACCGGACGTAGAAATGATCTGGAATATACAATAGAACTTAAAAAAAAAAAACACACAGAGATTCAAGTCCATTTCTGCATAGGCTTATAAACAGACAACTGGGAGGAGTGTGGTTTTCACATTCCCGGTAGATGAGAAAAAAATTGGCAGCCATCCCTTTCCTTCCAAAAGGCAGACAAACGCTGGCATATTCCCACGGCTTGTGTTTTACCAAAACGGACGTCTCTAGGTCCTGATGCTATTCCCATCTTTCAGTTTTTCTGTCTTGTGCTGTGTTGTTTTTGCTCTGACTACCTACTGCCAAAATAGGAGGTCAAAGCGAAAGCTGTTTTCCAACAATTGAGGGTTGTAGCCTCTCCCAGATGTCACATGAGGAGTGTGATAGTCTCAGTGGCTCATGTGTGCAGGTGAGAGTCTTTCTGACCATGGAGCAGACAAACAGAGATGGACCGATGAGCCCTTTACTGGGTCATCCTCATCCTGGGAATGTGGGCTCTGATTCTTGGCACTTCCTCCAAGCTCCGCTGGTTTCATCTATATAAATGACTACATTATTATTTTTTTTCTTGGCCCATTAGATCAGCTAGGGTTAGGTTAGGTTGCAAGTGACAGAAAATAGTGTTGTTAAACAGAATTTTACTTTTCTCTTACATGAAATGAAATCTAAAGGAGGACAGGGCAGATGGATACGGAGACTCCTGGGTCGTCTTCTATCAAGATATTCCACTGTCTTCAACCCCTGGCCTCCACCTCTAATGCAAGATAATGACTTGATTTTCCACCATCATATCCTCTTTTCTACAGGGACCAAAGAGAATTTGAGAAATAATATACTTCCTCTTTTCAATGAGGACTTCCTGGAAATGGCCCACACCAATGTCACTTAGATTTAATTCGCCAGAACTTCGCCACACAGCTATACCTATCGTAAGGAAGATGGTAAAAGTAGTTTTTATTATGGGTAACCATATGCCCTGCTGAAACATTGGGCTTCTTTTTTAAGATACAGGGGAATTTGGGGAGAGCATGAATGCTTTTTATCACATCCATATTGATGGGGAAAGTGTGTTTGCTGCAGTAACATCCCATGAGCCCTGGTTGAAGATATTTGTGGTTATTTTACCATCAACTGGATTACAGAGTCATGTCCAACAATCGTGTCATCATGTTTATTTTCACCTACCTTAGGTTTTGGAAGAATCACAACAAAGGTCCAAGGGCTGTGATTTCTTTATTAGTTCTGGTTTGAGTGGAGAGAATAGGATGCCTAATTCTGTCTCTACTAACAGGAATCATGTCCTGCTCATCTTAGCCTCTCTTTTATCTTGAATATTCCTTCATCCAAGGATACACTCATTGCTGTAGCATCAGGGTTACGGTCCTCATGAACATCACAGATTGAGGTTAGCACCATTAAGGAAATAAATGGGATGAAGTTTGCAAAGAGGCCCCGAGTCAGGGAGCAAGCCTGTTTAGATGTCAGGTAAACTAGGATGGCAGCTTTGAGGGAAGAATAGCTGACTTGCAGACTCAAGGACGAGAGAAGGTCACCGCGAGAAGCAAGGAGAGAATTGCAGTAGGGCGGACTGGCATGTAGAACGTTTGGTGTGTTCAAGAGATGAGGGGTGGTCAGTGTCCCTGTGTGACAAGGGTCAGAGGGGAGAGGAACGCCCCACACAAAGATGGTGCTTAGGTTTTGCTCGGCATTACAGTCAGCCTTTCTACTTCTTCGGTGATTTTATTTGAAATCCATTTTTATAAAGTTCCTGGTCACCCCATTTATTCCTGGAATGATCCCATCGTGGAGTGTACATGCTGAAACTATTATTCTAGCATGGAATGGTAGGGAGAAGGATGTTTGTGTTTTTAGGTGAAGGTACTGAGAGAGAGGCTTTGATGAAGGCTTTCAGTTGGTTGGAGAAAAGTAACAAACTTATTTGGAGATACATTTCTGGAATTGCCTGATTTGCATTGAGCAGTACAGCCTCCAGTTACGAAACCGTTTCCCTCAATTTTTTTTTTCTCCCAATCTGTCTTTCACTCTGACAGATGTGGCGTATCTTGTGCCTAATTCAACAAGAACTAGTCGTGTCCCACTCCCCACCCCACCCACCGCCCGCCTCTCTGCTTCAGTGGAGCTTGGAGCTTGTACTAGTATCTACTTGTTTCCTAGTTGGAATGCTAGTCACTCCATTTGTTTTTGTAATTTGGGGAATTTTCTTTTTGTTTGTAAATTTGTCATTATCTCCCACAAATCTCCCTGCTGTGGTTTGGTAAATATCTTGGTATCTTCACTTTGAAAGCACCACTCCATCTGCCAGCTAGATACTTTCATCCCGAAATGCCATTCCAGAGGAGAAAGTTGGAACTCTAAGGATTGGCAACAATGATCACCAGCAGCAACATCTACTATTATGGGATTAATAGGAATTAAATCTACTTGAGCCATGAAGTGAGCCAGCACCTTACTTGCAAGTGAGGATAAGGTTTTAAAAAATAGGATTTAAAGCAGGACAATTGTCCCCGCTATTTTTGACCTTTTTTTCTGACTGATGGTAAGTTTGCATTGGGAGCTCAATAATTATACTCTCATATAGTCTTGAAACTTACAGTTACCCTACTTCTGCAAGTGCCCACACATTGCTTTCTGATCCCCTTCTTTTAAAATGGCATTTGTTTTGCTTTTCAGTGTTTTCTTGGGTGCTCCATGCAGATTACTCTTTGTCCAATTTGCAGCTTTCTGTTATGAAGGGAGAAAAGCTTGAGGTCCCAGGAAGTAGGCAATATTTTCCATACCACACTATATCTTCTGCATGACATTAGCTTGACTTTCTCCCAACCAAGATGCACTATTTAGGCAGTCAGTTCTAATGTCATTGAAGTGGTAGTTGTCTGTAAATGGTCATTGGACTATACTTGTTGTAAACCTGTCAAATAGTCTTAAGATGAAATTCAAACCCTCCCAATGTTCCACAAGACCCTGAGTGATTAGATGGCGTTCAGACCTGTGTAACCATGTCTCTCACTGGTTACCTCCTTGCTCCTTGACTTCTTCAGCTATACAGGCCTTCTCGAATGTTCTCACACATGCCATGTTCTGTTCCGCCTCAGGACCTTTTCATGTGCTGTCACCACTACTGGGACACACTTCCTTTCCACCTCTTCAGTGATTTTGATTACTAGATAGACACACATTAGTGGGGTGGCCTTTCTGACCTCTAAGTACCAGGCCCTTTCTTCTGTAACAGAACATTTTTTTTTTTCTTATTATGGCACTGATACTTTTCGTTATTTGGTTAGTTTAGTTGTCCAATTTGTCTCTCTCACGGGGTATAGCTTGAGGGTAGAGCATTTGACTGCAATTTGTCTCTCTCAAGGACCTTATTTTCCTTGATTTACACTGAGTCCCTAGCATCCAGCAGCTTCCTTAATGTGTAGTAAATATTCAGTAAGTATTTTTTAGGTAGTTGAATAAAAGAATTCTGAGCTTTGTGTGGGGAGACCAGCTCTGATTGAACATGAATCTAGGGATGAGAATCAGTACACAACATCTCACCTTGTCTTACCCTTCACTTTATATCATTCAGTCTCATATATTGCAAGTGAATTATGGATTAATGTTTCGAAGATGCCTCTCATTCAGTTTTTTCCTGTGACTCATTCAACAAACATACATGAAGGAAGTACTTGGGGCCTTGGTCTAGGTGTCAGACCCCAGGAAACCCAATATGAACCTTGTGTCATTTCCACGTTCATGTTTGTCTGGGTATCCTATTATCTGTATGTCTCCATTTGTCTTCACATTTTGCATAGTTCAAAATATTTATTACTCAAAAGGAAGGATTTAGTTTTAATGGTTCATTTAAAGACCTGGAGGTTCCTATACATCAGTGCTTCCCAAGACTATTTTGTGTGGGGCATGTATGTCAACCGTCAA
Organism: Enhydra lutris kenyoni; assembly: GCF_002288905.1. NCBI lineage: Eukaryota > Metazoa > Chordata > Mammalia > Carnivora > Mustelidae > Enhydra > Enhydra lutris. The sequence continues at coordinate 10,820,078 of NW_019154129.1, read as the reverse complement.
GTTTGCTTTGGTGCACATCGAGTGAGAGAAGGAGCTTTTCTTTTTTTGGTCCTTCCACTCCTTTCCTTGGACTACTTGCCTGAGCTTCATCAAGCTAACTGCCTGGCATTCTTCAGATCCCTTTCCTTCTCTCTTCTTTCTCTCCCATTCTTCTTGATCCCTCTCCTCCCGTCTCTTTCTTGTGCTATTGTATATTCTTGGAACACGCTTACCACTTTTCATTGCACACAGATTTAGAACTCATGTTGTGAGTCCCTGCTAGGTTGATTATTCCTTACAAAACACTCTGGGTTCTCTCCTTGTATTTCTCACTAAGGGAGGATTTTACATCCTCAACTTTTACAGGTTAGGAATAGCCATGCGGCTTGCCTCAGTCAACGAAACGTGGGGAAGTGACCCATGTCTCTCTAGGCAAAGCCAGCATGTGATTCACCATGTTCTCTTTTCCTTCTGCCAAGAGATCAGAGAATCAGTTCTCTGTCAGTTTGAGTTCTGGAGAGAAGACGTAGAGCAAAGGCACAGATAAACCACAGAGGACACATAGCCTGAGTCAGAATTAAGTCTTTGTTGCTGTAAGCGTCTGTGATTCTGAGGTCATTTGTTACAACAGCGTACCTTGCCTCTTCTGGCTGATACTGAGTTTTATCTCAGAAGCCATATCTTTGCAGAATTTCCCCAAACTTGCTAAGATTGGGGCTGTTGCTTCTTTCATGTGATCCCACGACATTCCCTCATAGCTATCAGCACACGATGGTATAATTACTTTGCTGTCAGCTCCCCACCCCCCACCATTAGACTATGAATTCTGTGCTGGCAGGGAACTTGTTTGATTCATCTGTCAACCTTCCCTGGCCTTTGATAGGTATTCAATAAATACCTGATGAATGAAGGTACAGAAGATTAGTGTAAAGAGACCCTCTTCTGTGCCACCATCATGAACATCTTTGGTGGGATAGAGTCTAGTGAAAAGACTGGCCATGTCCGTGTAAACACAGTGTTGTCAGAAGAGTCTCACACCATCTTGGAGAATGTGTACACCCACGTGAGATTAACTGCACGGCAAACCCTGATCGCAATTCTGTTCAGGAAACTGAACAAAGGGAGAAAATCTGGGGCAATGATAAAGGATGAAGTATATTTGGAGTGTATGGCCAGCAAACCAAAACAAAAAATAGAAACAACCTATCAACTACATTTATTTAAGTTCACAATTTATACTCTGACAATGCCGGGTCATGTGTCCCAAGCCAGCAAATCGAACTCCTATTTCTTGCTGATTTGTTGTGCTCATCACAGGTATATATCTCCTGAGAAGCCCCCAAGCCCCACAGTCCATCTCTGTGTCCCTGCTCTGCTTTCCCTTAGGAGACTTGAGGAAATTTCAGGGCCTCACATTTGTTTCTCCATAGACTGAGAGGAACAGATCATCCAAACATCCAGTAGCAACCTACTTGGATTTTATCTTGTTGTTAAAACTAGCAGTGATCCTTTATATAGGAGAGAAGCCACAGTCTCAAATCATAGGCCTCATTTTTCACTTTGAATTTGTCTCAGGCCACTGGTGGGAGACTGTAAAACCATGACCATGATGATGCTTCAGTTTTACAGATACTAGAATAGATTCATTCTTAAAAACAACAACAAAAACAACAACAACAAAACAAAAACAAAACAAACAAACAAAAAAACCCAGCAAGTTTTGTCCTTCTCCCATGACAGAGTAGACTGAATTCATTTAAAAGTGACTCAGATTTACCAGGTGTAATGATAAGATGTGTGGGTTCTCTTTTCATCAATCGTTGGAATCAACAGGTTGGACCCGTGACAGTTTCTCAGCTCACAAAGAACGCTGAGCGTGATAGCTTTAAATGGGCCATTACCTTTTTTATATTTATCCCAAACTGTTAAGGTCAGCATTAAAATTTGACCTTTTCCCTGCCAACCCGTTGGAAGTAATTAACCCCTGTGTCTTGAAACACAAGGAAGCTATGACTTTGTTATTAAATTCTCATAAAGAGCCTATTAATATTAAAATTGCTTCACTCTTGGGCTGAATGTATTAACGGCCTTGCACTGGGTAAACACAAACCCTCAGCACAGTGTTTTAAAATGCATGAGTTGAGGGCAGAGCATGCTTTTCCAGCTACCTCCTCTGTAGCAGAATGTTACGCCTTCTGTGACAATTTCCCCTCATATTTGTTCAAATGTTTCCATTTTAAATCTGTGTCCTTAGATTTACGTTTGTTTATAGGGAAACTCATTTTACTGCTAGCAATTTTGGAGCAGGTCCAGTGGAGCAGAACACCTATGAAGACCCCTGTTCCCATCACTCTTGTTGTTACTTCCCAGGACAGTGCTCAGACCCTGATCTTCTTGGTGGGGAGCACAGCTTGAGATTATTCATATAGGCAGGTCCAACATACCTGTGCATCACCTGCAGAGTGTGCTTAAAGAGGCAGATTTACACAACCCACCATAGACAGACTGAGTTAGAATTGGCAGAGAGGAGACATTCCTGACTCCGCTGTATAAACTAAATTCTCAAGGGGTTTGCTATAGTGACACCTACCAGAATTCAATTTGTTAATTCAGTCTTTCAAAATATGCATTGCACAGCGATTATAATACAGAGATTGGGCTAAACCTTGGGGATACAGTAGGAAATTAAAGAGCTAGGTACTTGTCCTATTGGATCTTATAGTTCATTAAGGAAGTACAAAATGAACAAGGAGAAAATAAATAATTAAAAATAGCAATAAGTGGACTTCTGCTTCTGGGAAGATGAAGTAGGCACACTTTTCCTGATTCCTTCTGCTGAATACAAATAAAATCCCTACACATTAACGTATAGATTCAAATAGCTGAGCAATTTCCAAACAGGGTAAATCCAAAGAAATCCACACCGAGACTTATCAGAGTCAAACTTCTAAAAAATGAAAGAAAAAAAAGAAAAAAAAGAAGAAGAATCTTGAAAGTTGAGAGAAAAAGGAAACTATCTAGAAGGGAGAAGCAGTTTGAAGGCAGCAGATTTCTCCTCAGAAGACTTGGAAGCACAGAGAAAATGCTGTGACACATTTCAAGTGCTGAAAGAAAATACTTGTTAGCTTGGACTTCTATTTCTAGTGCAAATATCCTTCAGAAATGGAGGAGAAATCAAGGCATCATTTGCTACCACACCTACCTTAAAAGAATGGCCCAAGAAAGTTCTCTAAAGAAAAAGGTAGTAATAAAAGGACTCTTAGAATATCAGGAGGGAAGACAACAAAAATAGGGATAAATTGCCACAAAAATCTAGTGTTTCCAAAATTATCGTTTATCGTTCAAGTCAGAATTGTAACATAGTCTGATGTGGTTCCAAATGCATGTAGTAGAAATATTTACAATAATTATCCTATAAATGAGAGAAGGTAAAAGGAGGTAAGATTTCTGTGTTTCACACAATCTGCTAAAATGATTATAAGAGGTAGACTATGTAAGTTGTGTGTGTATAATGTATATCCAAAGCAACTACTTAGAATAAACTATAAGAAGAAATTTGCTCAAAAATACTGTAGACAGGGGCACCAGGTGGCTCAGTGGGTTAAGCCTTTGCCTTTGGCTCAGGTCATGATCTCAGGGTCCTGGGATTGAGCCCCGCATCGGGCTCTCTGCTCAGCAGGGAGCCTGCTTCCTCCTCTCTCTCTGCCTGCTTCTCTGCCTACTTGTGATCTCTGTCTGTTAAATAAATAAATAAAATCTTTAAAGAAAAAAAATACTGTAGACAAAAGGTATTAATAAAAATATGCAAGTAACTCAGAGGAAGGAAGAGACAAGAAAATGGAAAAAGCAAAGAGATAACATAGAAAAAAAAGAGGCAGAATTAAGCATTAATATAACAGTATTTACATTTAATGTAAATGGTCTACATATACCAATTAAATGAGAGATTGTTAAAATACATGACCCAACTATATGCTGTCTATAAGAAATTGCTTTCAAATTTAATTATATAGGTAGTTTGAAAGTAAAAGGATCGGAAAAGAGATACCATGCAAAACCAATCAAAAGAAAGTAGGAATAGCTATGTTAGTATCAGACAGAGTGGACTGAAGAGCAAAGAAAATTACCAGAGACAGTAAGAGCCAGAATATAATGGTTATAATGAATATAAAAGTGTCAGTCCAATGGGGAACATAGCAATCCTAAATGTGCATACATTAAACAACAGAGCTGCAAAATATGTGAAGCAAAAAATTAAAGAACTAAAAGGAGAGATAGGAAAATCCACAATTAAAGTTGGGTACTTTAAACACCAGTGCACTCCCAATTAAGAAAAAACTTAGACTGGGGTGCTTAGGTAGCTCAGATGGTTGGTTCAGTACCTGCCTTCAGTTCAGGTCATGATCTCGGGTTGTGGGATCGAAACCCGCATTGGGCTCCCAGCTCAGCAAGGAGTCTGATTCTCCCTCTTCCTCTCTCCCCTTGCTCATACTTTCTCTCTGTCTTGGTCATAAATAAATAAATAAATAGATAGATAGATAGATAGATAGATAGAAAAACTTAGACTATAAATAAGGATAAAGAAGAACTCAACTACTTTTAATCAACAGTGTCTATCCAGCATTATAGAACGTTCCATCCACCAACACCAGAATACATGTTCTGAAGTGTCCGTTAGATATATAATAAGACAGACCATATTCTGGACCACGAAACAAACTTCAACAAATTTAAAATAATTGAAATCATGCAAAGTGGTTTCTCTGACCACAGTGGAATCAAATTAGTAATCAGTAACAGGAATATAATAGGAAAATCTCCAAGCACCTGGAAACTGAACAATACACTTCTAAAAAACTTATGGGCTTAGTGGTGCCTGAGTGGCTCAGTGGGTTAAGTCTCTGCCTTCAGCTCAGGTCATGATCTCAGGGTCCTGGGATGGAGCCCCGCATTGGGTTCTCTGCTCAGCAGGGAGCTTGCTTCCACCTCTCTCTTTGCCTGCCTCTCTGCCCACTTGTGATCTCTTGCTCTCTCTCTGTTAAATAAATAAATAAAATCTTAAAAAAACAAAAAGAAAAAAACTTTATGGGCTAAAGAGGAAGTCTCCAGGGAAATAAATAATTACAATGAACTAGATGAAAATCCAAATATAACCTGATAACTTGTGGGACACGGCTAAAGTAGTGCTGAGAGGGAAATTTATAGCAGTAAATGATTACATTGGAAAAGAAGAAAAGCCTTAAATCAATAGTTTAAGCTCCCACTTTCAGAACCTAGAAAAAGAACAGCAAAATCAACCCAGAGCAAATAAAGAAGAAAATAATAAAGCTAGGGCACCTGGGTGGCTCAGTGGGTTAAGCCTCTGCCTTCGGCTCAGGTCATGATCTCAGGGATCTGGGATCAAGCCCTGCATCGGGCGAGCCTGCTTCCTCCTCTCTCTCTGCCTGCCTCTCTACCTACTTGTGATCTCTATCTGTCAAATAAATAAATTAAATTAAAAAAAAAAGAAAATAATAAAGATAAGAGCAGAAAGCAATGAAATTGAAAACAGTAACATGATAAAGGAAAATCAATAAAATGAAGAACCAGCTCCTTGAAAAGATCAATAAAATCGATCTAGGAAATTGACAAAGGAAAAAGAGCAGGCACAAATTATCAATATCAAGATTGGTACTGAGACTATTGCTACAGACCTTGCAGATGTCAAAAAGGGTAATCAGAGAATTCTGTGAACAACTTGGAGCAACTCTACATGCATTCGTTTGACAACTTACGTGAAATGGACCACTTTCTTGTAAAACACAAACTTCTGTAATCCACTTATTATGAAATAGATATTTTCAATGTTTCTGTAACTATTAAGGATGTAAAATTAATAATTTAAAAACTAAAAAAAAAAAAAAAAAAAAAAAGCATCTCCAGACCCAGATGTTTTTATCAGAGAAGTCTACTAAATGTTTAAAGAAGAATTAACACCACTTATATGTAATCTCTTCTAGGAATCAGAAAGGAACACATTCCAATTCATTTTATGAAGCTGGTATTACTCAGATGCCCAAATCATACAAAGTCAGTCCAAAAAAAAAAAAAAAAAAAAAAACAACTGTAGACCGTTATCCTCCATGGCCATAGACAATAAAAACATTTTTGGGGGGTCTGTAACAAATTATTTGCCAATAGAATTCAGCAGTATGAGAAAAGAATTACATACCTTGACCAAGTGGAATTTATTCTGTGAACAGAAGACTGGTTCAGTATTCACAATTAAATCTGGATATTTAAAAGGTGTATTAAAAGGCTGAAGAGGAAAATCACTTGATCATATGAATCAATGTAGAAAAAAAAATTTGATAAACATTAATGGCTGTTCATGACCAAAAAACTATCTGAAAAATAGGACATGGAAATTAAAAATACAATATCATTTCTAGTGACTCAAAAAAGATACTTAGGTAAAAATTTAACAATATATGCATACGACTTATATTTTGAAAGCTATATGATGCTGATAAAGATAATTTTTAAAAACTTAAAGGAGATATTTATTATGTTCATGTATTATAAAATGACACAGGAAAGATGAAAATTCTCCCCAAATTCATAAACAATTTTAATATGATTCTTGTCAAAATTCTACGAAGAATTTTTGTTGACATAGACAAATTATTCTCAAATGATATGGAAAGGTGGTCAATTAAAATAGTTTTCAACTGTTTTGAAAAAAAAGTATAATGTGGGAGAAATGAGTCTATGTGACTTTAAGACATTATCGCTACAGAAATCAAAACTGCGGTGTTGGCGGAAGGATAGACACATAGGTCAATAAAACAGAATATAGAACTCAGAAACAGATCTACACAAATATGCCCCACTGATTTGACAAAGATAAAAAGGCAATTCAATGGAGGAATGATATTCTTTCAGTCCTTTCCCTGGGAAAGTTGGGAAACCAGTCCATCCTCAACCTAAATTTTACATCTTATATAAAACTGATTCAAAACTTTTCTGAACTTTAATGTAAAACATACAACTATAAAACTTTTATAGAAAAAAAAAAGAAGAGAAAATCTTTGGTATTTTAAGCTAGGCAGAGTTCTTAGAATTGACACCAAAAACACAATCCACAGAAGAACAAAAATGATAAATTGGGCTTCATCAAGTTTTTTTTTAAAACTATCTTTTTCTTGGGGCGCCTGGGTGGGTCAGTGGGTTAAAGCCTCTGCCTAAGGCTCAGGGTCAAGGTCCAAGGTCCGGGGTTCCTGGGATGGAGCCCTGCCTCGGGCTCTCTCTGAGCAGGGAGCCTGCTTCCTCCTCTCTCTCTGCCTGCCTCTCTGCCTACTCTCTCTCTCTGTCAAATAAATAAAATCTTAAACAAACAAAAACTATCTTTTTCTCTGCAAAATACCCTGTTAAGAGGATGAAAAGACAAACTGTAGACTCGGAGAAAACTTTTCCAAAAGATCAGTACATATAAAGAACCCTCAAAACTCAACAACAATAATAATAAAACAAACAAACAACAAAAACCCGGTGAGGAAGTGGACAAAAGACACGAAGAGACATTTCACGGAAGAGAATATACAGACGGCGAGTAAGCACATGAAAAGATGTTCAACATCATTAACCATTAGGGAAATGCAGATTAAAAGTGTAAGGTGAGATCAGTGCACACCTGTCAGAATGGCTAACATAAAAATTAGTGAATATGCCAGTACTGGCAAGGCTGTGGAACGGTTGAATTGTGCATCCATGCAGTGCTAGGAAGAATGTAAAATGGCAAAGCCACTTTGGTAAATAGTTTTAATTTCTTTAAAAACTAAGCATGCGGGCACCATACAAACTAGCGCTTATCCTCCTGGGTATTTATCGAAGAGAAATGAAAACTTGTGTTCGCAGTAAACCTGTACACAGATTTTTTTTTTTTATTTTATTTATTTATTTGAGAGAGAGAGAGAGAGAGAGAGAGAGAGCATGAGAGGAGAGAGAGATCAGTGGGAGAAGCAGACTCCCCGCCAAGCAGGGAGTCCGATGTGGGACTCGATCCCAGGACTCCAGGATCATGACCTGAGCCGAAGGCAGTTGCTTAACCAACTGAGCCACCCAGGCGCCCCTGTACACAGATTTTTGATTCAAAACAGAAACAACCCAGATAGGTTTTGAGTGGGTGAATGGTTACACGGCAGTGTATGGTTATGTTATATACGTGTGTGTGTGTGTGTGTGTGTGTGTGCGTGCGCGCGCGCCCATACCGTGGAATACTACTCAGCCAGAAAGAAAGAAGAATCACTTGATGCATGCATCAACCTGTTGAATGTAAAAAAAATTCAATCCCACAAAGTTGCATATAGTATGGTAAAATTTATATAGATTTCTCGAGATTTCAAAATTATAGAAATGGAAAATGGAGTTTTCATTGCCAGGGGTTAAGGAGAGAGTGGGAGCAGGAGGGGAGTGGGTATGGTTGTGAAAAGGGCAGCCTGAGGAATCCTCATGTGGGTGGAAGGGTGCCGGTCTTGATTGTATTGATATTATTATAGTACACGGTCTCCATATTGCAACCTCCCCATAGGCGGAAACCAGGTAAGGGGCACACGGATCTCTCTGTTTATTTTTACAACTGCATGTGAATCTACAATTATCTTAAAAAGGTTAACCGAAGGGCACCTGGGTGGCTCAGGTCATGATCTCAGGTTCCTGGGGATTGAGCCCCATACTGGGCTCTCTGCTCAGCAGGGAGGCTGCTTCTCCCCTTTCTCTGCCTGCCTCTCTGCCTACTTGTGATCTCTCTCTCTCTGTCAAATAAATAAATAAAATCTTAAAAAAAAAAAGAGAGAGAGATTAACTGAAAAAATATCAAGTTAAAAATAATACATGCTACAAAGGGAATGAACAGATGGGGAACAACTAGACAGGTAGATAGGGATGTTCAGAGAATGCCTATTTGAGGGGGTGGCATTTAAATTAATTTACAAATGTTGAGAAGCACCAGCTTTGTAGAGCAGGAGTGCATACCAGACAGACCGAAACACTCAAGAGACCCTGTGTTGTGAAACTCTTCGCTGAGAGGTGTTCTATCCCTCTGGTTTAGAGGGCAAAATGGAATATGCAGCCTTGCTCCAACAGAGTGCCCTGTTCATGTCCACTGCAGTGAGGGCCACGCTGTCTTAGCACTCTTATCCAGTGTAACACAGTGCAAGTGTGTTCACACACCTACATCCATGGATTATTTTATTTATTTATTTGACTGAGATCACAAGTAGGCAGAGAGGCAGGCAGAGAGAGAGAGGAGGAAGCAGGCTCCCTGCTGAGCAGAGAGCCTGATGTGGGGCTCGATCCCAGGACCCTGGGATCATGAGCTGAGCTGAAGGCAGAGGCTTTAACCCACTGAGCCACCCAGGCGCCCCTCCGTGGATTATTTTAGTCACGCTTCAGGAGTTGTAATAGTGTCCTTCAATCAGCAAACATTTATCGAACACTTTACTGTAATAGTGACTGCCGATAATTATGCAGTGCTTCTCACAGAGTTTTGTCACACACCCTCACCGGAGTCTCAAAACTACCCTGTGGAATAGGAAGTAGTAACACCTTTGTTCTCCTTTTGTAAAAGGTGAAAGATTTACGCGATCTGAAGAGAAACCAGAGTATTTTGCTTTCCTTTTGCATATGAAGGTGTTAAGACTGCAAAATTGAGGTTAAGTGATGTGTTCCGATGTGCTTGATATAGCAGATGTAGGACTCAAATCCGGTATATATAATTCTAAAGTCCATATTTTTTTTTCCATTGTGCACTCAGGATGGTAGTATGTTATTTACTATAATAATGTAAGGGGCATATTAATAAAAATGTGCTTTTCATTAAGGAGACATAATTGGCATTGAAAATATTATCAGGAAGTAGCAGCAAGCACTTATTTTTGCTGCCAACTAACATAATAAAAGTAGTTAAGATTGTGAAATAGAGGAAGAATAATATAATTTTTCCACCAAATATTTTAAACATTTTTCTCAGCACTGTTCACTAAATTCTTATTCTCCCCCGTATCCCCACCCACAACTTGTTAGTGATGACAATTGTATTATATCCTAAATTATCGCATATGCTAGACTTGGTTTCTATATATTCTTTTCCACTAATTCATGTGTTGTTGTTGGTGCTACACACTTTTGATTATTATGATTTTATAGTGTATTTTAATTTTGCATGTGATGAGTTTTTGTTGAAGGGGTTGGATATGAATGGATTTAAAAATCATTTTTCCTCTAAAACATCACTCTTGGAGCACTTGGTGGCTCAGGTGGTTAAGTGATTGCCTTCAGCTCATGTCACCATCCAGGAGTCCCAGGATCCAGTTCCCCCTTGGGTTCCCGGCACAACATGAATCTGCTTCTCCCTCTGCTCCTCCCCACCTCTCATGCTCGCTCTCTCATGCTATCTCTCACATAAATAAATAAAATCATTTAAAAAAATTTATTTATTTGACAGAGAGAGAGAGATCACAAGTAAGTAGAGAAGCAGGCAGAGAGAGGGGGAAGCAGGCTCCCCATTGAGCAGGAAGCCCCATGTGGGGCTCGATCCCAGGACCCTGGGACCATGACCTGAGCTGAAGGCAGAGGCTTTCCCCACTGAGCGACCCAGGCACCCTCGATAAGTAAAATCTTCAAGAAAATAAATAAAAATAAAACATCACCTCTCATCAAATGAATAATTTTTCACAGGCAGTAAAGAAAAAGATAAGTAGAGGTAACTCAAAGGAAAAGGGACGCTGTGATTATGTTATAGTCCTCAGAACCGTGCTCGGAATCTTTTTAGATAAAAAACATCAAATATATGGAATATTATACAATAGGCTTTCATACTTTATCCCTTTTGGAGACATACTAATTAGGCAATAAATACGTGTGGGATGACTGCATGTCCTTTTCTAATACTGGGTTTAATTTTATCCCATGCATTAATTGGTTATGTAGATACGTCACATAATTTCCAAGTAGCCCTGTTCTGTCCCGTTATTCTTCGTCAGAGCATCCTGCTCGTCTCCTGCCTGGCACTTACTGCAGTCTGTCATTTTTTCTTGTATTTGCTTGTTCATTGTCTCTTCTCCTTACTGGAACGGAAAGTCTGTGAAGAGAAGGACCGCACTCATCATGTTTCATGCTTCATATTCAGTTCTTAGGCAGATGTTCAGTAACCATTTGTTGAAAAATTTGTTGAATTAATTTAATTCAAATAAACTTATTTTTCCAGAAGGATTAGGAAACAAACTCTTGCCTTCTGGAACAATGCTTGTCACTTTGTAAAACACAAATAATACCTTCTCTGGAGAACTGAAATACATGTAACTTAACTGTTGATGACTAAAAAAACAATACATGTTTGGTAATGATTCATAAATTATATCATCATAAATCAGTTATCATGTAGTTCTGGGAAAACATACTGACTCTTTGGATTATGTGTACTGTATAAAACTTTTTGGATCCCATATTTTTGAATGTAGAATATAAGGCAGAGGGTTTGTGGTTTAAGACTTATGATAGAGACATAAAAGACCTGGGCTGAGGTGACTTTAGAAACTCTTGCCTTTTGTGGATGGAGCCATAGCACCGTTAAGCCCTTGAAGAAATACGGTTACCCTCGTGGACTGTCTTTCACGGCTCACTTTTACTTGGCCAGAAATTTAATTTCAAGTAATCATTGGGTAGGTGATGATGTTCTGCTGCCTCCTTGAGCTGAACGAATTAAAATTTGAAGTTCTCATAGTTTGTAAGTGGGTAGGAGTTCATTGGATATAGCCCATTAGTCACTTAATTTTTATGCTGTATAAATGGGGCGTCTCTGCCATTTTGCTTGAAAGGACTTTATGGAAAGCCATAAAGAGGGACGGTAAATTTGCAGCCATGTAGTTTGTGACCACATCACCCCTTTTGGCTCAGTCCCCCTTTCAGGGATGATTCGTTGCAGGCAATTTCTTGCCTCAGTGCCAGGGATTAAATGTTCACCTTAAAATCCTTCCTTTTAAGAATGATTCCTTTCCCTGAGAAGTTCGTCTAAGCTTTTTTTTTTTTCTTCCCTCCAAACAAGGGAAATTGTGAGGCTCAGCAAAAAATGGAGGCACAAGCCAAGCAGAGTTGAAGTTCATTGCATAGAACATATATATATATGCATTGCTTCTTACCTTCATAAATTGCACTTTACTTTCAGGGTTGGTGAGTCTAAATGGGGCCAAAAACTGAAAAGGTGACAATTTCATCATTATTCATGAATTCCTTTTTGAGCTATTTCTTACTATCTTGTGTCTGTACAAAGATTTTCTTTTATTTTTAGGATGTCAAAAAAGTGACACCGTGTTTCCCCACTCCCTCATAATCCTGTATTTGTAATTTAAAATGTAGAGAATTTGTATATACTTGCATATAACTTAAACAGAGCAGGCGGAAGTTATTTTGGTTTATATCAGAAGCTCAACACACTATTCTTGATATTAAATCTTAAATTATTGGCGATTTCCATTTGGACATTTTTTTTTTTTTTATCATCATGAAGCTTGAAATAGGTCTAACCCATTATGGGAGTATGAATCAAGGTTGGTGTTTTATTTGCCATTCCTTTGTTCTAAAATTTCATTAGACATTTTTTTAGTGAAAAATTAATTGATCCTGTGGTGGTGGTGATAAATCACTGGAAGTGAAGCCAAATCGATTTTTGTACCACCTCTCACTTGTTTCAATCTTAGTGGAATTAACTCTATTAGGTTCTGAGACTGTTTATGGGTATTATAAAACATTTACATCTTGATGTATTAAGGTACTTGAGTGGGTTTTAGCCATTATTAAGGGAATTATATTAGGATTAGTCTTGTTATCAATCTCTGTATCTGGCACCTAGCTAAGAACTGGCTGTTTTATCCTCATTAAAGCCACAAATAGAACTTCATTAACTAGCACATGCCAAGTGCCAAGGCTGGTGGCAAAAACTTTTGCTTTAGAGGAGACCGTGGGTTCCTGAGCATCACAAGTTAAAGAATAAGTTGCTGACATTTTGTAAAGAGCTTTCTCTGCAGAAAAGTGCCCTGCCCCCTTGGAGTTTGAAAATACCACAGGAGGTGAAGATTCCATGGAAACTTGAAACAATTGGGACTGATGGATTTAATCCCTTTGATGTACTTGTGAAATTCTCACTAAAGACAGATCTAATTCTGTACTGGCCTTGAGGAACGAACACTGAGAGTTACTGTATAGAAGATTATTATGGAGAAGTAATATGTAAACAAAATATTGAACATTGACCATGCAATACATTTGCTCTTGAGTAAGGCTCTGGTTGTTGGGTTCGATTTTATTTATTTGAATTTTCTTTTGCCATCAAGATTAGTTCTAATCAGCTTAGACAAAACCTGGCTGAAAGATTATAAACAAAAGATAATGGTAAATGGTAGTGTTCCCACTTGGCCCAGATCTGGGGAGAATGGAGGAGAGCCTCATAACAGCTTGGGCTAGGTGAGGCATTTTTTTTTTTTTTTAATGATCTGGAAAAGAAAGTAAATTGCCTGCTAATGAAATTTACAGACAATATTAAATTGGAAGGTGTTGCAAACAGGAGCGTGGACTGAGGATAGTATGCAAGCCTTCCCTAGGCAGGTTGAAAATATGAACAGAAAAGATTAAAATGAGATTAAACTTGGAAAAGATGGGCTAATTCATTTTGGGGGGGTGGTTAGGGAGAGGAGAATAAAAGGAATCCTGATGTGAAGCTGATAGGAAAAACCAGAAGAACAAATATCAACCGGAGAGATAGGGGAGAACACACCAACATTCTGTGCAGGTTTCTCTGGTGTTATCCCAGAGGCTCTCCCTTATTCCATGGCCTGAGCAAGTTAAGCTGTTGTCTCCCAGATCAGAGCCTACCTTCATCATTCTTGTGCACAAACGCTGGGGCTGTCCCTCTGCCTGCTCTCCTTCCATTTTCCAATCTCTTCCTTTTTTTCATTCTTTTGTACCCATCAGCTCACCCACCTCTAGTCTGTAGCATTTATTTCTGGTATCTTCAGTAGGAGAAAGATGGAGACAGATTGGGGAAAGGCTGGCAACAGAGAGTGAAGCAGATTAAGGGAAGGAAAGGCTTAATTTATGAGGAGAGATTAAAGGCGTGGAATTTGCAAAGCTCGTCCAAGCAGCATCTAAAGAAGGAGACAAGTGCAGAGGCACTTAGGTGATATAAACAGGAAGGTGGCCGTGACATTGTTTAGCCCTATGAGCAGGGGTATTGCCAGAAGTAATTAAGATAGGGAAATTATATAATCAAAATTCATTGCAGGAGAAAATTAAGGGTTGGAAATGTAGTAGTCTACGTGTCCATCCCAGTGAGTACCCAAACCAGGCACATCTGAAAGGTTTTGACTGCATTGAATGTGTATTTGTATGAACAGGAAATCCAAGAAGCAAACCAGCATGTATACACCTTCATATGTAAAATAGGTGGGTATTTCTTTTTACTTTACATATATATATATATATATATGCATGTGCGTGTGTGTGTGTGTGTGTGTGTGTGTGTAGTATCTAGTAGGATAGTCTTACATCTGTAAGCAGATCTGCATGTTGATAGCCCATTGACAACATGAAAAGACAAGGGAGCTAACATCTATTGAACATCTGGTGGGGGCTGTAATGAGATATGGTTATATTGAGCAGCGAACATTCAGAGATGCTTACTCTGTGCCAGCTGCTGGGAAAGGCAATTTATAAATATCTGATTGAATTGTTGCCATAACTTTATGACATAGGCCCTGTTATGATCCCATTTTACAGATGAGGAAAGCAAATTTCAGAGATGTCTGTACACTGGCCAGTGTCACTCAGCATGGGAGCAGAGGAGCTTGGAGATTACAAAATGACTCTGGACCCATACTTTAAAATAGTAGGTCATGTTGGCAGATAGGTACATGAGAACATCACCATGAAGATGTCAGGAGGGAAATAGCTTCACTGAAGGTGTGAACCTTGCAGGTTTTGATCTTGAATTTATAGCATTGGAAGGAGGGAAGTACTCAGAGTAAAGGGACTCAGCATGGAGTGGGGACTTTGTTTTTATGGCAGTGCTGAGTAAGGAATAGCAGTGCTGGTGATAATAGTAGTAGCAGTATTCATAAGAGTAGCAGTCGAATTCCTTGAGTGTTCAGTGAATCCCATAATAATATTGATGCTTTATATGCATTCCTCATGAAGGATCATGAAGGTTAGAATAATTAAAAACAAAAACAAAAACCAAACCTGCCCACATATCACTGCATCTCTGTGAAGTGACCTGGGTTGGAACCCAGGCAGTTTGACCTAAGCTACCTTGCCTCCTACCTGACTTAAATGTAACTTGGAAGGACGTTAGACCATAATGAGCATATAGGGACAGAAATAGGGTAAGCATTTATTATCAGGCAAAACAAGGACGTATTTTCTATGCACAGTAAGTTATTAACTGCTTCTGAGTAGAGAAAGAATATTATCTCCATATGCCGAGAAGAAAAGTTCTGCATTAAAGGTATCACCTCTAAGTTTAAATTTTGGGAGAAGCTATCTTCATCTAAATTCACAAGTATTGACTAGTTCTTGGGAACAGTCCCAGATTGTGCACAGACCAGCATGCCCAACCCTGGAGACAGATGGACATGGTATAATCTAGAAGTGAAACATCTAGGGGGGGCATTTTAACAAGGTGATTTTTGTCTCCTCTTTTTTGAACACTGGATTTGACATCTGGGTATGACTTCAGGGCCTTCTTATTCCTTGGACTATGACCTTTTCTCTTAAGGAATATTTGAGGAATCTGTCTGATTTCTGTCAACCTGGAAGACCTTCAGTACCATGGAGAGCGAGCTTTGCCTAATAACAAGGCTACTTATTTATTGACCATTTCCTCTGTGCTGGATACATCATTAAGCATTTTGCATGCATTGTCTCATTCAGTCCACTCTTACAACCTACATGTTAGGTAAGCACGAGTACGCTCAGTTGAAAGAATCAACATTTCAAAAAAATTGAGTGGTTTTGTGTACATTGTCACACTGTTGCAAAGTGACTAAGCCAGGATTTGATCCAACATCTAGCGGACACTACTATTATTTTCTATTGCAGAGAATAGATGCAATTTTCTGTTTATTCTGGTTTATCCCATTTCTCCTCAAGCAGGCTCTGCAGTTGTAATGGAAACATCAACAACCAGATGTCCATTTTCTTGGTTTAGTTATACTGGGTGAACTCCAAATAGTATTTACAGGCATCACGCAGCATCAAAAACAGGAAGAAAATGAATATTCCCTTAAAAGTTGGGTGATTTTAACTCCAGGAAGGATGACTAACTCCATGCATAGTTATTTCACCAGTTCATCCATATCTCTCTGTGTGTCATGAGCCTAGGAGTGACAGAGATTCAGTGACACATTGTAGAGGCATCTACAATGAATACATACACACAGGTGCATACTTTTTCTTTCTTTCTTTACAATCCTCTAATTAGTAGTTGCATATCTCTGGTAAGTCCTCTGTGGTTTGACAGTGAGTGACAGAGATATGGCCAAATTATATGCAATGGCATTTTTAATTTATTGCCTACTCCTGTCTTGTCTAATGCAAAACCAACTTTGTTCCTGAAGCTGTTCTCATTTTGAGGGAAAGAGAAAGGAAAGGTTTTCCAAGTGCATGGCTACGATGCAGAAAAGCAATTCTTTATGTTGATTCGACTGGAGTATTAGAATGGACGGAGGGAAGCAGCTTCTTCTATGCTTGTTTTTACTGTTATTCCATAAAGAGCATTAGCTATTAATTAGACTCGCACAACATCTAGGCCATTGGTGCTCAGATGGTGGATGATAATCATTTCACCCCATTATTCATATTATCTACTTAGCAGCTAGAAAATATAATTTCTCTTGCAATTTTATCCCTTTTCATTCTTTGGCTTCACTAATGGCACGGAAATTAACTAGTTCGCTCAATCTCTTTGCCTAAGCCATCAGGACTGCCTAGGGGTAGTTCAGAAATCAATTTTCAACCAGTTCACACCTGTACCTAAAGCAAACACCAATGATGCTTGCTGGTATGCTGCCAACATTTGGAAGAGTCACTGTGCTAATGAGGCCCTAGCATATACTGTCCTGCCCGGATGAAACATGACATTCAGAACCAGTATTGAAGATGCTAGTTTGAGGTGTGTTACAGAGTTAGGGCAAATGTTTCCATTCACTTAATGCGATTTTCCAACCTCTATGCTGGAGGAAGAAACCATGACAACAATGTTTTATAGCTTTTAATATGGTGTTAGTGTTTTCCTTGAGTCAAGACTAGTTGGGCATGATTCCAAAAGGTGGAGAAGTCCTTGGTTTCTTTCATGCCACCTTGTAAACTGAACGACTATTCAATCATCAGGCAGAATGCCCCTGACCTCAGAGGCTCTGGTGGGAATGGAAATTATTTTTCTTGATCAGTCATTGGTATTCAGTTAAGTGTTATACATGCTGGGTTATCTTAGAGGTATTGAGACTCCATTCACATTGTATACAAGTGTATAGAGAACACATTGTTCTTTTTTTTTTTTTAAAGATTTTATTTATTTATTTGTCAGAGAGAGAGAGGGAGCGAGAGCAAGCACAGGCAGACAGAATGGCAGGCAGAGGCAGAGGGAGAAGCAGGCTCCCTGACGAGCAAGGAGCCCGATGTGGGACTTGATCCCAGGACACTGGGATCATGACCTGAGCCGAAGGCAGCTGCTTAACCAACTGAGCCACCCAGGCGTCCCCACGTTGTTCTTCTTATTAAAGACTTATTAACTGCAATTTTTGAACTGGGGTGAAAACAAATACACTTCCAAATGGCTAGTATGTTTGTTATTCCCTTGCCTGACACATAAAACCCTAGGGCACAGGGGAATTTACAGAAACAAGGGTTTAAAAGAGACACAAAAAATTGGGTAGGCTCACACTGAGGAAAGCAAGGAAGCCTCAGAAATTTTGATTTTACCATTGTAGTTTCATTTCAGTACTAAACTATAGGGATTTAAGAAAAAGGAAAATTAAAAATAATGCCTAAAAATACTGAAGACTCTGTCACAGTGATACTGGGGTGGGGGCCTTTCTGCTATTTTGCAAATTTAGAATCCCAGATACTAAATACATTAAGCAAAGTAGGAAGTAAATTTTGCATAAGCCACCATGACAATGGCATTTTATTAGAAATATGGAAAGAACCATAGAATGGAAAGTTTAAGACTATTTCTGTAAATATGAATTTGGAGGGTATGTGAGCTGAATAAAAAGGGATAGAGACCATTTCTTGTGGTATAGATAAGTGCAGTATTCACAATGACAGTCTATTTCTCAGTCCATGGGAGTCAGTCACACTGAAATCCCACATCCCTCTCTATGCCTAAAGGTTTTCATCCTTCAAACACCTCCCAAACCTCTTGGGTGTTGCTGAGTGTTGATTCTATGCACAATAAGAGATACTTCTGTGTTCTTGGCCTCATTCTCTCTTAAGTGTATAATAGTTTCTATCCTTCCACCTGGTGGGAGGTTTTTGTTTAAGGATGTAAATGACCATCACTTGGGCTTGAATCTCCTCCCTGCTTATCCTACCCCACCCCAGTCCTAGCGCATCAGTCTTTGTACTTTTGTAGTCTCCATGGCCATAAAAGGGGGATAGGGTCTGTTAGCAACATCAGGGAAGATTTTGATTCTAGGTAGATTCCATTCCTCTACTCTCCTCTTTGTGAAAGCTCTGTTGTGTCCAAGATGTCAGATTCTACCAAAAAGCACGTTATTTACATTGATGGCCCATTAACACAACATGTAACCCAAGGAGGAACGCCACAATAAATCATCAGTCACATAATTAAATAAATTGAAGCTTCTTGTCTAAAAGTGGGATAACACACAGCCGGTGAAGCATTATTTATTTCAAACCAAGCTAATATTGTTAGAGTAAACATTAAGGCAGGTGAATGCATTGCCTCAAAATATTAATTATACACTGCTTTGGCGCCGATAATAAATGTTTGGGTATAGCCTTCTTTCCAAGAAAAATGCTGAATTATGTTACAAAGAAACACTGAATAATTCTAGACAGACTGACTCTCAGGGGGAGACTGATGTCAGTCATGGAGTCTGTTTTTAGTCCTCCACTACTGTTTTCTTCTCATGCAAAGGTCTCTGAAGGCGAAGTCTTCTTATATTTTAAAATTTATCATTAAGGACACATTCCCAATGACTAACTTTGGAAAAATTCGGAAGTCTTAATAGAAATGTGTGAAACTTATTTTTTAAAAAATATTTTATTTATTTATTTGACAGAAAGAGATCACAAGTAGGCAGAGAGGCAGGCAGAGAGAGGAGTAAGCAGGCTCCCCATGGAGCAGAGAGCCTGACATGGGGCTTGATCCCAGAACCCTGGGATCATGACCTGAGCCAAAGGCAGAGGCTTTAACCCACTGAGCCATCCAGGTGCCCTGAGAACTTATTTTTTAAAGATTTATTTATCTTTGAGAGAGAGAGGGAGAGAGAGAGAGAATGTGAATGAGTGGGGAGAGGGTCAGAGAGATAGAATCTCCAAGCAGACTCCCCTGTGAGTGCAGCCCAATATGGGGCTCAATCCCACAACCCATGAGATCATGACCTGAGCTGAAACCAAGAGCTGGATGCCCAACTGACTGAGCCACCCAGGTGCTCCAGATGTGTGAGAACTTTTGAAATGACTGACCTCAGTGTGAATCCAAGCTTGATGTCCTTCCTTATTCCTGGTTGCCATGGATGAGTTACTTAATGTCTTTGCCTCCATTTCTCTTTAATAAGTTGAAGATGCTGGTACCTGCTTTCATAAGTGCTGTAGGGATTAGCACAATATGTTTATTACACTTAGAATATGGCAGCCTTGTAGTTGATACTGTAACTACGATGGTGAACCCATGGTCATGAGTAATGTGAACTTAATATTTTGTGAGTTCTAGGAGATAACAGTCATATTCTTAGTAAGTGATATCTGACTTATCCATGGCTCTGAATGGACTCTGAACAGATGCCTATTGTGCTAGTGATAATTTACATTAGAGTCCTTTATTTGCCCACTGGTCTAGACAATTCTCTGAGGCTGCCCCAAAAGAAGAAAGGTGACTCCCCAGGTAGCCTCATCGAAGTAGCAGAGGTTTGCCCTGAGAGCATATGCCTTGGGAGACAGGTATCTCCAATTCATCCCATCCAATAGTCTTTGATGCAAAGAAGACCAGACTTGGAGCATTGATTACTTTAAATGATACTGTTTATTTCTTCATTCTGTCTCTACATTTCTGCAGTAGAATTCAGTCTCTGTGAGAGCAAGGATCATGTCTTTCCTAATCATGGCAATATTTGCTTCTCACCTAGGATGGTGCCTGGCATAGAGTTAACTGGCACAATATAGTTGAAAGAGTGAATGAATCAAAATGAACAAATTGGGGAATTAGGTCAAAGGAATGCAAACTCAAATACCTACAGCTCTCTGCAAATTTTGAATTGGGCTGGGTGTAAATGATAAAGGAATGGTGAATCCCATGGTAATCTGAACACCCCATCCAATGACGCTGTAAGTCATTGAATTGTTTTAAGCGATAGCCACAGAAAACGCACTTGTATACAGATTGTGTCTTGAAGAGTGAACTCAATGAATTTACCATTCTCTAGTTGAGATGGAAGGTTAAAGGAACAAAGTGACTAATCCATATTTAAAATAGCCTAGTGTCACCAAAAATAGGCGTGGTGTTGCTTGCTCTATCTATCTCATCCATCTGTTTAGCGTTGAAATTAAGCTGATTGGGGCGCCTGGGTGGCTCAGCGGGTTGAGCCGCTGCCTTCGGCTCGGGTCATGATCCCAGGTCCTGGGTTCAAGCCCCGCATCAGGCTTTCTGCTCAGCAGGGAGCCTGCTTCCTCCTCTCTCTCTGCCTGCCTCTCTGCCTACTTGTGATCTCTCTCTGTCAAATAAATAAATAGAATTTAAAAAAAAAAAAAGAAAGAAATTAAGCTGATTGTATTTTCAGCAGAAGACAAACATGTTAATAGTCCTATACTATAATTGGTATATGCCAGTATGGTATTCATGAAATGAATCATTGGATGTGTTTTAAGCGCCTCCTGTGTGTCAGACACAGTGATAGGCATATGACTATGATACCAAAGAGCGCAGCATTCACAGTCACGTGGGTTTTCTTGGGCATTTCTCGCCCTACTGCTGACACAGTGCAATGCTTGCCATATAGTTGTCATTTGCTTAGTGACTAACCATTTAATAGGAAGAAGGAAATAGAAGCCTTTGTAGATTCTTAGCTTAAAGTATATATGTTGGTATACATAGACACCCCCCCACATAAACATATACATGTATACCATATCTTATAAAGTAGCATGTTAAAACTTTTCTCCACTTCTCATCATGTGGATGTCTAAAATTAGGAATATTTGCTTATATTTGGGAAAACTCCAAAATTATGAAGGTATTGTTCTTGAGCTAGAAACTTCTATGGAAAGTATCAGTAGAACTTAAAATCTACTGATGAGACAGCCAATTTAACTCACACCTGTTTCCTATACAAAATTAAGCTTCAATTTCTTGTTAAAGAAAAATAGGCAGTGTTAACATACTGGTGCATTTTGCATACTCCAAACCTTTGTGTCTATAAACAAGCCTCTAGAAGATATTTAGAAAAACACTGAAGTGACCGCTATAACCCACTTTGTGACTTGATATAACTCTTTGCTTTGTGTGGCCCTTGTTGAGATGTGTATGCTCTGGTTCAGTGTATGAAAAGGAAAATAATTTCTCCCTAAAGTTTCACCTCCAAGTTGCTGAGATTTATGGAGAAAATATCTGTGGTCAACAGTGCTTTGCAGAATGATATAAAAAGGTATTTAAAGAAGTGTTTCTCAAACTGTACTGTGGAAACATCTATCCTAGGAGAGAAAATGTAGCTTCTGATTCAGAAGTTCTGGGTTATAGCCTGAGAGTCACCTTTTCTAATGAACTCTTAGAAATAGGATGTAGTCAACCCGAGGACCATGCTCTGAGTGGCAAGGGTTTTGAGCATGTGAGTGCCATTCAACATACAACTCACACGAAAATCCTATGGTCAGCACTCTTATGGTTTTTATGATCTCTATTTTATAGGTTTTTTTAAATTTTATTTTATTTTTTATTTTTTTTTAAAGATTTTATTTATTTATTTGACAGACAGAGATTACAAGTAGGCAGAGAGGCAGGCAGAGAGAGAGGAAGGGAAGCAGGCTCCCTGCTGAGCGGAGAGCCTGATGTGAGGCTCGATCCCAGGACCCTGGAATCATGACCTGAGCTGAAGGCAGAGGCTTTAACCCACTGAGCCACCCAGGTGCCCCGTCTATTTTATAGGTTAAAAAATTAATCTTAGTGAGGTAAGATACTGGATATAGAATTGTACTTCTGGAAAAAGCAGAGCTGAGATTTGAATTCAGGACTTCTAGATTTGCACTCTTGCTGTCAAGCACTCTATCTACTGCCTGTTGTTGCTGCTTCCATCATTGAAACAAGGTCTTATGTCTATAATCGGATAATGGCATATATCTCTATGTGGCTCTGTGCTGGGGTAAATTTTTAGAACACATTTTTGGTAATCCCTGCTTAGAATGGCTGGATTGGAATCTTGAAGCTTTAAGTTCTACTGGAACCATCAGTAATTCTTGGACATTAGTTTTCAAGGTAATGCCTCTCATTAATACTCAGTCACCACCCGGAGAGTATAGACCATTTGCTTTAGCTCCCACTAGTGTGAGAAAGGTAAGTAACAATTACATGGGAGTCCAGATTTTGAACAAGATGAACCTTTAAAGTTTTTACCAGTGATGCCCTGTGTGTTAGTTATACCAGGAATTTTTGGCAATTATTTTTAGGTAAAAAAGAAATAAATGCTCATCTGTTTGGTAATGGGGATGATTTTTCCTTCAAATCACACCACTTAGCAATTTCTGAACAATAGAATTTTTCTTTGCAAATGTCACAGAGACATTATTTCATGGATTTGTTGTGAAGGGTGAATAAATATTGAAGAAGTAAGTTAGCCCCTCCACCTCTGATTGGTACAAAAAATAAAACCACACCAACATGTCTTTTGTTAAATCAGAAGGAAGTGAGAAAGTCTCTCATTTCAACTTGGATGCTAGCTGGCACCATCATAATCAGCTCCCATTTTAACCACAGCAGTAACAGGAAGGAAGACATTCTTGAGACTACCAACGCTTATGTTACAGAACTGTAGCCGTTTGCTGGAAATTGCTAGAATGTTACTCTCTCATGCCATTTTAATTGATCACCTTTTCATCTTCTAGCATGTCTGGCATTGTCCAGCATCTGTCTAATCCACAATACTAATCTTGACTTAAAACATAGCTAGCTGCAGTACAAGAAGGTGCAATGAATAAGAATTATAAAACAGAAAGATAGGGATTGTTGCATTCTGGGAAAAATGCCTTCCCAGGCAATTTGAAGGAACAAAATAATGCAGATGTCTTCTGAATGTACTAAGGATTTAAGGCCATTGGTAAAAGAGAGCAAATTGAATAAGTAATATGAAGAATCAGCCCACAATAAGAGAATAATGATTATATGAAGCAATGTAGAAAGAGAAGGGAGAACAGGGAAATCTGAATGCCTTTGATAGTTGAGAATGAAATGGAAATATAACAGCTTAACGAGGAGAATATAGAGAAAAGGCAACAAGATCATAAGAGATAACCAGTGCTTTTAAGCAAAATGAGGGAAAGAGGTTTAGAAATGTGGAAAATTGTGGCCACAGCATTTTTACGCAACAAGGAGGGAAATGTGGCTTAGATTATTGCATTTAAAAAGTACTTTTTCATGAATTCTGCCACTTTGCCTGAAAGTAAAAATTAGCTACATATGTATTAAGAACCAGCATGGATTGTAATGGTGAACAGCAATGATTTCAGTATGAATAACACGTGGATTGTGAAAAGAAAAGCAACATAGCAGTTTTCCTATTGTCGTCAAAATGAGTTTAACACATATGGGCAGAAGAAAAGGATTTATTACCTATTAGGTGCTCAGTTAATATTGAAGGTGTTTATGGTGCTGAGGGTGGAGCTTTTGTTATTGTATAAAATGTACAATTGCAAATGAAGGGCATGATGCTTCCTACTCTAGAATATACCAGAAACTAAATTTTTCTAGATGAAAGTCATGTGTTCTCTTATCAGGATTAGATTATAGGAGGTGTTGGAAACCACCTGCCTTATTCACTTTTTTCCCTTCCTTAGAATGTCTGTTCTAAAAACTATAGATTTTGCTGGTATGTGTGTGTGTGTGTGTGTGTGTGTGTGTGTGTGTGTGTGTGTGTTCAGATCTATCTTGTATAGGATAAAAATATTTTTTATAAAAGTAACCTGTCCTTTTTTTTTTTTTTAAAGATTTTATTTATTTATTTGACAGACAGAGATCACAAGTAGGCAGAGAGAGAGAGAGGAGGAAGCAGGATCCCCGCTGAGCAGAGAGCCCGATGTGGGGCTCGATTCCAGGACCCTGGGATCATGACCTGACGCAAAGGCAGAGGCTTTAACCCACTGAGCCACCCAGGCACCCTTAGGATAAAAAAAATTTCTTAATGATAATTATTAGTGAATCCTGGTGTGCCTTTGCTCTTTGGTGTTAAATTAAGGAAGGTGCAGTTAATAAGAAAATTGGCATTTTTCCGATGAAGTCTTACATAGAACAGTCTGGTGGAAGTACCTTCAATGGTTTCTCATTGGAGGAAACAGTTCCATAGTTTTTGTTTTGTTCTGTTTTGTCTTTTTAAGGAAAATCTAATTACATGTGAATTTTTCCTTGGTGGGAGGTATCGTTGAACTTACGAAGGAATTAAAATTGCTCAATAATCCAGTGTCCAACAGTTATATTCAGATATTAAAACCAGCCTGTTAATATCCATGTTTCTGTTGGCCTGAAGGCTTTGTCTTGTAGAGTTTTAGAGAATATCTAAAAGAAAGCAACTGAATGATTGGGAGAGGGGAGGGACCTCATATAAACAATTTGTTTCTCCTTCCAGAAAATTCCTATAGTTGAACTGATTTTTGCCTCTTCCAGGTGAATGGAGTCTTATTTGTACAATTCCAAAAAGTCATTAACTGTCTGTATCATGTGGCTTATACATTCTTGTTACCACTTCTGTGTTCTTTAGATTCGGGTATGAAACAAGTTGCCTGAAATCAATGGTTAACTAAAACTCGGCCTTGGGAGCTGCATCCCTGAACACTCCAGTTCTTATTACAAAATACAGTTCAAAAAATTCTACACTGACATTCAAAGTCCTTTTTGATCTTGCTCCAGCCTTTTTCAACCTGTTCTCTGCTACACACAGTGACACACCGAAGGTTACAGCATTGTTGACTCTGGGCACCTATAGTTCTCTTCATCACAGACTCCATTCATGCTGTTTTCCCTACGGGGAGATGCCAAAATCTTTAATTTTCATTATACCCTATTTAGTAGGCAGTATTAATGATCTCACTTTACAGATGGGGAAGTGAAACCCAGAGAGACTGGGGAACTTGCACTAGATCACACAGCTAGAAGTATTGGATCTGGGACTTAAACCCAGACACCTTGACTTCAAAGTCTACATCTTAGTTACTATACCAGACTGCCTCTCAAAACTTAGGTTTTCCATGGGACTGTTTTTAATTCTCCCCAGGAAGATTCAAGCTCCCCCTCTTCTGAATATCTTTATTACTCTGTTAGTGTTCATCATCTTCTGTTTTGAATATTTGTTGCAAATTCAGTCATTAAACATTCTTTTCCTATTGGCTGGGTCCTTTGGTAAGGACCAAAGCTGGGTGATTTCTTCCCCTCAACAGTCTCAACAAACTCACAGTCTAGGTTTGGAGATGGGTAAACAATAAACATCGGTGAGAAAATAATCACAAGATCGAGAACTATGAGATAATTTAGATACACTGCATTTAGTGTGTCTCAGTGGAAGCATTCAATAAGATACAGGATCATAGAAACCCAAGGGAAGATAGGCTATTTAGTCTGTAGGGGCTAGAAAGGACTTCCCTTGCAAAAAGGTACTTGAGCTGGACTTTGAAGCATGAGTGTGCCTTTCCGATGTGAAGGGTCAAATAACAAGATTCCAGCCAAAGGATGGAGTAGGATGAGTAAAATGCTAGTTACTGAAGGAGACACACCAGGGAAATACTTCGCAGATGTGGTGGCGAGATTGTAGTGGGCATCATGAGATGGTCAAGAGACAAGAAGTCCAGATGGGTGGGTGAGGTGAGCTTATTCTGTAGATGCCACGGTCGGGAGTTTACCACATTCTGTTGACAGCAGGGAGCCACTGAAAGTTGGATATGCAAGTGAGTCACTTGATCGTCACAGTTACAGTTTTCAAAGCTCAGTGTGTCGAATGAGATCTCTCCCTTTTTGGAACATGTCTGCAATTATAATGAACGCTAAAAGGGAAAAGTCACTTTACTTGCTTAGAATTTCCTCGAGGAGTCAACCATTCATTCTCTTTCTGTGGCCAGTGTGCCTGCCTACGTTTGTACCATCTCAGGATCCCACAGGGGAAAAACAGAAAGAATTGCATGATTTTCAGCCTAAGGATAAATAAAGGGACAGCATTTTAGTGGATACAATGAAGATAGATGTTTGTCTTGCACTCTAAATAGTTAAAGCGGAGATTAAAAACTCCAGTGCCTGTGGGGAGCCAAAGAGGGAATATATGAGTGAAAGTGGCTAAGAGGCATTAGAGAGGAGTGGGCACTGGAGAGAACACACCGTCTTTCTAATGGAAGCATCAGCTACTTGGCTCACTGGTTTTTTGCTGTGCAGAAATGTGGTCTCAGTACGGTGGGGCTTATGGTTTATTAAGAGTCAGAATCATAGATATTTAATGTTGATTTTTTTTAAGCACTGGCAGCTTTTCCACAAATTGTTTTAAGTGGTGAGTAGTGCAAACCTGTGACCCCTCTGACCTCCAGCTTGTGGTATCCGATTTAGACCAAGTAAGCTTAGCTCAGAATTTCTATTAAACAGGCAAAACTTGGGGTGTCTGGCTGGCCCAGTCAATAGAGCATGGGGCTCTTAATCTTGGGATTGTGAGTGAGTTTGAGCCCCACACTGGGTGTGGAGATTACTTAAACATAAAATCTTAAAACAGAACTGAATGTGACTATGCTTGCTTGTAGACTAACACTTACTGTCAGCAATTATTGAGCTCCTACTTTATGCAAAGCCCTCTACGAGATTCTTTAGAGGCTATAAAATTAGCTAGACAGGGTGGAGAATTCTTAGTTTAATGCATGTTTGGAAAATTGTGTTTTGGCAATTGGCACATAAATACCAGACTGTCCTTTTGGCTATCTCTCTGTTATGATGTGTAATTCCAGAAATGTTCCTCTTATTTTGAGTCTCTGGTGGGGAAAATGACAAGGACTAACACACATGAATTTAAATAGAAGGATGAGTTGTGTTTTTAAATTATTTCTTATCATTTAAGGAGGCAAATGGATGAGCTAGATACGTGTTTGTGTAGTTAGTTTTTTGTTTCTTTCCTGGCCCCCTCTACCATCACCACCATCAAATTGCTGGGTTATACTTGGGGATTTTCATGCTGATTCTGCTTTAACTTATTTTCACCGTGACCGTGGTTTTTCCTGTCTGTCTCTTTTTTTCTCTCTCTACTCCAGATCCATTTGTGGCAGAAAGCTCTTAAGTGAGTCTTTACACTGGAGGTTTGTATGCTTAGCCTGTCAGCCCGTGGATCTGTGTGCTATTACCGAGTTTTATCCTCTGAGTACATAGCCTGTAGTTGGGTTTGAATATTAAGTGTCAAACTCCAGTGCGCTGGTGAGAGATTTGCAGCAACCAGCAGGCCCCTTCAGCATCCCTAAAAGCTGCTGGGCACTCTCTTTTTTGATAAGCGGACTCATTTCACACATGTCAGATTACTGGGGTGCAGCTGCTGATACAGCTGTGATGCTAAAGGTACGGTTACCTGAAGTTGGCCTCTTTCTTCAAATAGGGAGGGGTCGGGGACACCCACTCCACTCGGGGTAGAACATGTAGAACTGGCTGTTCACAGATGTGCAGGTTACGTCGGAGAGCCCGGGGAGCGTTTTGTCAGTTCTGTTTGCAAAGAGATAGGGAATGAAGGATTATGATCCTTGGTGCCGATAATGTCCCTTGGGCCACAGGCTAATCCAGCAGGACACCAGATGCAACATAGCCATTTTATTCACGCATTTCTATATGGTTATCGCGGAGGGCAGGAATGGAAGAAAAGCCTTAGGAGATAATCATCAAACCACATCTTTCCCTCTTCTGTAAAGGAATCAGAGCCCAGGGTCTGCATGCATTTAGCCATACCAGCAGTCATTTCTACACAAACACTTACTGAGCATCTACTATGTGCTAGGCACCTTGTCAGATGTGATGGGAGTGGTTGTGGAGGTACCTGAACTTGCAGAGATGTCATCGATGGAGCAAGTCATTCACGCACTCCTCCATTCATCAAACACCGGGTGTTGCCTAGGTGCCAGGTTCGGTGCTAGATAGGCAAATAAGAAAGAGGGTGGACATTTAGCTCTGGAGGCAGAAAATTCTGACTTTATCACCAAAAAGCTGGGGGACCTTATTCCTCAATGCCTCACTTTACTCATCTTGAAAATGGGTACTAGAGCAGTTCCCGCCTCCTACATGGCTGTGATGATTATTGAGTGGTGGTGATGATATATTAAGCACACCTAGCATACTACATGACACAGATGTTAGTGGTTAGACTGTTATAAACTTACTGTCCAGAGGGAAGCCATAAATGGGTAACCACATAGAGAGGACACCCATGGCTTTGCTTTCAAATAGTGGCTTCAATTCCAACTTCACCACTTACTGATCACCTTGCCAGTACGTTGACCTGGGGAATTTTAAAAAAACTTTTCTGAACTTTGGTTTCCTCATCTATAAAATAAGAATGATATTGGGGCGCCTGGGTGGCTCAGTGGGTTAAAGCCTCTGCCTTCGGCTCAGGTCATGATCCCACCGTCCTGGGATGGATCCCCGCATCGGGGCTCTCTGCTCAGCAGGGAGTCTGCTTCCTCCTTTCTCTCTCTGCCTGCCTCTCTGCCTACTTGTGATCTGTCAAATAAATAAGTGAAATCTTAAAAAAAAAAAAAAGAATGATATTAGTGTTTATTAGCCCGATTCTATTGCATGGTACACCCCATATATCCATTGCCTGTTAATTTCCAGCGCACTGTGGAACTGATGCTAATCATGCCTCTAGAACCACTCATAGCGGGGCGCCTGGGTGGCTCAGTGGGTTAAAGCCTCTGCCTTCGGCTCAGGTCATGCTATCGGGGTCCTGGGATTGAGCCCCGCATTGGGCTCTCTGCTCAGCAGGGAGCCTGCTTCCTCCTCTCTCTCTGTCTGCCTCTCCGCCTACTTGTGATCTCTCTCTCTGTCAAATAAAGAAATAAAATCTTAAAAAAAAAAAAAGAACCACTCATAACTCCACAGGTGCCTCCTATTATTATGCACCACAGGTAAACAATGTATTCCTAAGATGTAGAAAACAGTTGTCAATTTATTTGACAAATTTTTATTTTGTTTTTAGGTTTCCAGAATGATCATAGTATAACAGCTGGTGGGGCTTGATGATTCCTTTTCAGATCAAGTTGCGTGCAGCTGCAAAGTGTCTGAACTTCGCCTTTAGCTAAGCAGATCCTTATGGGTTCAGTTAACATTGTACACGCATATGATTCACCAAGACCTTCCTTCTGGGTCGGCAACAGTGCTAATTAAAAAGTAAAAATACCCTTAGTGTCAATATACCAAGCAGGGTTCAAGAATGACAGACCATCTCGAGAGAGTGTTTCCCAAAGGTTAGCCATTGAAATGAAACAAATCATAGCAAATTCATGTATTTTTTGGAATACAAATGTAATCCAATATTTAAATGTATCACCTCGCCCTTTGGGTGTTAATGGAAAATTTGGAATTATGATCTGTTTTGGTTCATGGATGACCTGGAATTCCCCACACAGTAATTTGGAGCTTAAAAGCCCAAAGGGATGAACTGGGCACTGGTCATAGTGGCTATTAGAGTCTATGGGGACCTTAACCTATTCCCTGTGTTGTCTTGGTCCTTGTCTATGGCCCCTCCTCATCTTTGTACCCAGGTAAGGAGTGTTTGCCTTTGTAACCCACAGCTTGATTTGAAAGGGCAGTGGTGTTGGTGTTAGGGGAGGGTAAGGCTGAATACTAATGACTGGAGGAAGAAGGGGCAGGTTCCTGAAGCATTTGATATCCCCAGGGGCTCATCTGAATGGGTAGACCCATTTCCTCTTTTTCCTCATTGTCAGCTGATCTTCCTTAAGAGATGATAAACTAACATCATTGGTGAGTTGCTACAATGAGCCAGGCAGATCTGGAAACTCAAAATGTATTAATTCATTTATTCCTCAAAACAACCCACTTGAATCATTAGTATGATTCCCATAGCATAGATATAAAAACTGAGGCTCAGAGAGGTTGAGTCACTTGCCCCAAGTCACAGAGCCAGCAAGTGGTACAGTGCAAATAAGTCCACAGAGGAAGTGGCTTCAGAAACTGCATTTTACGAGAGCTTCCTGAACGTCCGTCTTTCTCTTTCTCCCTATTCATTTTCTACCCTGCGTCCATTTATGCTCATAAAATGCAGGTCAGAACATGTCATCCCTTTCCTCAGACATCCTTCATGGAGTTCTCATGACTACCAGCCAAAGCCTAAACTCATTGATTTACAGTGTCGTAGGGTATGGTCTTGGGAATCTGATGAGTCTCCATTAAGGACATGCCCCTCAGTTTATTACTCAGCCGTCTTTCTACCACTGGTTCTCTGAGTCAGTTTCCTCAACTGTGATCTGGCACGAGGAATACCTACCTCATAGAATTACTAGGGAGGCTCAGCTCCCTAGTCTATACAAACCACTAAGCACAATGCCTCACCTTAAGTACGTAGTAAGTGTTCGTTACCTTTGGCACAGTTGTCAGGTCTGGCCCATGGAGCCATCTACATTTGGTTTCATCTTTCCAGGGTCACTCCCCTAATAACCTTACTCCACTGTGGTTCATGAAGACTTCTCACAGTTCTCCCAATATGCAATGGAGGCCCATCCTTTCACCTGTCTCGGCCATATTCCTTTGGTAAGTGGCAATCTGTCCAGTTCGTCATGTTCCCCTTCTCTGACTGTTGAGCAGGAAATCCTAGTAATTCTCCATGAACTATCTTAGGTGTTACTTTACCGCGTATGTCTCCCGCACCCTCACCCTCCCAATCGGAATGCGTCACTGCTCAGTTTCTCTGCTTGAAACCTTGTTTTACTCTTGCTTTTTATCAGCCCTTATGGATATGAGCTAGTTTGAAAAACAGAGCATCCCATTCATCTCTGAATCCAGAACGGTGCCTGGTACCGTGCTTTGATGGTTTTCACCGAGTGGGGACTCAGAAATGCCAAATGGATTAATGGGTGCATGCACATGTTAAGATGAACAAAATGGCTTACGTTATGTTCCTTTTAAAAATGTTTACATCTTTTGAATTGCCATTGGAAAAAATCCTTGAAGATTAGAAATAGAACCTGGAAACTTGGGAATATAGATTTTTCTTCCTTTTGCTTCTGTAAGTTGTAGACTTACTTAAGATGCCTACGTATTTCAAATCTGAAAGAAATTATGCACACACAGACTCTAACGCTCTGTGGAATAACTCAGAGTTTCATATTCATGAATTCTGTATTCTTGATGGGTGTCACATGGTATCAAAGTACGTGGACCATGGGTAGAAATTAAGCAAATTACCTTTTTTTTTTTTTTTCAAATGCCTGGCTAGGAGTTTGCTTTAGGATTAAGGACTATTTTCTTAATAAGTGGTGCAGATCTTATTAAAGTAAGTACCTTTATTAATATGATACTTTTCTAATTCTTGTGAATAGTTGAAGCATTTTTGTGAAAGTTGGAGCATTATGAGATCTAGTTTCCTGAGACATGAGTAAAAATAACTTATAAGTGTTGCTGTGAAGATTCTTGAATGAGAAATATTATAGAGAAAGTTTAGAAGAGGGCCTTGAACTTTGTAAATATAAATGCCAATGTCTACTCTATCTCAGCCTAAAACATGAAGCTTCACATAATAGAAGTTGCTAAAAATTATCAAAGTGATATGTGCAAGCATTTTGTGAAGAATTTTACATGCATTATTTCATTTAATTGTCAGAGCAATCCTATGGTATAGGGTACTGCTAGCCACTTGCCAAAAGAAGATGCTGAGATCTAGATAGGTCCAGGAATTTCCCAATGTCAAACACAGAAAAATCAGAATTCATGTTTTGCTTATTGTAGGTCTCGAGATCTTACCATCATATGTTATTGTGTCTCATGACAAAAATCACAGAAGCAAGTATTTTTGTCCTGAAACTTCCCGTTTCTTGTGGCTGAGTCTACAGTTTTTATTACTTACTGCAAATTATGCTGTAAAGAAAATATCACCCAGAACAAGTGTGGATAAAGTCTCACATTAAACACATAATGTTTGATGGTTACCCAGTGTGGCCCTTGGAACATTTACCCAACTTTTCATGACTTTGGTCTAGTTTTATGACTTTCCCTTCTCCCACACAGAGATGTTGAGTGCTTTATTGATTTACCTTTCTGCCCAGCTCTTTTTCCTTCATTTCATTGTCTTTGTTTTTCCAAATGTGGAAATTGTATCAAATGGTTTGTATCAAATGGCTTGGTGGTTCTTGCTGAACGTGAAGGACTGGAGATGGAGAATTTTCTTTTATCTTTCCAAATCCATTGCATTTCTTTTAAAATTAGTTGTTACCTTCTGACCAGGTGGTTTTCTCTATTTTTGTTTAATTTTTTTCTTTTTTAGAGGGATTGTATAGGGTGGGAGTTTAATACCAAGAGGAACACAGCATATTCTATATTGGCATTTACTCCTCTTGAAAATTGCTGTTGCTCTCACTGATTTTCCTCTCTATAAAAATGCACATGAAATAGATCACCTGGAGAAATTAAAAGAAGAATGCAGTTTAAAAACCAAGAAGGTCCAACCCCTTTTTTGTGAAAATGAGGAAACTAAGAGTGAGTTAAGTAACTGACTTGAGACCAAACAGCTAGTTGACAGCAAGAATGGGTCTAAAACCTACACATCTGTTGATGACTAATTTAGGAAACTACTATTTATTTTTGCAGAATACCTACATAGGGAGGATTTCTAGATGTAAAGAATATAGCAATGCATCTTTGAAAAATATCCTCAGTGACTCGGGGGAAAAAAATAGTGGTATTATCAGCAAAAGTACTTCATGTATTTTATAGAAAGGTCTCTCCCGTCCTCGGGAGTACACCCTAGCACAGTGATTCTGTCAGGATCTGATACTTACAGTTCTTATACATAAAGATAACTGCGCCAAGCTTGCCTTGATAGTTTTACCATTTCCTTGAGATTACATTCTTGAGATGATGAGACCAGCTTGAATTTTCAGTGTAGTTGTGAGACCTTTCTTAGGTTGAAATGAATTCTGATAAGCTGATTATCTCTCTGAAGAAAATATGATGTCCACATTTCATAGCTTAGTTCCTATCACTTTAGTGCCATTTTTATTCTGAGAAATCTTCCCTGCCCTAAATTAAATAAGGTAATAAGGTGCTCTGGAGTCCGACACATATTAAATAGAATTAAAAAAAAAAAAAAATTCAGACCTACAGGGTAGAAGATGAGTTTTCTTTATGGTATATTTTCTTTCTCCATGTTGAAGTAGGCGCTGCTAGCTAGTTTAGTTTTTGTTTTTGTTTTTGTTTTTTTTTTCTAATAGAGCAATGAGTTATGAAGCTCAAAAATAAAGTGTTCTCCGTGGTGTAAATAAAGCAGTAATCTGAGCAAATATATCACCCTGTGTACTGAGGGTTTTGTTTTTTCCTTTCCTTTTGTTTTTGGAGTTTTTTTTTTTTTTTTTTTTTGGTCTCTTTTTGTCCCCTCTTCACCACAGACTCGTTTCTGTTGTTGTGTATTGTTGACACATTAATCTTGGTAGTAGAAATGAAAGCTACTTTTCATTGAGAAATAGATTCAAAGTAAAAGATGATTAATGAACAAAAGCGTCATGCATTCCCCAATGATGTGCTTTGTATCCCAGCTCTATAAATCTGTCTGTATCTCAACCTCTTTTGAGCTTTCTGTTTATTGTATCTATTCTCTACTTCACTCCAGTGGAACTGGTTAGTTTAGCCCCCTAGGCTTCCAGGTGTCATGAAAGAGGACAGGAAAGTCATGGGGAGGATCTTCCCTGGGGTGCCATATGCCTGATAAAGGGAGTCCAAAGGCTGGCAAGGGATGCTTACCATGTAGGAGAAGAGATTGTTACTTCAGATCCTGATGTCTGGGAGGCCTCCCTTTGTAAGCCTGTTGCTTGTCCCTGCACACTTTCTCTCTCAATGATAAAGCGCAGCGGAACTGCTGAGATGACCAAAGGGAATTGGTTGGGAAGGGATTATCCATTGTGTAGTAGCTTCCACTGTGTATGAGAG
Source organism: Enhydra lutris kenyoni (assembly GCF_002288905.1). NCBI lineage: Eukaryota > Metazoa > Chordata > Mammalia > Carnivora > Mustelidae > Enhydra > Enhydra lutris. The sequence goes on along the minus strand of NW_019154129.1, from coordinate 10,785,469 downwards.
CTGATGATGGCATCATGGCCAAGCTCAACTCCTCTTTTGTAAAAGTGTGTCAGCACCTCTATTAGGACACCTCAAGTTCTTCTCTGCGACCAGCCTTCTCTGGGCAGTCACAAGCAGGTGCTGTGTTAGAATGGGAACATTCCATTTGACAGAGAATATTGCATAATCACCTTTCAGATGAGGGTTCAAGTTTTAGTTTCTCTGTGGGGACTTGCAAAAATACTTAAGCTCTCTGAAAATCACACTTTATCTGAAAATTAGAGATAATAATGTCCGTGGGATACAACAAGAATCCAATGGGAGGTGGCATGCAGATTGTTTATCATAGCACGTGACACAGAGTAAGCAGTGGGTGGTTATTACTACTACTATTATTATTATTTATTATTATTATTTTCTTGCCATATTTATTGTCTTTATATATATTCACTCGCATACCTATTTCTTTCTCTGTCTCCAATACATAATTAGTGAGTTCCTTTAAAATCACAAGATTCTCCATTACTTTTACTTGTGTCCCAAGACCTCACCTTGGGAGGGGGACTTCAATATGATTAAAGTCGGTGCAGCTATTAGCACACCTGCTGTAGCTGTACCCCAGCAAGCCCTCTTCCCACGTAATCTCATCTAATCATTGTAAAAATCTGCGAAGAGTAATTTTCATTTCTACTCCACACATGAGAGAATTGAGGCCCAGAGATGTAAGATAATTTACTCAAGGTCATATGACTAGGAAGTGCTGAAGCTGGGGTTTGTACCCCAGTGGGGATAACTTCCAAGGTCAAAGCTCTGCCTTTATGCATACACGGGTCTCTTAAAATGTTGTGATGTCTTCCACCTGACTTGTAAGAAGCTGGACACCAGGGTCGATAGGGAAGTTGGGCTTAACGAAAGAGCTTTCGGGGCAGGCTGGTTAGTGGCGCCCACCCCGGCCTTCTTACACTGAGACCTTTGGGATGCCAGAGGAAAATGTGGTTTTGTTCTAGAATTAGCCATTCACTCGTCTATTCAGCAAATATTTAATGAGCACTGGTTTTGTTCTGGGTACTGTGTTAGGTATAGAGCATTCAGTGGGGAAGAAAACCCTCTGTGTTGGAGTCCTCATGAGTATTCAGTGATGGAATTCGGCAGGAGAGGCAGATCCTAATCAAATGGTGATGCTTTGCCGTGTAGTTATAACTGAGATAAATGCGAGGAGAAGGAGCCTGTCCTAGATTTGCTGCAGAGAGGGATCTGGGAGGCTCTGCTAAGGAAGCGATATTTGAGATGAGAGTTGAAACCACACAGGGTAGAAACCATGGGGCAGTGGGGGTGGGGGGTTCTCCTTTCTCTTCAGGCCCTGCTGCTGGAGCCTGGTGCATTGTGGCTGACACCGAGCCCTCTCTGGTACTACTTCCTTTGCATTTGAAGCAGCAGAGCTTTTCGAGTCGGATTTCTGCAGTGGTTGGTTCTTTCTTTCCATCCTGAGTTTTTTTTATGTGAGACGTTTTCCTGGCTTCTACATGGATGAGATCCTCTGGTCTCCTTAATACCAAGTTTGTATCAGGCCAGCTCCAGACACTGATGGATTCCGGTAAACTCGGTTCATGTGAACTCATGAACATTTACTGAGAAGCCTCATTCCTCTTGGTGGAAAGAACTCACTCACTGTTTCTGCTATGATGGGAAGGGGCATTTTTGTTTCCCAAACAATTTTGTGCAACACCAGTAATCAGCAAGTGATTCCTATCCATTTCTGCCGCCCTTTTATCACTCAACCTAAGAATCTGTCTGCAGAAATTAGAAATCTTTTCTCTCCCTGATTTCCTTTGCCCTGACCCCTGTACCTCTAAAGAAACATCACAGGCCACAGGAAAAAAAAAAAAAAAATTCCTCCCTTTAAATGGTGGAAATGCGAAATTCTCCAGGCTCACAGTAGGATTGGTAAAGGAAACTATTTCGGGGAAGCTGCTTTTTGAAGTTGGTGGTCACACTTTCTCTCCTTCTGCTAGAAATGAGTCCCAGGGCCCCACCAAAAAAAGCCAAACTGGACAATACCTCTATTTTTTAAAAAAATGACAGCTGTACATAGTATGCAGTAGATGCTTAGTATTAGGTAGTGATCCTAACAGGTATGATTTTTATTATTGTTATTTATATATTTATTTATTTAGGTCTTCATGAATCTGTGTGGGAATCTCTGTAAGCGACATATATCCAGGGGTGGCATCTTTTTCTCTAAAGGGCCAAGTAGTAAATATTTGGGGGTCTGTAAGCCATCAAGTCTATCACAACTACTCAGCTCAGTTGTTGTCACATGAACCTGGCCATCGATAATGCATAGATGAGCGAGTGTGGCTGTGGCCAGATAAAACTTCATTTACAAGAAAAGACCACGTGTTGGATTTTGACTTACAGTCCGTAGTTTACCAGGGTCTGACCCACATGGCAGTCTTCATTGGCACAGTTGCCTGGGCTTGAACAGCTTGTCCGGGTGGGCCTGCATTGGCCTAACCTGGATAATTCAGTCACCCAAACATACGCTGTAAATAACAGAAACCCACCAAAGCCAAGCTCGTCAAAGGCACACTTTCTCGGAAAGACACCCTGGAATCTCATATTTATCCTCAGTGCAGGATGTTCAGTAGGGCATCAGGAATGGTGGCATGAGAAATGAAAATGCTTCTGGAACCCAGGTGACAAGCTGTGCAAACTGTCTCCCTTCCTTTCTGTGTGGGTCCCCCTGCTTCTCTGCGTTGACTCTTTCCCGCCTTCCCCGCTTTCCACAGACAGACTTGCTCTGCTGTGCTTTCTCCTTGTCCATTGTAGCTGCTCCCAGAAGGTGCCCTTGGCCCTCACTCTGCTGCACTGTGCAAATGCCACGCCTACACACTGACATGGTGGCACATTTTCTTCATGTCCATGTGGTAAATTCCTGAGATAGGGCCTTTAATGTTCATCTGAGGGTCAGATATCTCTGCTTCCTATCGTCCGTCCAAGGGGAAGCAAGGTGAATGTGATCAAGACCAGGTCCATTCCTGATCAGCTGTCATACTTGGAAAAAGAGATGTGGAATAGAGAGGCGCACCAAAATATCCTCCCCTTCGTTACTCATAACACAGCGTTCTGCTCAATACTGACTCCAAGCGACGCTTTTTGTCTCAACACCGTACTTTAAGTGGCTACGGTGGGGCTGGCTGTAGGGTGATCTCTCTGCTTTACAAGAAGGAATTGATGGCATTTCCCAGCTGAAAGCACCCAGAAAGTTTTAATTTTATTTAAATTAGAATAATCAGGTCTCATGTATATTTCCTTTCACGGAGTTGTTATTGCATACTTTGACTTCAATGTCCTGTCTCATGTACTTGGTAGAGAAAATAATATAAATACGTCTTGAAATTTCCCTAGAGTTCAGCTTCCCTTTTTATACCAGGTGTAGCTCAAGTTTGGAGCAGAATAAAAAGAGCCTCGTTGCCTTACACACACCCTGTTATCTCTGGCGGGTTCAAATACAATTTCTCCAAGAAGGCTGTGGTACCTTTGCTCTTTCTAGCCTTGAATCTGAAAGTCTCAGGTTTTCTTTGGAGTACACATAGCGGCATCTTTTTGACAGACAGTGCAAATTAAAAGATCCAGTGCGGCCTGGGAACCAGGGACCCAAACTTGCCCCTTGGGTTTTCATTTACAGTTAGGCACTGCAGACACAATTATTGCTGACAGGAAAGCAGAGGCTGGTGGCAGAGTGCGTGTGACGGCAGGCTCATGCCAACCCATAATTGAGAGGATTATTTTTAATCAGAACATACCCTACAGCCCAAACATTAGAAATCTCCTGTAAGGCCAAGACAGGAAATTAAACACACCAACAGTAAGCCTCAAAGGAGGGTGGCATGTGGGATGTAATATCGTTAGTCTTTCGAAGGTCCCTGGAGCTTCAAAGGTCCCTTGAGTAGAAGTTTGGTTCTCTAGGGAGGGAGACTAGGAAGAAGCTTCCCATGGAGAAGTAAGTCACAGATAGCTTACCTGAGCCCCTGCTGGACAGGTGAGTATAGACAAATTAAATGCAGCGGACAGGCTAATTGATGTTTATTGCATTTAGACAGTATGACAAGTCAAATATAAGCCTTGAAATAGCAGCTACAATTGTATTTCATCATTAAGGGAAAGGCCTCATTAGTTCCTTATTTTCGGAATTCTTACTGAGCTCTTACCACGTGTCAGGTGCTCTTCTGGCCACTGGTATTCCCGGGCTTTGCGGTCACAGTCTTCTGGATAGTCTTATCTTTTGGCCAAATTTTGCCAAGTACATTAAAACTTTTTTTTTTTTAAACTGGAAAGACTGTTGTTGACCAAGTAGGCATCATTCTTGGATATCTGGTATGAAAAACAGTTGTTGAGTAGTAATGCCAGGTCATTACATTGTGCAGTCCTCACACCAACCCTCCGAGGAGGGCATTATTATCCCCAATTGATAGAGAAAAAAACTGAGGCTCACAGGGGTTGGACAGCTTGCCCAAAGCTACATAGCTTAATAAATAAGAGAATTAATTTGAACCCAATTCTCTGTCCAAAATCCATGTAATACTGTCACTCATAAATAAGATAAAACCCAGCCTAGGGCTTTAAGGTGCTGAGGACCGTAAACCCATTGGAGAGAAAAGATGTAGAGACCATTGTCCGTGAGTGTGCAATTCTAAGAGAGGGGACGAGGGAGCTCTTCATTGTGCCTGGTGAGGTCTCCCCGGGCACATGAAAAATAGGCACATGGTTACTGAGCAGAAAAGGCACAGAATCCTAGGCATGGGACCGGCTAGTGATATGAGAGGGCTTGGGACTTTCAATTTCTGTTTAGAATGACTGGCCTTTGGCTTTTGTTCTTGTTCAGCTTAGTCACTTACATTTAACAAATACAAGGGGAAGAAAAGCATATTTTGGGTATACTCAACACAGAGACTAGGCATCTGAAGGGGTGGGGTAGGATGTGAAGTATCCCCTTGCTGCGCAGAATGTTTATGTGTAATCACAGTGGAGATGGTCTTTAACCCAGGGCTTTCACAAGGAAGTAAACCACGCGTTGACAGTAAAATGACCTACTGGTTCTCAATCTAGAGCTCAGGGTCCTTAGGGTCCATAGCTGATCTAGGGACACACGATTTCTTTGCATGACCAAGTGTGGTTGATCCGGTCACCCACCTGCATTGGTCAGCAGCCTTGTGTTACATGCCTGAGCATCACTGGATTCCCTTGGGGAGGGTCTCTATCTCCAACCTAAGGAAGCTGCAGTGTACTCCCCACTTGGGCTAGCTCTCCTCCCATCCCAGGTGTGATCAGCACTGGCTTCTCCATACCCCATCATTGCCAGATTGCACGTAATAAGCCCATGTGGTACTGGCTGCAGTACTCTATGCTTGATGCCCCTTCAGACCCCTGGGTATGCCTGGAGAGCGTGCACCCACTCACAATCACTGATTAAGACACAGCTTGCTAATCTGTGCGAAGGGCTGGTGGAGAATGCCCCAGCCAGGAGATATACCATCCGTTGAGACCAGTATCTCACATGTGGCTCTTCTATTGGCAAGTAACAGAAACCCATTCAGAGTAGCTCAAGAAATGGAGATATTTATTACACACCATAGTGGTGAGTCTCAGCTTCACCCAGAAACCTCCCTCCCGTGGCCCCTCCAGTATTGCCTATTATTTTCTCTGCCGCATTCTTCTTGCTCCAGAGCCTGGCTTCTTCTCTTCTTCTCGCCGAACATCATTACTGAGTCCTCAGTTCTAGAAACTAGCAAAAACTCAAGACTGCCCTCTAACTTCCCGAGAGAGAATTGACCTGCGATTAGGTGAGGTTCCATCCCTATGGAGCCAGGATCGTATACTGAATACACGATATCTGTACCTATGCTAGGCAGAGATGGGGTATGGGGAGGCGTATAACTCAGAAAAGCTGTTTAGTCACCCAAAGCATGTCTAAAGTGAGTGACAGGGTGAGGAAGCCTTCTTTCCACCCTTCCTCTCTTCCATCTGTCCTTCCTTTGGCAAATACGTATTGAATGCCTTAGAGCCACAACAGTGTGGTCAGGGCTGGCAATAAAATGGCGAGCAGGACAGATGCAGTCCTGGCCCTCGGGGAGCTAACATAGTGGAAGCAGACGGACATCAGTCAGATCACTTGTAACTGACTGTTACATGACAGCTGCGATGTGTGCTATGGAGGAAGGGCTCTGGAGACCACGTGGTAGGGTTTCCCACAAGAAAGTCATGATGAGCAGGAGCTCACCAGTGTGAAGAGCATCCCAGCCTGAAGATGCAGCGAGTGCAACATCCCTGTGGCAGGTGGCGAGTAAAGTACGATCCAGAACTGGAAGGTCCCCAGGGCTGGTACACAAGGGGGTCCAGGAGGAGGGTGATAAGTGAGTAAAGCTGGAGCTGTGGCCAGAAGCAGAGCGTGCAGGAAGTCAGGTTGTAAGGATGTCAGGCTTGGTCCGGAATGGAATCAGTGCGGGGTTTAATCAATCAAATAGTACAGTCACAGTCACATTCTGTAAAGATCGCTGTGCCTGCTCTGTGGAAGGATGAGAGGTGCAAGCCTGGAGCCAGAAGGTGATCTCCACAGCCCACTGCGGTCGTCAGGTGAGGAAACCCCAAAGCAGTCGGTGGTCGTCTGTGGGAGTGGAAACACTGCAGTAGCCAGCCCTGTTCACCAAGCAAGAAAGTTAAACTGCACTCTGTCTGCCCAGGGGTCATCAACTCCAGTGTTTTGGAAGTAATTGGTTTGCTATTTTGTGCGTCCGTTTGACGAGAAGCAGAGGTTAGGGCAGCTAATGCAGAAAGCCATCCTTCACCTCCGTCTGCCTGACTTTGTTCTGATGTCCTTTCGCGTTTCGTTCCCTTGCAGCCTTTGGGCTCTGGCATAGTCTTGGTACGATGAAAATTCCACCCAGGTCCATTGGGACCCAGGATTCTCCCTGGTCACAAATTGCTCTTTAGGGAGATTGCAAGAGTAATTGCAAACTCAGGACAATCTTAGTTTTTTCGTTTTGTTTTGTTTTAATATATACAACTCCTCTGGAACTCCTCTACGCTAGAGAGTATCTTAGATTTTTCTCACTGTCTGACAATGTGCCATTGTTAATGACCATTTCTGTTCTCAACTTGGAATAGTGGTTCCCAGCCTTTGTTTGCATTCATTCATTCATTCATTCATTCATTTATGAGGGAGAGAGAGAGAAGGAAAGGGAGAGGGAAAGAGAGAATCTTAAGCAGGCTCCATGCCCAGTGCAGAGCCCAATGCAAGACTTGATCTCATAGTCCTGAGACCATGACTTAAGCAGAAATCAAGAGTGGGATGCTTAACCAACTGAGTCACCCAGATACCCTCCTATTGTTTGCTTTTATAAAATTATCTACCTGGAGGATTTGACTGATTCTTACTAATCAGTAAGGGTGTGTGGTTATAAATTCATTTCAACCACAGGTTGAATTTAAAGCAAATCTAAAGTTGTGGCCATAAAGCTGACATGCATGAGAGGTTAACATTTTCATCTGGGTACCAAGTATGGGAACATAAGTGAAGGCCATTTGGCTTAGGGAGAACCTCCCCCTGGAATGAAATTCAGTGCCCTTCTCTGGAGGTGTTCCACTTTGGGTCAATGAGGAATCACTGCTTATGCTGTCTAGTGTAGTGAGTTGCTGCTAAGTGTCTGGGCGCTGTGCCAGGCGATGAGGCTACCAAATTGAATAAAACATTGTCCTTGTCCTCTAGGAGTTCACAGTCTGAGCAGGCCAACTCTACAGTAGGTTAGAGTGTATGATTGTTGTTCAGAGGCAAGGCTATGTGACAGACCCCAGGGCCCCTGGAAAAAAATTCAGTCCAGCTGAACAGGTCAGCGAAAGCAACAGAGAGCAGGTCACACTTAGGTGGACGTGCGTGTTTCAAGTAGTGCATTTTATCTGGATCCTAGAGTCTGTTGGTGAGTGTGTGAAGGGAAGGAGGAAGGGACTGGAGGAGGGAGGGCAAGGGTTAAGAAGGCTGAACTTGAGGATAGGAACTATCGCCATTTTTAATAAATAAGAAGACGTATGCATATTTTGATACAAAGCCTGGATATACTTTGGGTTCAATAAAACTATTACTACTAGTATTTTTCTGTTATAATCATCACTAATATTTTTATCATTATTAGGACACACAGATAATTCTCCAACTGAGGCATTCTATGAATTTATAGAAGATAATTACATACGTTGACTATTCATTTTCTAACTGTTCCTACCTCCCTTCTCCAAATCCTGTTCTTTCACTTCATGTGGTTACCTTCTTCTCAGCATGAAGAGTTCAGTTCCATTGCCACTTCCTTGGCATGTCTTCCCCAACCTCCCGGAGTGCCACGGAGTGTAAGCATCAAGAGGACAGTGCTTGGTGTAAAAAAGCACTTAGTAAATCATAACAAACTTCTTTTTTTAAATTTTTTTTTTTATCTGACAGAGAGAGAGAGATCACAAGTAGGCAGAACAGCAGGTGGGGGGAGGGGGGGAAGCAGGCTCTCTGCTGAGCAGAGAGTCCGATGCGGGGCTCCATCCCAGGACCCTGAGACCATGACCTGAGCCAAAGGCAGAGGCCCAAACCACTGAGCCACCCAGGTGCCCCCATATCAAACTTTTATACAAAATTCCAGTTATAAAATGAGTAAGTCACAGGAATGAAAATTACATCATAGGGCATGTAGTCAATGGTATCATAATAATTTTGTATGGTAACAGGTGGTAACTACATTTAATGTCCTAAGTATTTCATAATGTATATAATTGTCAAATCACTATGTTGTACACCTGAAACTAATAATATACTATATATTTCAATAATAAGAATAAACAACTTTTAAACAGCGCTGACTTTGTGCCAGGCACAATGCCAAGTGCCTTACAAATATTAACATTTAATACTTGCCTCAATCTATTGAGGTAGATAGTGTATTTGTTCTCATTTTATAGATTAGGAAGTTGAGACAAAGAAAAGCTAAGTGACTCAGTCATGGTCACAAAGCTGATAGGTAGCAGAGCCTTGGATGATGGGATAGATGAATGAATGAAGGGGAGGAAGAAAGAACAGACAAATGACCCCTGTCACCACCATCCTCGCTATTTCATAGCTGTGTGCACCTGCAGGCTTCTCCAGATACAAATCTCTCTTCCAGTGTTTTGAAACCACTCAGTGTTCTCAGATGTTCTAAGTTACCAATATCAGTGAGCTCACCAAATGGGAAGATTTAAAAAAGAAAGTCCATCATATTGAGATACTAAGAAAGGGAACATATTTTCCAAACATATATCTGTGAGTAATGTTTATAAGCAAGCTCTGAAACTTGGGAGTTACGTTGAGTCTGGTTGTACATTGTGTCAGTCCTTGGGAAGAGTAATAGAGTCCCAGGTCAATATTCTAGAACGCTGCAAATTAATCCCATTTCTGCTACTTATGTGTCTCCCAGAAGGCGAAAGGGTCAGAATCAACTCTCTTGAGTATAGGGTGCCATGTAACTCTTTAAGATCTATTAGTAAATCTTTCTGGTTGGCTATGACCTCTCCTCCAACTCACCGAATTATATGAGATTATAATGGCTTTTTGCAGTTTGTGTGATATTTGGTTTATTTAAATATCAGTGAACGTGGATCTTCCTCCTTCTGATTGGGTGATGGTAGCCATGCTTATGAAACTGATCCTTGATGGGACACCTAAAATCACAATTTTAATTAAAAATCACAGTTTTATTCATTGCAAAATGGAGTCACGTTGAATATTGGCCATCATGGGATTGAACTTTATAGAATCCTGGAGTTCTGGAGTTGAAAAGATATTTAAAGTTTATTTCATTTCACCTAATTCCATGTGGGAAAATCCACAATAATGTCTCTGAAAGATTGGCTTCTCATCCTTCCTTGAAAACATCCTGTGGCATGGAGCTCACTGTGTCAGGCAAGAGCTCAGCAGAGTGGTTCTAAACTCGATGTTCAATCGCCAACTTCAAATCCAGGCTCTGTCACCTACATGCGTATTCTGTACAACTTACTTGAGCTGTCTGAGCCTTGGTTTCCTCTTCTGGAATAGAGAAAATCATAACACCTTCTATTGCAGTGTGAAAGAATTAAATGAAAATATATTGAAAGACTTGATTTTTAAAAAAAGATTTTTATTTTTTTGATGGAGAGAGAGAGAGAGAGCACAAGCAGGGGGAATGGCAGAGGGAAAGGGAGAAGACGACTTCCTGCTGAGCAGGGATCTCGATGCAGGCTTGATCCCAGGACCCTGGGATCATGACCTGAGTCAAAGGCGCTTAACTGACTTAATCATTTTCATCACCATCATCATCACCACCACCATGATCGTTGTTCAATTCATAGTATCAAGAGCCTATTTTAGAAGTTAGCCACATGTGACTAGGACAAAAAAGTAAAGGCACAGAACAATACCTTCCTCCATCCTAAAGTCTTCCCCTCTCTTCTTCCCTAGGACACTGCTCAAAGAACTCATGCCAGTGGAACTTACGGCTTCCTTGATCGGACTCAGCATTCAGTAAGTGTGACCACTTTTTGAGCCTTCATTACATAAATACATCTATTTCTTTGATCGTGTTTGAGATGAAAAGCTCTCTTCAGCAGGCCTGAAGTTCCCACAAACACTGGGCTGCCTGCCTGTGTCTTTCTTTTCTGCACTCCTACGTTGGATTCAGAGGTGAGGGGAGGGTTTGCTGGGCAGAACCCCCACAAGGAACACAGGAAATGTGTGTGCGTGTCAGGGGGTTAACCCTACCACTACTGGCTAGGGGTTAAAATGAAATGTGCTTTTGTTGTCCTTTTGTTCCCTAAGCTTTTCTCATTAGGAGAAACCTCATCCCTCTCTCCCAGTTGCATGACCCTGCAAAGCAGAACAGATCAGTTAGTGAGACCTCATATTTCTTGAGGCATTTAAGAACAATTCATTTTGGGCCAGAATACATTACTACTGTATAAAAATTACCTCACAAAAAGAAATTTGGTACTTTAGGATGCTGGGGTACGTTTCAGAAATTGCATTTGTTTTTCGCAAGTAAGCACTTTCTGCCGTCTGCCTTTCTCATTGTGCGCAAGGACTTGATTTTTGGTGAAGCCAGCAGTATTTTCTCCGATTTCCCCGACTCTTATTTTTTACGATACACTAGCTTTTGAGGGGGTGGTGTTGGTAGACGAGTACCTCTGTAAAAGTCTCGGACATTCGCTCTCCTCTGCAGTAGTTCTGTGGCCAAACAACTTGTTTTATGAATCGCTCTGTAATAATTCAATAATAAATATCCAAGTTTTAAAAGGCTAAAGGAAATACTTTTTTTTTTTTCCAAGATGTAGCTTCCCTTGTAAGGTTTTAGAATTTTTTTAACATGTCCTACTTTTGAGATTGGTGGAATATAATTTGATGCATCAAATATCATAAAGGGGCAGGTAGAATCCGAGGCTGGGGGATTCCAGGCCTGGAAGAGGCTGATCAAAGGGAATTCTTTGCCCTCAGTGGTATGTCATGACTCCCCTTTTGGGTACAGAATTTGCATATGTGATTGGTAGAGGAGGGAGGAGACAGAAAGAAATAAAAAAGATGGTGTATTCGCTGTTTGCTACATCAGAGTAACTTAGTGTAACCCTAATCAGCGAAAGCTTGTATCACACAGGAGATTAGACCCACAGCTTTTGTTCCCAATAATAAAGGAAATTTCGTGTCTAATTCCCTACGTGCCACATCTATCTTTCAATGCCTTTGAAGTTCAGGCTACAGCATTTTCTAAAAACTGCGAGGTTCTGTAAGTGGAAAGGAGGGGCTGTTTGGCAGGAAGTCTGTTCAAATCTATTTGGTGTAAAGTTAAATATGCATGTTACTTTATCTTTTCCCGTTTCCATCAGTATCCTTCTCTTCTCATAGATGCCTTTGCGGTGCTGGAGCAGGCAGGGTAGGGATGGAGGGAGGAAGGTGTCAAGGATGGGTTTTCAGATTATGTGCGACCCTCCCACCTTTTTCTCTACCTTCTCAACATGATACAAATTACTGCTTCTCAGAAAGGAATCCATGTTCCAACGCTGGATTGGGGCTGAAATTTCTAACCTAGGGGAGCCTCTGGTCCCCGAGATAATTAGTACAGTGTTATAAGGAGCTCATGTTAATTTGTCTTTGGATATGGTATTTCCATATCTACGATTGTGGTCTAAGGAGGAAAAAACTATTAATTTGCTGCTCCATACCAGTGTGTAGATATCTGATAATTTAAAAAAAAAATAAAAAGGGAAGAAATGGAAAAACTTCTCACTGGGGATATTTAGAACGGCTGCCCAATTTCTGTGTACCTAATAGATTTCTATGGTTTCCGTGTGATGAGAGCTGGAGCGGTGAACCTCAGTCAGTGTCTAGGACCAAGAGGAAACCTACAGGAGGCTGACGGCAGTAGGGTCCTTGGTTGAACTTCACCCTCAGAGTCATTTCCTACAACTTTAAAGTTTAAGTTCCAATGGAAGCCTTCCTAAGATCTCTGTATTCCATCAGATTATACTCCACTGGCATGCTGTGCCGGAATTATAATTTATTAATTAATTGACCAAAAATTAATTTAATGTTTGCTTTTTCCTTTTGCCCAGTGCTCTCCAGCACAATTTTCTGTCATGATAGGAATATTCTTTCTCTGTGCCGTCCAGTATGGTAACCACACTGAGCACTTCAAATGTGGCTGCTGCCACCAGGAAACTAAGTTTACTACTTTGATTATTTTTAGTCGATTTAAATTTAAGCATTGTCACACGGCAGCAATAATCTACCATATGGATGGGACAGCTCTGGACTAGAGGCCCCATGAATACAGGAGCCAGTTCTGTATTCAGTTTTCCATCCTTGCATCCAGGCTGATACTCAGCTGGTATTACCAGTGTAGACATTGTTTGGTAAACCACTGCTGTCCCAAGCCCCTTAAGCATCTTCCTTCCCCGCAATTCCGTACGTATTATTCCCCTACATGAACCCTTCATCCAGAACAAAAGAGTTAATGATCCTTCAATGCCACAGCATATGCTCATTCTAACGGGCTGGTCTCTGTTATACTCTGGTTAATAGACAGTATATAACCTCTGATTATATCTGCAGCCTTTACTGAAGATAGAGGTCACAGTAGATAGCACTTGCTGGGCATAGTGACAGGTGAGCACATGGAGGGATGGGGGGATGGGTAGATAGATGGAGTGTTACGTATGTAGGAGAAACAGAATTGACATTAGACAGTATACTGTTCTAGATCTCCATGATGGCTGTCTTTTGTCTTCTACTTACTACTCTGATTCTTTTTTTTTTTTTTTAAAGATTTTATTTATTTATTTGACAGAGAGAGATCACAAGTAGGCAGAGAGGCAGGCAGAAAGAGAGAGAGAGGGAAGCAGGCTCCCTGCTTTGCAGAGAGCCCGATGCGGGACCCTGAGATCACGACCTGAGCCAAAGGCAGCGGCTCAACCCACTGAGCCACCCAGGCGCCCCTACTACTCTGATTCTTGTTCAAAGCTATGATGTCTGCTTTGCCAAGGCCTAGATGGGCCTAGAATAACACACTCCGAATCTATTACTGAATTCCAGTGTCCTATGCAGCAAAGGTTGCTGTACATCTGCAGTTGCTTCTGACTGTACTTCTGACTCCAAATGCCTAACACTAAAATCAGACCACACCCTGTTCACTTCCCTCTGGACACCATTCTCTCCCTGGATAACCCAATCCCAAGCTTCAGTAACCACTTACTGTGTCTTGACCTTCATCCACCACCACAAGAGGAGTGAGGCCTGGGCCTGTCGAAAGCCCTTCTGTGTTCCCTCTGTTGACATATCACTCCAGGTACTCCTTCCTCAAACGGTGGTGAAGTCTTTCTAAGTGGTTTTAATGCCTAAAGCCACCATCCCTTGGATTCCATTCTACATGTTGTTCCTGAAACATGAGTATCATGGAAGTTACGTGTTCAGTAAGCTAGTTTCTTTCAACACTGCCTCCCTTAGAATGTCTAGAAACCTTGTCTTCTAATCAAACATGTTGATCTCTTGACTCCCAAGTGCATTTACTTCCTGACTCCAAAATTTGTTACCTGTGGTCCTAACAGCAGGAGCAACCCTTCCTTATTCGTAGTCCACACTCTGGTATATATCTCTGTTAAGACTCTCTTGATGAAATGTGTACTTTAATTCCTTGATTCTCCTTGTAGGATAAAGAAAATACTAAGCCCATTTTCAGTGTAAAAGTTTGACCCTGTGATAGTATTTTTAGAATCTGGACTCTGTGGAGCAGGCAAAGAGTAGAACAGTATAAGGTGAATAGAAAGAGAAAGAGCAATGATTGTCTTGAGGGACTTGGAGTTCTCTGGAGTTAAAAGTCAGCAGATTGGCTAAAAATGGGAGAGGTCAGCCATCCGATGAATACCGGGGGGAGGGGGAGCCAGAGTGGGAGCAACATAAGAGCATTAATTTAAATGACGGCCAGGCCTAGGGTGGGTTTCATGCCATTTGATTTAGAGTCTCACAGTAGAGGACACATAAAATGATGGCCTCATTTGACCTTCCCATGTGCTCTGACACTTGACCACCCGCCACCCACCACCCACCACCAGGCATCCGTGTTCACACATGCCATCTGTGTATCTCTTATCTCTCTCAAGCTGCTGCGTAGCAAGCTCTGTGAAATCCCTCCTGCTCTCCCTAATTCCCCTTCTAGACTGGGAATAGGAACTCGGGGGTGGGGGGGCTCTTTCTGATTTACTGACTATACAAGACTGTGAAGCATCAGAGACTATAGGCAGATAAATTAAAAAAGAACGTTTTCTTTTGTTCCCTTATTGTTGAACAGAGGGACAAAAAAGAGTGAAAGTTACAGGGAAGGTGTGTATGACTGCAGCATTTCAGGACTGTGGATAACAAAGAGACAAGCCTCAAGTGGCACCCGCCTCATTATTCCCCATCATTTTACCTAGTTTAAATCTTCCATAGCACTCCTCACGTGCTCTAATTATTGTATTTATGTCTTATGCGTATCTGCTTCTTCCACTGGACTAGAGGGTCTCTGAAGACATGTCTTGCCTGCTGTTCTATCCCCAATGCCACAGAAGTGGCAAGTACATATATAGACACATACACATATATGTGTATGTATGTATGTATATGTATACACACATATATGTGTACATGTATAAATATGTATGGAGTGAATTATTGAGTTGTGTGGCTTACTTCTTTGAATGATGATAACCCTGTCTGAAACCATTCTTTTGTCATCCGTAACCCCTCATAGCACTCCCTTGCCATACCTCCCAATCTAGATCAGTCTTTGAAAACCCAAGAGAGTTAGGCTCATGTCCTGGCTCTGTGAATTGACCACGTGATTCTTGACACAGCGACCAATCTGACTTAATTTTTTTTTTCATTAAATAATAACAATAATAAGGAGCTGAACTAGAATAGTCTGCTGAACTAGAATAGAACAAGACTAAGACCCCTTCTGTCTTGGAATTCAGTGAATAAACAAGAAAGAAACAAGGCCACAGAAGAAAAGGTTGAAGGGAAGCATCATTACCTCAGCAAGGTAGAGGGTGCTGAGTTATGACCAACAGTGGCTCTTCCCACCCCCCAGCTGTGGGCAAAATTGGACTCATTGTCTTCTGGACAAGAAAATGAATATGCTACGTAGGTCTGGGACTAGTACAGTACTGATAGGCCACTTTCTGTTTGCTCTGTTAATAACTGGTATTGATACAGTTTGGTCCACACCCATGGTTGCATTATAGAATTAGAGGAAATGAAGGCAGGTTTCACCTGCAGCCTCTTCTACTGGAGCACCTGAGAGGTGAAATCATTCTTTTCATCCCAATTATTCATTAGTTACCAGTCGAATGACCTAAGAAAAACAATGACTTGGGGTTTCTGCTAAATCTTTTCACTGAAGCTAAAGATGAGATCTACTTGCTGTTTCTACTCTGCACTGTAATGTGAGCTTGTTTATTTGAGATATTGGTGAACCTGTGCAATGGCTGCAAATTGCAAATGACAAACACAAAAAGAATGGCTGCTTCATAAGTCACGGAAACAAGGAATTTGGTTTTTCCAAATGGAGGAGGCTGCAGATTTCTTTTGAGAAGATAAACTTTCTCCGAGGGCTGTCAGCCAGAATATATTTAAAACAAACAAACAAACAAACAAACATGTGGCTAGTTTCTTTAGAGTTCGGGCAACTGTATCCAAAGATGAGAATTCTTACCTCAGAAGGTGTGAACCCCAACTTTGTGCCAGGCATACAGTTGGAGATAAATAAATGGTAACAATGATAAGTATTGTTACTCAGAACAATTACATAACGGAGAAGTAGTCCCTTCTACTGGGTGGCCCGTGTGTGCATGATCACTGGTGAGGTGGATCACTCGTTGGACCTCAGTCTCTCTATTTAAGAAGGATCAATTATCTTGAAAAACTGTACTGTGGTATATTCCAGCTCAGAGTGCCGTGACATTGATATGTAAGTCAACGTTCTTACCCTGGTAATGTTATCATTCATTCATTCACTTACAATTAGCTTTGGATAAATGATGTTGGATTTTTTCCAGAGTGGTAGGGATGTTACAATGAAAGGGGCCCTTCATTTATGGTAAAACTGTAAAATAAAATTTAAAGTAAATAAAATAATCCGAATTGTCTCAGTTATCATGGACTAGCCAGTCATAGACAGGAATATATGTTGGGGTCAGACTGCAAGGATATGATTAGATCTGTCTCAAATATGGGAGAGAGCCAAGAGTTGGCCCTGTTCCATGTAAATTCTTCTTTTCCATATTCTCAGGTCAGGTTTTTCCTCTCACAGCTGGCTGGCCTTCCTCACCCTTCTCCAAAGTACAATGCCCTTGCAGGGTGCTTCCTTCCCCAGCAATGACCATTTACACTCCACAGGGCCAGACTCTCCCCACCAAGTCCATAAACCTGCAGTCTGTGCAGAATCAATGCCATTTGCAGCTGCTAATGCATTAATAACAGAAACGTCCCTGGCCGTGACCTACCTGAGTCATTACACACTAATCATCGGAGGCAATTTCAAGCAGATTGACTAGTGATCAGTGTCCTCCTGGCGTCCAAGCAGGAGGACACATGGCTGCCTTCACAGCCCCTGAGCAGATGGTCTGAGAGCGTAATCACACACTACAGCCGGTGTGGGTCTGGCTCCAGGAAGGTGAATCTCCATGTCTTGCATGCAAAGCTGTGCTCTCTCACCCAGGGCTCTGCTCCAAGGGCCTGCCTTTCATTTCAGAATAGAATCCAGGCTCTCCTCTAAAGACACTGAGGAAACAAGGTTTACCTGCGCCGGGAACGTTCTAGCCTGCACCCGTGCCATGAAGCCAGTTTAATTTCCCACATTTCCATGTAATCCATCTCCAGATATGTGCTCCAAAGCCATGGTCACCATGGGCTTGTGGTTTGGTGTTGTAATTTTTTCCTTTAGTTTTAGCTTGAGCTTTTTTGTCTTTTTGATCTTGCTCTGGCACTCCCTACGATCATAATCTTAAGGGTTAAACAATGTATCATCAGGGCGATGTTTTATTCCTTTACTATGGAATATCTAGGAGCTCTCTGCTCTTTTCACTAACACCATTTTTGCCAGAGTTAATCACTCAGGATCTGTAGAGTTTTCTTCCCTGGAGTAACTTCCTAAGGGTAAATACCACTGAGAGGAATTGTACAGTCAAAGGAAATCAGTATCTTTATGACTTTGGATGCATATCACTAAATCACCTTTTGAAATGGATTGTGCTAATTTACAGCCAGTATATTGTCTTTTGGGCTTTCTACTCTTAGCTGCCTGTGATTTAGTTGCCTAGAATGAGGATTCAGATTATATGGGGTTGGAAATAGGAGTCAGATAGGATCTTTACCTTCAAGAAACCCACAGAATAGAGGGAGAATCCAGATTAGAAAACAACCCACTGCTCTGTGACATGTTAAAGCTTTAAGGAAGAATGAGCTTGAGAATCCATGGATTCTGGGACAAGGCTTTATTTCTGAGACCAGTGGAATTCAAGAATCTCTCTCTTTGATGCTATTTCTTGACTAGAGATTCAAGAGGTTGGAAACCAGGGGTCTGATGGCTCTATTCTTATGTATACTTGCTATATCCATAAATTCAGGTATAAAACTACATTGTACTCTCTGACTAGCTTTATGGGCTGTTCATTACAATGCACACAAACTTTTGTTGGCAGAAGTTCACAAAATTTGTGCATTGCTGAGACAAATACGCTGGGAGTCTTTGGGTTGTGTGCTCAATAAACCCAATGGGTCACAGCCAATAGTTCATTGAGATTCCAATAAAGGAAGCTGTGATCTTAGTGGAAAAAGCACAAGATGTTAAGACAAACAAATGGAGATTCAAATCTTGGCTCTCTGTTTACCACTTCTGCAAACCTGGGAACGTTACTTAACCTTTCCCAGCCCCAATTTCCTCTTCTGTAATGAGGATGACAATGGCCAC
Source organism: Enhydra lutris kenyoni (assembly GCF_002288905.1). Classification (NCBI taxonomy): domain Eukaryota; kingdom Metazoa; phylum Chordata; class Mammalia; order Carnivora; family Mustelidae; genus Enhydra; species Enhydra lutris. The sequence continues at coordinate 10,766,951 of NW_019154129.1, read as the reverse complement.
CCACAAGTTTCTTGTGAGGATTAAATAAATTCTCCCTTTTGCAGGGAGAGGGTTCTTTTGGGGGGAAAGCCTTTTGGGGTGGCAAATGGAACCCCGAGAGCATAAGGGGCGGTGATCCACTCAGCAAAAGCTAGTAGCAAAAGTAGTGATCTGTTTTAGATAGAGAAGACCTTGTAGTGCTTCTTTCTGATGTGGAAGAAGAAAGGCGAGGGAGTGAGCGGAAGGATCCAGCCCGAAGTGGGTGCGAAGGCAATCCTGTGTGCAGGGAGGAGCCCCGGAGGAATCAGGAGCTGTTACTAAAGTCTGATTTGAAGCCCTTTGGTTTGTCGTAGACTTAATCCCTCCCCCCTTCTGTCGCATCCCCATACCACCCAAGAATAAAACTAACCTCTATCTTCAAAAAGTGAGGTGTTTTCGGGAGTGAATTTTAATGGAAGTTCTGTGAAGTGCTGAGTTCCGGCCCAAGTCCATGCATCGGAAACCGGATGTTGCCCTCAGCGGTTCCGAAGATAAACACCTAATGTGTTGGAAATCTGCTCCTTGGCCAGCGGTGGGCTAAGCATTTTTGCATGCATTCCCTCCTCTTATACTCACAGTGACGTAGTGAGATAGGTCTTGCTAATTACTGCTGTTTTACAGATGAGAAAACTGACCCCTGCTTGGACTGCTCAAGAGTCCGATGACTTGCAAGAGGTGTAGCTGGGTTTCAGCTGTTGAGCCCACACCTTTGACCGCTACACTGACCTCTTTCTGTCTGCATGGCCCTGGGTCCCAAGTGCCAATGGGACTGTACATTTCATTAAGGAAATCGTGGCAAGGAATTTTGGCTTCACGGGATTTGAGGATGGCAGTGTATAAAGATCTCAGCTAATGTCTAGGTTCTATTTATAACTTTACTTCTTTAAAAAAGTAGATGAAGTGATGACTGGTACAAATAAAGAGAAACAATTCTCCTACAGGGCTCTCATTCCTCTTTCTCTTCTCTAAGCAAAGAAAGAATGAGAACATCAAGTACAGGGCGCTGTGAACGTGGAAACTGAAACATTCTCTGTGGTTATCAGGGACTGTGCATCAAAAAGGACTCTTGTTAGTACAGGCAAAATAGAGAGCCACGGAGAGTCACAACCCGGAGCTTTTCTGATGCCCAACATGCCTCTAGCCTCATGGTGGTTTGACACTCCGTCAAGGTTTTAACTGGGTTGCATCTGAAGCTTCATTCTGAGAAAAAAAATGAGACAAAGCAAAACAAAGATGAAGAACTAGCAAGCAAGGAACTGAATTTTGTCTTTGAGATTTATATATATATGTGTGTATGTGTATGTACACATATAGATGTGCATTATATATATATGAATTTTCATATATTGATTTTAATATTTTAATACAGAATTATGGGAATGAGGTATTAAAGGATTGCAACTGTTTCAGTCTAAAGTAAAAAGGACTTTATTATTCAGAACACGTGGTCCTACCACTGCGTGGTGGTGGCTGACACAGGTTGCCGGCTTCTTTTCTAAAGCTGATTCTGCAAACATGTTTGAAGGGCCTGCAGGTGCCATACCTGCACAGAGCTCCTGAGAAGCCTTGTGCTTCTTTGCATCCCCCTGAGGAACCCTCACTGTGCTGTGCTCAAAGTCACTGATGGTACGTGTCAAGCCTTCTTTTGCCTCTGTGAGAGTTTTGATGAGGTATGTGGTCAGAGGTGAGGAATCAGAGCTGGCCCAACCTTCCTGGGATGCTCTTCCTCATCTCTCTTCTGTAGGAATTGCTCTCTCACTGTATCAAGCAGGTGACTGGAGCCTTTCTTTCGTTAACTCAACAAATACCCATTAAGTGCTCTTCTTTGCCAGGCGTGGTTCTAGCTGCTGCAGACACAGTGAGAAACAAGACAAGCGAATTTCCTGAACCCACGGGCTTAAATTCTCTGACAAACAATTACATAAATAAATGTGTAATTATAAACAGTCGTGAGTCCTGTGAGATAAACGCCAAGCATGTGATGGGAGTCTGTGCAGAGAGTATAGTAATTTAATTTGGGAGATCACAGAATTGATATTTAAGTTGACACATTCTAGGGAAAAGCTCTGGGCTGTGGCAAGACATTTGGGGCTTTTGAGGAAGTCAAAGAAGGTGTAGTTGGAACAGAGTGCTGGAATGGTGTTGAAAGAGCAGACAGGGGAGAGAGATTCATCAATTTTAGATTTCAGATTTTATGGTAACTGCCATGGGCATCCACCAGAGGATCTGAAAACAAACAAACAAACAAACATGATCATTCTTCTGTTTTGAAAAGTATTACTATGGCTATAATACTGAAGAAGGCTTAGGTGAAGGCCAAGTGGAAACAAGGAGAATAATTAAGAGCTGTACTGAAATAGTCTGGGAAGGAGGAATGGCATTGGCTTAGAATGGTGTTGTGACCATGGGGGGTGGAAAAAAAATTCAAGGATCCTATCTGTCTGTCTGTTCATCCACCCATCCGTCCATCCTCCCTCTTCCCTTCCATTCCCTTCCCTTCTTTCCTTCCTTCCCTCCTTCCTTCCCTTCTTCCATCTATCCATCATCATCCTCCTCCTCATCTACTCAACATCGCATAAAATCCAGCCATTTGCTCAATTCTTTAGTGCATCATTATCCATCACCAATGTATTCTAAGCCCCGTAGAAATCATGAAGGTTGGTTTTTTGTTTGTTTGTTTGTTTCTTTTTTTTTAATTTTTTTTTTTAAGATTTTATTTATTCATTTGATAGAGATCACAAGTAGGCAGATAGGCAGGCAGAGAGAGGGGGAAGGGAAGCAGGCTCCCTGCTGAGCAGAGAGCCTGACGCGGGGCTCGATCCCAGAACCCTGGGATCATGACCTGAGCTGAAGGAAGAGGTTTAACCCATTGAGCCACCCAGGCACCCCCCAAAAAAGAAATTTTTTTTTAAAAAAGAAACAAACCAGGGACGCCTGGGTGGCTCAGTGGGTTAAGCCTCTGCCTTCGGCTCAGGTCATGATCTCAGGTTCCTGGGATCGAGTCCCGCATCGGTCTCTTTGCTCAGAGGGGAGCCTGCTTCTTCCTCTCTCTCTACCTCCTCTCTGCCTACTTGTGATCTCTGTCTGTCAAATAAATAAATAAAATCTTTAAAAAAATTATTTCTTTTTTTATCCCAAGAATGGATAAATTGTTTCCTCTTCCCCTATTAAAGTTTGCTTGGAGGCAGTCCTGTTGGCTTCTGCATTTCCCTTTGCCTCTGTCACCAGTTTTACCTTGGATGACACCGTTAGCTTTACATAAGTTCTTCATGCATTGAAGGCTGACATTCTTAATAGTTCTGTCACCGTGTTACAACAGGCTGCTGAAAAGATACGAGTGATGCCTGCAGGAGATAGGGCCGTCTCAGTGGTTGGTGTAACACCAATGGGGTGTGAGGTAGCAGGAAAATAATTAGTTTAGTTCGATGTAAATGGAAGGTGAATGAAGACACTACCTATATGTGGACGCCTGGGAGTGGGGTGGCCTGCTTCATTGAAGATTTGAGGAAGAATAATTGAATCAATGGCTATGAAAATGAAAGCAATATTAAGAGACTTTTGTGGCAACATGTAAGGCAGAAAGAGCTAAATTCAATCAATGTATATTTGCTGAGTGCTTATTATGTACCTGTCACTGTGTGAGGCATTTTGGCCAAACTAAAGGGGAAAAATAATTGGAAGACATAAATAAGGCTTTACGCTCTCCATGGGGAGTCAAGATTTCAGAACATATGAATGCTTCAAGCATATATTGGAAAGGTTGAGTAACAATTGTAAGCTATCTTAGTAGGCAACACTGTTAGGGATGGCAGGAATAACATTGACTATAAGACACATGAGTGGCTCTGTGACTATGGTTAATTCATTTAACCTCTCTGAACATCAGTTCTCTCTTTTATTTAAATGTCTGTTTCACAGCACAGAGTGCCTTTATGTCTTCATACATGCACATGCACACGTAGGTACACACACACACATGGATGCTGGTCAGGGTTTCTCAGGGCTGCATTGGTGGTATTGGGCGGGAAGGGTGGTAGAGAAAATGCACTCCATTAGGTATTGGTATTCTCAAGGTTCTAACATCTCTTTTCTATGGTATGTTTTTGTAGGTTGTTGAAAGCTGTGGTTTATATCCAGTACTTCTATTTTTTTAGTCCTGAGGTTTCCCCATTTGTAGTCTGTTTTTTATTTACAGTCTTCTTTTCAATCTGTCTTTAACATTGTAACTTCTTTAGTGTCTCACAGTCTTCTGTATCATTTATCTGATTTTTCATTAGTTTTTTTTGTTCTTGATTTTTTGGAGTCCTTTTCACGATCTAGGCATTTCTACCCATCTGGAAGGTCTTAAAACTATAATTAAAAAAAATAAAAAAATGGGTACAGATATTTTTTGGTATACTGTGTTAAAAACAAGACAGCAGGCCTCCAAATAGAGCTACTTATGCTAACCCCCACCTCACCAAACTGAGACTTGACTTAATTACAGCTTAGCTCTGCCAGAAGTGGAATCTTAAGCCAGTTAATTGGAAATTACTTGAGTAGGACTGGTTGGGTCTTCTGCCTGATAGATCCTGCCATCTCCTAAAGAAAAGTAACCTTGATATAACCACTCACTTCTTTGCTTCCTATAACTTTCTTCTTCCCGTTCCTTCTTTCAGCCTGTAAAAGTCTTTCACTTTGTACAGCTCCTCAGAACTCCTTTCTATCTGCTACATTGGGTGCTGCCCCATTCACGAACTGTTGAATAAAACCAGTAAGATTTTTGAAATGCATTCGTGTGAATTTTGGTTTTTAACAGTTCCATTGAGTTTAAAATAGGTGACATGTGTTTTAATTTATATCTCGTACGTTATAACTTGGTTTTTAAAGTATATAAATGAATGCTTAGAAACCTGTAGTTTCTAAAATAATACTATCTGTCATCTTTCAGTTTTATTATTTATCAGTTAATAGAAAAGTGATTTTTCCTATCACTAGAGGATTTACTACTTCCTCACTTGCTGGAGAAGTAAAAGAAAACCACCTTATGCTAACTCTTAGAAAGGACATAACTACTATATGCCCTGAGGGCTTTAGGACAATTAAAGTGAATTAAAATTACTTTATTTTTGGAGTGGGCAAATAGGAAATGGAATGGTTAGACTCAGAAGGATTTTTCTAGAGATAGGTCTTACCGGCTGAATATACTTGCCTTGATTAAAGAAGGAAATAAGAACTTGGAGAGGAAATCCAAGTATTACTATGGAGTTCTTGAGAAATATTGGCTAGTGGTGCTGAAGAAGAGAAGGTCAACTTTTCGATCACTTGAGAAAAGAAGTTTTATTAAAAGTCAACTGAAGACGCCAGAATGGTTATTATATAGTGATTAATAAGATTCAGTATCCCATGGAATTAGGTACCCTCCAATCTGGATGTATGGATTGGGTCATAGGGAATTTTGTGTCTAGGCTCAGTAAAGTAAAACTCTATCTAGACAGAGGGCAGGCAAATATATTTCTTCTTGCTTGCCAGTTCTGATTAGTAAAGGCTCCCTGTAGTTTTGTTGAGAAGAATGCATCTGAGCTCAGCAGGAAAGTGGTATGATTGAGTAGCAATGTCTTCCAGGGGTATAGGAATAGGAGAGTGGTGGCGCATGTGCCAAGTCTTACCATTCTACCCTAGACAGGAGAGCATTTTTCCCTTGTGGTCAGAGAGGGGGAGCTGTTTGCTTCTGGAGACTTATCTACTTGATGTGGTGAATAAATATTAAGATGATTTCATTTCACATTACTGTCAGTCAAGAGGGAGCAGTGCCATCCTAGAGTCTCAGGAGTAAGGTTACAGTTCAGTTGGGGATACCCATTAGTATTTCTAACCAAATTCTTTTTCAACACAGTGGTTTAATTGCAAGAAAAATTGCTTAGGGAATACTATGTGATAGGGTTTAATCAATTTAGGCTATTGGATTCTGCTACAGATTACACTGTTAAACACACAGGACAGACTGGGAGACGTGGTTCCATTGATTTCAGGAAAAGTCGACTCAGAATGGAATACAATGGCTTTAAGGTTGGTTTTCTCATTTTTGAATTTGTATGGGCCCCAGGTGGAAGACTTTGGCACTCTGTGCTGCTTCATGCATCTCTCTAAGCAGATGCTTTATCAGAGAAGAGAGCCAACAGAGGGAGGAAGTTGTAGAGCTGTGCTGTTGGTAAATGCACCCAGGGAGAGTGGCATTTCCTTAACAAACCTTATTAATCATAGTGAAAATGTAGTACAAATGAAAATAAATAAATAAAATTGAAAAACATGTCATAAAAGTATGTTAACCGCCTGGCAGTATTTTCTGTATCTATCCTTACTACATGGGCATTGTTTGGCTTCCCAGGTGCACAGTAAGCGTACGTGGTGGGTGGGAGAAGCAGTGAGCCAGGGGAGAGGAGCTGATGAACATAGAATCCAGCCCCCATCTTTGAACTAGCCCCTGATAGCTGGAAGCTTCTTGACCTCCTGCGCTTTGGATTTCTCATTTGTTAAATGGATCAACAAATCAGAAGGTTCTGTAGCTGTTTCTAGCCTTAGTCCTATTTGAGTATGAGAACATCATGGTTCAGAGAATTCAAGATCCCCATGTAGTAGGTGGGAGAGCTGGATTAGATGTTTAGAACAGAATTGGAAGAGCTGGTGCATCATGACATGCCTTACAGAGGACTGGGCTCCTTACCACTGGAGGGCTGGAGTTGAGCCCAAAACTAGTTGTCTAGCTCTCACCTCATCATACGCTATCTGTGGGGTCTTTGCAAAACTCATAGTTCCCCTAGCCTCAGTCTTCTCAGCTGTGGAAGCCCGGAGATTCTTTGAAGAGCTGGTGTGAAAATAAAATGTCATGGTACGTGTGACAACAGTGTTCATAACAGAACATACCATGCAAATATAAGGTAGCAATATATGTAAGATCAGATATATAGCTACAAGAGAAAGTCAGACAGGACACAGAAATCCTCTAGCCCCTGAGTGAAAATGATCTATAATAAGTTATTTCAAAGTTGCTTGGAGCCTAGTCAGTTATATCACATTTGATAAATATCAGATTCAATAAATATCATTTATTGAAAGTCTGCTATGTGCAAATCCCTGTTCCCATTTTCTTTTATGAAGAAAGGCAGCCTATAATAAAATCCTTATCCTAAAGGACCTTAAAATTTCATCGAAAAGAGCATTTTTCAATCTCTCCCATTTTTTGAAACCTGAAGTTTAGAGCATTTCTTATTATTCAACAATTTCTTTCCATGGGGATATTCTAGAAGTGCTTTACATTTATATATGTTATGAACTTGCACATTTCTCAAGAAATGCACCCTCTGGCACATTGATCCCCCTTTCTCTCTCTCCAAAATACCAAAGAAGGATGACCCTATGACGTCTGATGGCCTCCTTTATCCTTTAGTGATGCATTTGGACTCAAGATGGTAATGCCAAGTCTTGTCTGTATTCTGCCTTCCCCATAGGAATGGTTTCTGAGAAGTGAATCTGGGGTGAGGGATATGAATTACTGCCATTTTTGTGAAAAGCCAAGATTGTACCAGGGTGACCCAACCTGAGGCAAACCCCAAATGTGAGCAAATGATGGAACGAGCATATCTATATGTGTTGTGGGCCAAGAGAGTTGGGATCATAAAGAAGTTGAGGTATATGAGTTGGTGAAAACAAGTGATTCTGATATAAGTCTATAAGCAGATACCGCTTTCCTATATGCCACCAAGCAGAAGCAGACATGTGGGCTAAAGGGACACATGCTATAAAGCAGCCAGTGCCACTCATTGTTTCTATTTTTTCTCTAATAAATGTCTTAGGAAGGACTAAGTAATCATTTGGTACCATGTTTCTTTGCAAAACCATCTCTGTGAAAAGTGTTTCCAAATAACAATAGTAGATAGCACCATAGAGAAAGTTCCGCTTTGAGAGGAAACCTCTCTCTTTTTGAGTATCCCTACAGGGATATCCTTTATGTCTTCATGGTGAGCCAGCATTTCTTGGGTACCTGCTGGAACGTATCAGGAAGGCAACTAGCACTTATGTCAGTCCCAGTTCATGCCAACTCCCAAGTGGGTAACATTTTCATAAAAGGTCAGTAAAATAAAGAGTTTGATTCTCACACTTTGTTTTTTGTTGTTGTTGTTTTGTTTTGTTTTGCTGTGAGGTATGGGCAACACTAGACATTTTTATCCAGGAAGTGTATCTTCCACATATCAGACACCTTAGGGTAATATTATCTAGCAGTGACAATAATAAGAGTTCTTCATTTGCCATGAAACATACTATTTCATGAATACTTTATTACCCCCAACCCCTATTTGAATGCCTTCCTACTCCAATACACAAACATGTGCATGCTTTCTTTATGTTCCATCATTATAAGATTTAAAAGAATTCTTTTTTGTGTGTAGTTGACATACAATGTTACATTTCAGGTGCAGAACATAGAGATTCAGCATCTCTGTACTTTATTCTGTGCTCACTGTAAGTGTAGCTACCAACTATCCCCATACAACACTGTTATAGTATCATTGACTATATTCCTTATGCTGTACCTTTTTTTTTTTTTTAAGACTTTATTTATTTGACAGACAGAGATCACAAGCATGCAGAGAGGCAGGCAGAGAGAGAGAGAGAGAGAGGAGGAAGCAGGCTCCCCGCCGAGCAGAGAGTCCGATGCGGGGCTTAATCCCAGGACACTGGGATCATGACCTGAGCCGAAGGCAGACGCTTAACAACTGAGCCACCCAGGCGCCCCCTTATGCTGTACCTTTTGTTCCCATGATGTATTCATTCCATGAGTGGAAGCCTGTGTATCGTGCTTCCCTTCGCCCATTTTGCCCATCCCTCCATACCCCTTCCTTCTGTCAACCATCAGTTTGTTCTCTGTATTTACGGGTCTGATTCTGCTTTTTGTTTGTTTGCTTATTCATTTGTGTTGTTTTTTAGATTCCACATATTGATGTGGTATTTGTCTTTCCTTGATTTATTTCACTTAGCATAAAATCCTCAAGGTCCATCAGTGTTGTCGCAGATGACAAGATCTCATCCTTTCTAATGGCTGCATAATATCCCTCTGTGTGTGTGTAAGTGCATGTGTATTTATAATATCTATATCTATATAGACATACCATATCTTCCTTATCCATTCATCTGTTGTTGGACACCTAGGTTACTTCCATATCTTGGCTATTGTAAATAATACTGTAATAATCATAGGGCTGTATATTTCTTTTTAAATTAGTGTTTGAATAACTATAAATATTTAAAGGAATTATATCAAAATTACCTATTTTTTCTACCATATTACTGCTTTGACAACTTACTGCCCTTTAAAGTTATTAAGGCACTATCCATAGCACTCCCTGAAACTATTTATTAGAAAATCAATTTATAGATACCAAAACAAAAAATCCAGGGGTGTGCCTAGGTAAGAATCTGAATTTTTAACAGGTATATAACATGATTTTTGTTAATATTAATGTTTGAAAACTATAGCCTCATACAAATAAAGCAAAGAGTAATTCTCATACAATTGAATGTTAGGACCAAAACATTTTGTTAAACTTGGTCATAGATGAAATCTAAGTTCCTGCTTATTATAAAGAATATTTCAAAGGTTAAAAATTCCCAATAGATGATACCTAGCTATGTACTACCAATTTTATTCCTCTTTTTAAACATGAAAATAGCACCAAGAGACCTGAAAGAATTAATTCTTCTCCAAAGAATCAACTTTTCACCAACTTTTCAAAGACGGTGACCGTTACTATCATTTGTTTATTTTTGAGAGCACAGAATATTTCAAACCCTATAGAAATTTATCAGAGAGAATTTAATGTTTGCTTTTGAAACAGGTACACAATAAAGATTTTCTTCATTGAGTGACTGAGTCAAGAACTCATTCTCATAACTTAACAGGAGGAAGAAGGAAGATCAATCAGAAAGGATGATGTGTGGGGCCCTAGCTCTAAGAGACTGGTATAGTCATAGAATGGGGTAATACCCACTTATGCAGTAGCCTGGGATGAAGTTATATGATTAGATAAAAGGGTGAGGTGTGGAAGGGAATATGACTAGAGATGTGTGTGCATGCAGAAAAAGACTGTGGAAAAATTAAATGAATTTATTCATCAGTTTTTTTTTTTAAAGATTTTATTTATTTATTTGTCAGAGAGAGAGAGAGAGAGCAAGCACAGGCAGACAGAATGGCAGGCAGAGGCAGAGGGAGAAGCAGGCTCCCTGATGAGCAAGGAGCCCGATGTGGGACTCGATCCCAGGACGCTGGGATCATGACCTGAGCCGAAGGCAGCTGCTTAACCAACTGAGCCACCCAGGCGTCCCTCATCAGTGTTTTTTTGAGTGCTGTTTCTGTGCCTGGTCCTGTGTTTTGGGACGGCCGACTTGATAGGATGGCCAGATATCCCAAGTTTCCCAAGATGAGGGTTTCTTGAGAGGTGGGGGTTCCATTCTAAAGCCATGCAATTTTGGGCGATTTGATTACTTTGGACGCAAAGAAGTGCTAACAAGTGTGATGAATGTTTGGGTGCTAAAGGATCACGAATGAAGTGATATTCAGTTATCCTCACTGAGGAATTGGGAAGGACAGGAGTTGTGGAAAAGTCCAGCATCACTCACCCGTGACCTAACTTAGGAGCAGGAGCAAACAGGAAATGGGAACATTCAAGGAAGAAGGAAAAGCATGTTTGGGGGATGTATGGCAGCACCTGCGTGAGAAAATCCAGAAGGGAACAGAGGCAACGGGTAGACAGAAAGTGGTACAAAATGAAGCTGCTACTGATGAATGTCCACCTTTTCTAGGGCTTTTTAGGGGGGACATGAATTAGCTTCCTAGCGCTGATATCACAAATTACCAAAAACCCAGTGACTTGTCAGACAACACACATTTAGTATCTTACCGTTCTGGAGGTCAGGACTATTAACAGGGTCTCACTGGTCTAAAATGAAGGTGTCATTCAGGCTGTGTTCTAGCTGCTTAAAGGTTGCCTGCATTCTTTGGTTCCTGGCCCTGTTCCTTCCCTAAAGCCAGCAATGGTGGGTTGAGTCTCTTTTACATCAGATCACTCCAACAGTGATTCTTTTGCTTCTCTCTTCCACTTTTAAGGGTTCTAGTAATTATACTGAACTCACCTAGATAATTCCAGAATCACCTCCTTATCTTAAAGTCAGCTGATTAGTAACCTTAATTCCATCTGTAACCTTAATCCCCTTTGCCATGGAGCATAAAATATTCGTAGGTTCCAGGAGTGAGGATATGGACACCTTTGTGGGGCAGAAGTGGGATGAGGTGCATTATTTTGCCTCCTGTAGGGTATGTTGTGCTGGATTTTGAAGAGGATTTGGAAAACTATCAAAACTTTCTTTGCAGTGAAGCGATGGTGGCCTGTTTACGTTTTAAAGGATCACTCTGCTGCATGTGGGGGTGGCAAGCGAGCGACCCATGGGGGGACCTGTTGGGAATCTGTCAAAGCACTGCAGCTGAGAGATTTTGATGGTCTGGAAGAAGGTGGCAAGGTGGAAATGGACACATGTAAATGAATTCTGACTGTATTCCACAAGTAGAATTGCCATATATTAGAGATAGATTAAGAACAAGGGAAAATGAGGAATCTCATGTTTTTCCATGTTTTGTTTTGTATTTCAATGAAGAAGAGCACTCGCTGTAGGAGGGGGTGGTTTGACACATTGCTGTGGAGGAGATAATGAATTCAGTTTGTCTTTGCTGAGTGACATCAAACAGATGTCCAGTAGGGTGTTAGGTATACATGCCTGGGCTTCAGAATGCACAGTCCTACTTTTTTCCCCCCAAATATAACATTTATTCCTCCAAATGCTTTTGAGAGATGTGTTTGGTATTTGATAAATCTCTCCTGTGCATATCTTCCAATTTAGTGATAGGAGCCTTATCAGGGTTCTGCTCATGGACTAGTCTATGCTAATCACCTTGACATTTTGTATTCATTTGGTGTGAGAGGACCGCTTTATCCTGCATTGATGGGGACACTTGTTTCTAATGAGAAATCTGATGAAATCAGGTGCTTTGAATACAGAACATGTACAAACTTTTGTAGCTTTATAATTCTCTTGGAGTTTGTCTTGTCCCTTTAGGAGAACACCATGGTTGGTTTTGATGCAAAACCACATCTGATACTGATTTCTAACTGATAAAGATTTCACTTTAAAATACTTCAAAAGGGAAAAGTGACATTTTCCAGTGGGAAGGTGGGAGAATGAGTCTTGGTCTGTCTTGAGGTCTCATACCCCTCGTCCACTCTGTTCTTTTTACAAAAGATCATCTCATCAGCAATTCAGGGGAAAAAAAAAAGGCTTTTCCTTCTTATTCTCATTTTCTGACATTCTTACTCTACAAGTCATTATTAATGGAGAAAATTCTGCCTATTAGGTAATCTGTGTCTTCCCCTAGCCTGGTGATATTTCATTATCATTTAAATATGCCACCCACTGCTCCTTCTAAAACCTTTTGAATGGAGGGTCATTAGTGGATTTTTTCCCCCTAAATTATGCTCAGTGGTTGTTAAAGCAAGTTGGTCTTCAGTGAAGCTCTTACCACATAGAAGAAGTGAAGTGGGGATTGAGATAATTATCTGGGTAATTCAGCCTCCTGTTATCTCTCTTGAAATGGAACATATTTCTCATTCTCTTTTTCTTTCTTCCCTTTCATCCCTTCTGAGTTATCTTTGCCAAAGAAAGACAATCATGTTTCCATGCTGCCTATAGAATGTAGCAAATTTAAAAAAAAAATTTTTTTTTTAATGTGCTACCTATTTTTTTAAAGGCATGTCGAACTTCTAATACTACATATTAAAGCAGGACTCATCTCATGATCTGGATCAGCCATTTTTCTCAGTCATTTCAGGGGATGCATTCTCTTTTTCCATGTTTAAGATTACCTCTGGGTTGAGGATTTCTCTAAACTTGGACTTTGTCTTCATTCTTGAGGATCATAAACCCTTGAGAATTAAAGATGCTTCTTCTGGTGTAAATTCCTAAAGGTTTTCAGCAGGTCTTTCACTGTTATGAATGTCAGCTGAGCACACTCTATTTTTAATCTTTGTGGGATGACCTTTCCAGGGCACCACTGAGAGCCGTGAAAGGAAGTGATCAATCATTCTTGATTCCATTTCCCATACCCAGTGCCAAAGAGTGGTGACTGTCTCTGGAACATGGAAACCACCACTGGAGGATCAACTTCGAGGGCAGGCACTTCTTGGTCTTAAGCAATCATCCTGGGCCTCAAGTTTTCATCTGTAAAACAGGAACAAAATATAACAACATTTAAGGTATGTGATGGGGTCTGTGATCAAAGGAGTGAGACTGATACAAAGCGAAGTCAAGCAAAGCTTTATTTCGCGCCAGCACCGAGAATCAAACCGACTGGTTGGGGCCATCCCTTATGGAGAGAGTGACAACCCCCAGCTTCACAGAGTAGCTTTTATAGAGCAGAGGCCACGTGGTTGAGCCTGGCCAATGAAATTGTCTCCACCTGGCCTGACTCGTCCTTGCATTCTGGGCTCTGTTATCTCCCCCTGACCTGACCCCTCCTTGTATTTGGGCTCTGTTATCAGGGACTGGCCGACCATATTTTACTGGTTTCCTGGACTTGCTTCTAAGTAAGTTCCTGTGGGGGGGGGGGGCAGGGTCTGTTTAAGTTTTACTGCACAAACAACAAAATGGCTGTTCACCTAAGATGGAGTCGCTCTGGCTAAGTAGGCCCTTACAGTATGGTAATGACAAAATGAGATTTTTTTTAAAAAAATGAAGACACTATAAGACATGTGAAGTATCCCCCTATTTGCCTTCTCCATGTCCCCCTTTCAGTGGATCCCAGAAAAGCAGCTTCTGTCATCCTTGTCACACAGTCGGAGTCCCAGCGATGAGGCAGACATAATCCCAGGAGTGAGGGCAGTTTGGAGAACAACACTGAGTCCTCACCCTCATGGAGCTTACACTCTAGAAAAGGAATCAGAATATAACAGATAAGCAAGTGAATACTTATTATGGTGCCAAAAAGCGATAAGGACTCTGAAGAACAAGAAATCAAGGGTGAAAGACTAGAAGTGGCCAGAAGCACCATTGAAGATCATGTCTGGATAGTGTCAGGGAAGCCCTCTTTGAGGATATGGTTTTTGAGTAGAGAGCTGAAAAAATTCCGTAACTGTGGCTTGTCTTGAGACTGTTGATTTTAATCAGGTCAGATGCTGGCTTCTCCTGTGTATCGCTAGAATAACCTCTTCATAAGAATGGTGAGGCTGAGTTCATTATTTACTGAATTAAAGGAAAGCACAAGCTACCTCACCAACGTCTTATCAGCATCTTGGGGATGGGCAAGGTCAGGATAGTCATTGAAATTTAGAAGTCTATTGAAGGTGGGTCTTTCCACATGGGTCTTGCTTAGGACTGGGTAAGAAGTATGATATAATAGTTAAGGACTGGTGGACAGAACAAGGTAAGGATATTGGGATGAGGAGTTCAAAGAGTCTTGGGGTAGAAGAGGCTATTTGTTGCTTTTTCAGGAAGTTTCTGAAATGAGCAATAAAGTCATTTGGGTTTTTAATTTCTGGGGCAAGAGTTTCCCAAGGTTGTAATGTTATATGATCAAGATGGTAGCATAGTGAAGTCACAATAGTGTAGACAGTGAGCAGTAGGTAGTTGATTCTCAAATACCACCATCATCATAATCTGCTGAAGTTTATTGCGGGCTTTTTATACCCTGAACACTATGCTTCATACTAAGGATACAGCTAGGGAAAAAAATAGGCATGTTTCTTCTTCCTCATGTAGCTTATAGTCTCCCTGTGGAAAAAGACCCTAAACAAATACTAATGTTAATAATTAGTTATAAATGTGATAGATGCTGTGAAGGAAAAATATTACTTACTATGACAGTGTAGTGTAAGTTAGGAGGTTCTGAAATGGTGTATGTGTCTGATAAAAACTTCTTGACTATGCATAGATGCTAACTGGAAAAGAGGCATGGAAGGGGTTGGAAGCAGGGGACTAAATTTTAAAGAGCGAAGAGAAACAAAATGTTCCCATATATCAGTAAATATTATATCCTTACGTTGACACACAGGTTGGCACAAATAATATCCTAAGATAGATTCACGGTACAGCGTGACAGTGTTCGGAATCATCCGCATTGACACAGTCAATCAGCAATTGCTTGGCCCATTCTTCTAACTAAACAGGAGTTGTTTGTTGAAAGAATGACTGACTGTTGAATTAATCAGCACTGTTGAGTTCCTCAGTGACCTCCAACAGCTCATTTGCTTATGCAAAGCATACAGAAGCTTGCTAGAGGACTTGTTTTTATCCTAGCCTAGTCCACTCAGGAATACAAGGAAGCTGGCAGAAATGCCTCTCATGGTCATGCCTAAAGAGTGGAATGAGGATAACCCAGCCCATTGGTACCAAGTGATTGATGCTATCCTAGGTTTGGGGCTAGCAAACAGAGAGGAGCTGGGAGTGCTCCGAATGAGGTTATATCTTAATGAATTGGTCTCTGTGGTTTGAGGTCTCCACTCTTTGCTTTAAGCACTGCTAGAGATGAGATTGCCTTGTGATGAAATATAGGGCATACATGGGGTCAGACTGTCTAGGTTTAAATTTCAGCTCCAGCATTTAGAAGTTGTGCAGACCTGGCCAAGTTATTTAACTCCTTCTTGCCCAGTTGGCCCATCTGTAAAAAGGAGATGGTATCAGTGACGTCATAGGGTTCTTGAAGGATTAAGTGAAATACTTCTGTGAAAGGCCCTTACAGAGCCCAGTATATAGTCAATACATTGTATGCATTGCATATGACAGGTGTTGCCCTTATGTCAAAGGAGAGCTCTCCATCCCGCTGTCGCCCTGGACACATCCTGTGAGAAAGAGAACAGGAAAGAGCTGATTTCAGTCATCTGGTGCATTTCAGGGCATAACAATGGACATAGGCAAATTTGCTTGTATTTGGAAATCAAGCACCAGCAAAGAGATTCTTATCTTGAGATTTGAGTCCTGATTTTATCAAGATCTTTTTTTTTTTTTTTAAAGATTTTATTTATTTGACAGAGATTACAAGTAGGCAGAGAGAGAGGGGGAAGCAGGCTCCCTGCTGAGCAGAGAGCCCGATGCGGGGCTCGATCCCAGGACCCCGGGATCATGACCTGAGCCGAAGGCAGAGGCCTAACCCACTGAGCCACCCAGGCGCCCCTTTATCAAGCTCTTGAAGCAGGTTTCTTCATGGAAAGGAGTAACAGTTGACGTGGGTAGCTGGTGGTATGTCATGGGTTGTGGGTGTCTTTTTTAAGTACATATGTGAAATAAGCCTTTCTCTCTCTGAAGCTGAACCAAGAACACCTTTATTTTGACTTGACTTTTAGACAGGCTTAGAGCAGCTAGAATAAAGCAGGAAAGTGCTCTTCAGGACTCAAAACAGATAAAACTTTTTGTCATCCCCCACCTTGCCAATGAGCTGAGTGTGGAATTCACTTGGCTGATAAGGCTGGTGGCATATTTTCTCTTTGAAGTTTTATCAGATAAAAGTTATACAAAGCCCTGTTTACCATCCACTCTCTGTTTCAAATGAATAAAAAACAAAAATCTTAAAGATGTGAAAACTGTGGTGAAATCATGTGCTTCGAAAAACTCTGAATGAGTAAAAGCTAGCCAGTAGCATTAAATAATGAGGATGAATTAAAAGCTCAAATGTTAAAATCCCTTAAACAAAACCTTAGAGAAAAGCTCCCTTCTTGGCATATATCTTTAATGGGTGGCAAACTATTTTGGATAGTTTACCAGGATAATACTAATATTCCTAGTACTCCAACTCCAGATTGCAGAGAGTACAGGTACAGTCTTAGTGAGAACACACTTGTGTCTCTGGAGAACGAACCTGGCACGAAGAATGAGTGCTAAGCAGAAAATCCATGGCATTTCCCATGAGAAAAAGAGCAATGTGAGTTGTGGGCCAATCGCCCAGGGTCGCCTTGGCTAACTCCACAATTTCTATTCATTGTTTTTCAATACTTTTGGAAGAGAGTGATTAATGAGATTTCCAACCTAAAGGATTCGGAAGTTCATGGAGATAAGATAGGAAAGAAATTTTATTTTTTTATATATAGAGCCCTTGTTCACTACAGGGGGTGGCACTGGGGGCCAGTTGGTGAGCTAAACAGCTGGAGATCTCTGGGGTGAATTTCGTGTGTGTCCCTTATTGACAAAACAACTGGAAAACACTGACTTTATTGTTAATCACATTGCTGTTCTCAGCTTTCTTTTTCAATGTCCTTACAATTCCAAGAAATCACAGATTCAAAAAAAGGGGTCCTACAGTTAGTACTGGATTAAACGTGTTCATGGCATATAGAAAAAACTAAAATGCAGAATTCATACAAAACACAGTATAATCCAGAATGCAGTCCCCAACTTTCCTGTAAGTACTCATTTTGACTTTATTATTTACAGAGAATATTTGCTTAACTAAAGTGGTGTTTGAATGCCAAAAATGACACCCATGTATCTACATCTATACCTATCTAGCTATGAACCACCCTTTCCTGGTGACTTTTTAAATTCCTTCTCTGTTGGTAATTACTACCACTTTGTGAGTACTTAATGGGCACCAAAGCATTTTTCATATATTCTCATTTTTAGTCCTCATTAACAACCCTAAGAGGTAGGTGGCATTAATTCTATTTTACAAATGAATTCAAATGAATTTTACAAATGAGTTAGAAGCAGGGCCTGGAGAACTTGGAGGCCTGTGCTTTTAATCAGCATACTGCTCTGCCTCCCTTCACAGTTGGTTGCGTGGCACCTGGTCCTCACGAGGACATGCATAAAACAAAGACCACACACAGTGGGCACTTGACTGACATGTAGGAACCAAAGCAAAGTTGTGATAGGTCACTTTATCTGTCCACCTTTTCCTGTTCCTTTTTCATCACAGTATTTGGCAAGAATTTATGAAGCAGGAGTCTATGGTATAAAAGAAGGATGTGACAAGAGTTCCTGTCTTCTTGAAGAGGCAGAGTTAGCTTACATAGAAATATATGTACTCTTAACAAGAGGATATTTTTGTGCGTGCTTAATAAATACACAGCCGTGTAAGCATGTTTATGCATACACGTGTTTGAATTGTATTATGATATATTAAATAAGTGTTATTTAGTTCAGAAACGGGAGTAAAGATGAGGACATTAGCATTTCTTGAAGCCTGCAAAATGCTGGGTGCTTTGCACACATGACTTCACAACATGCCTGCAAGATACATACTTACTTCACAACACACCCACACGTGTGTATTATTTTTGTCATTATACAGTGGGATAGTATAGGAGAGATTACGTAACTTGTCCAAGTTCAAAGAATTAATATACAGCAGAGCCAACATTTGAATCCATAATGGTATTTACCCAAACTCACCTTCCTTCTTATTACACTTCTTTGCCTGCCAGGCAAGGGGAGTCGTTAGAATGATCTAGAATACTGCAGATGGATAAAGTGCAATGGGTAGTTGATAGAGGTTTTCTCCAATCACTCTACACAATAAAAAGCAGGCAGCTCTCTCAAGGCCCAAAACAACCTGCCCTATATCTTCTGCTGTATTTTTCTCCTTAGCTCCTACCACCATCTACCATATTATATATTAACTTGTTCCCTTTCACTAGGATATAAGTACTATTTAAACAATGCCCTTGTTTCTTTCATTGCTAGGTCCCTTGTGCCTAAAATGGTACGAAGTATTGAATATGATATTCAGTTCTTATCTGTTGAAATAATGATCACGTTTATGATTGAATGTAATTATGAGAAATGATTGACATTTAGTGTTTATGGGTAATGATTATGATGACCTAGGATCAGTCGGGAATGATGATTACCGTGGAACTTTAGCTTGAAAATTTCCTGAAGCCTTTTTTATTTTTATTTTTATTTTTAAGCCCAGGGAACAGAGGGTTGTGAGCTATGAGTGGAGGGAGTAAAAACAAAAAGATAATAATCTATTTCTTTTTGCTTTGGGTTACCATGCAACGTCATTGGTTACTTTTAGAAATAATTCATACAACGCTAAAAACGGATATTCTGTGTGTTTGGAAATGAGAGGCATTCATCATATTGAAATAGCTAAAACTTTTCAATCCCATCCATTAGCTCAGGAAGCTGCAAGTTGGTGCTGTGCTGCCTTGCCTATCTATTTAGTATTTGCAGACAATCAGGGTACAGTACAAAGCAATTTGTTTTTATATAATTTCCTTCATGCTTGCAAACACAACATGCATCACAGACAGAGTCAGCCATGGGCTAAAGAGAAAAAGGGATGATTTAAAGCAGGAGAGTGGTTCATTTGCTTTGGGGTATGAGAAGCAATTATTTCAATAGGCCAGCGAAGTCAGGTGGACCCATTGGCCCGCTGCTTTCTTGGGGCCTGCTTTGCCCAAGTAACTTTTTCTTTTGCAAAGGATTTCTTACTGAGCCATAAATTTTTTTTTTAAAGATTTTATTTATTTATTTGACAGACAGAGATCACAAGTAGGCAGAGAGGCAGGCAGAGAGAGAGGAAGGGAAGCAGGCTCCCTGCTGAGCAGAGAGCCCGATGCGGGGCTCAATCCCAGGACCCTGGGACCATGGCCTGAGCCGAAGGCAGAGGCTTAACCCACTGAGCCACCCAGGTGCCCCAAGCCATAACTGCTTTTAATGTGATGAAGGCCTGGTTTGCCTCGTACAAACCTGGAAGCAGTATTTCCATTTCCCCCCACTTTCCCCAAGATCATCTGCCCCAACGTGGAATCACAATTAGAAGTACTGCTACTTTTATCATCTGTCCTGGGTTTGAAATGCACTTGGCTTTCAGCCATGTTTGAGAATCTGATCTTCAAATAAATTCCCTTTATAGCTCTATGACCACTTTTCGTTTATTTATGTATTTGTTTGCTATGTATTTGAAGAGAGGATTAGCTCATTTGCCTTTCTGGGTATACGTTTTTTTTAAACTTCTTTTGTGTTTTACTGACAGATTAAAGATGTGGTGACATATATTCTCTTTGAGTCCTCTTTGAGGCATTTATTCAATTTCTGCAATAATCTGCAAAGTAATAAACTGCTGTTAAATGTCAGGCATTGTAGTAGGGTTTAGAGCTTTAGAGAAGGATAGATATAGGGATGGGCTCAGAAGCTTTCTTGACCCTAGAGAGTTAAGGAAGATGGGTCCTTGTACTCAAATCCATTGCTTGTGAGGGATTTAAAGACTTCTCCATGACTCCTTTGAATTCAAAAGGGCTTTTATCTTATGGTCCCCTATATCCTTGTTTTTGTAGTGTTACCTGGGCATTTGAACCCTGCTATACAAATTCTTTGTGACACTGGTCTTTTAAAAATTCACCCAAACTAGTGATGAGATTAGCAGATGTTCATGAAGATTAGAACAACATCGGAGTGTTCATGTCTCATAAGGCACCATCCACATGACTCACTGCTATTCTCCAGAGTCCTCCCAGCTTTTCTTGCCTTCAGCAAAGAGCCTGGTTGTGTGACTTCGCTCTTTTCACTTTTAGTCTTCCTTTGGAGACCAATAAATGCATAAATATTTGGGACACCTGGATGGCTCAGTGGGGTAAGCCTCTGTCTTCTGCTTAGGTCATGATCCCAGGGTCCTGGGATCGAGCCCCGCATTGAGCTCTCTGCTCAGCAGGGATCCTGCTTCTCTCTCTCTCTCTCTGCCTGCCTCTCTGCCTACTTGTGATCTCCCTCTCTGTCAAATAAATAAATAAAATCTTTAAAAAATGCGTAAACATTCATCATCCTGCAGAACACACTGCTGAGGCTCTACCTTCTGCCATCCTCCATTCTCAGTTGTTTTTACACACACTGTTTATAGGTCTGGAATATTTCCCCTCCCCTAACATCACTAATTCTCTAATCCACTTGTTTTATAAGTTGGTGGTGCATCAACAGTGTTTACCACAATGTCTCATAGAAGGTGCTCACTAACTAGTGAAGGGATCAATACATGAATGAATCAGTGGAATGGAGTGAGAGTTCTGAGATTGCCATTGAGATTGCTTTGCCCATCCAATGGGTCCACATGCTGTGCAGATTCATATCTGCAAATGATATCCATGGGATAGTCACAGGTTAGTATACCCGCATGTGTTTTCTTCCTCTGATAGCTGAAGGGACCTAGAAGCCATGACACCCCAGCTGTGTGAGCACACCTAGCATCTAGGTCTTGGTGTCTAACACCATTTCCCAATATTGAGTTAAAATGGCTGATTCTAGGACTAGGACAGGAAATACACAAGATAAGCCAGGAGGGGATCTGGTACTACCAGAAAATATGGAAGTACTCAGATAATATAACGATGGTCTGTGTCAGGGAGATAGAGGACCCTGAGCTCTTTCAAGGGCCAAAGCTGGAACAATTGGAGCAACAAAACAAGGTAGTATTGGATTATGGCCTAAAGTATAATACAAATATTCGTAAGTTCATACTCATGATACTCATGGTACAAGTAAATGCTTTAATAAACTAACAGATGGGGGGAAGTAGAAGAAACAAATCTCCTGTCTAGCAGAATCCCAAATAATGTATGTGCATTATCCCATCCTCAAAGAGGTGAAGCATAACTCTGCATCTCAATTATTGACTACACCTAGTGATTTTTTTCCCCAAAGAGTACAATACAGAAAGGGGAAGACGATAGGACAACTTTACAGTAGAGAAACCTGATAGATACTTCCTCAGCCAGGAGACCAATGTTACATCAAAGTGATAACTCATTGATTGTTGGTACCCTTGTCAGTTCAGTGTAGGTACCCCTGATATAATGTGATGGAAATAGTCTTAACTTTAACCTTTGTGGTCTTCCTTCGAAAACCTATCACCCCACTAATCATGAGAAAAATATCAGACGTGTCCCAAATCCCAAATGAGGGTCATTCTAGAAATTTCTGAGCAGGGTCTTCAAAAATAAGCAAGAACTGAGAAATGGGCATAGCCAAGAGGAGCCTAAGGAGACATGATGACAAAACTACCATTACTTTAATATCCTAGATAGGATCCTAGAACAGGAAAAGGATACTCGGTAAAAACTGAGGGAATCATTTTAAACGAGGACTTTAGTTAATAATAATGTATCACTACTGGCTCACTAATCTGCCAGATATGCCCTACTAATGTAAGACAATAATAAGGAAAATTACTGTTGGGTATTGACTAAATGGGAACTCTCTGTAATTCTTCTGTAAATCCTAAATTGTTCAAAAAAAAAAAAAACCCTCTGTGGAAGGAAATTAAAAGCCATGGGCAGTCACCGCTGTGGCATCCAGTGATGGATTCCCTCTTCCTGGTGCCCTGAGCCAAGACTAAACTGTGACTCTGCTCTTCTGCACCTGGGGAAAGCTACTTGGAGCAGTATTCAGTCAAGAGTAGCAGCAGTCACTCTCCCCACACCCTCCCCTCGCATGCCCTGCTTGCGGATTTTATTTTCATTTGCTTCAAATAGCACTCAGCTGCTGCCACAGGCAAATATCTGGCTGCCTTGCACGCTGTTGTTCAACACACTGGGGGAAAATGAGCCTTCTTGCTGGAGTTTGGGTCCCTGAGCAGATAAACAGAAAAGAAAAATGGTGCGTGCAGGGGCGGTGAGGTCAAGGGGAAGCCTAGGAGCCCGATGATTGAGAAGTGTGTCCTTAACTCAGGGTTTGAGGAAATCCTGCCCTTCTCCCCTCTCTATTTAAACTATTCCTCGGACACCAAGAACACTACCCCAGTCCACACCCAGCTTTTTGGAGAGGGTAGCGTTGGCCTTGAGCATTTCCATTCCCAGGGTTTAGGTGTTGGAAAAAACTCTTCAGAGTCTCTAGCTTTCATGCTGGTTTTAGTGGTCTGCATATGCTCTTTTGTGCTTTTTGCTCTCTCTCTTTCTTTTTTTTTTTTTTTAATTTTTGAAAATTCCAGTATAATTAACACACAACATTATATTAGTTTCAGGTACAATATAGTGATTCAACAGTTGCAGACCTTATTCAGTGCTCACCACAAAAAGTGTGCTCTTAAACCTCTTCATATTTTTCACTCCCCCCAACTGCCCCAACGCCCCACCCCCTCAGTTTGTTCTCTATGGTGCTTCTTGCTTTCTGAGTTCTGTCCTGGGCTCTGGAAACATATTTCGGCTGAAACCAATGGTGCACAAAGACCTTCAGGAATCCTAGTGTGGTTAGGTAGCAATCTTAATTTCCATCTTCCAGAACTTCTTAGAATCCTATTGAGAGTTTAAAGTGAAGAGCAGGGGTGCCTGGGTGGCACCCAGAGGATTAAAGCCTCTGCCTTCAACTCAGGTCATGATATCAGGGTCCTGGGATCGAGCCCTGCATTGGGCTCTCTGCTCAGCGGGGAGCCTGCTTCCTCCTCTCTCTCTCTGCCTGCCTAATTGTGACCTCTGTCTGTCAAATAAATAAACAAATAAAAAAATCTTAAAAAATACAGTGAAGAGTAGGTTCTGGGGCTGCCCAGATTCACCCTCCAACAGTGAAGAAACCATTTAACCTCCGTGAACCCGATGTGCAGAATGGGGACATACTGGTACCTGCTTTTTAAGACTGTGAAGATTAAATGCACCGACACATGGAAGGGACTTTTAATGGTGTCTGGCATCTAGTAAATTCCCAATAAATGTTACCCCTCAGAATCAATTGCATATACTTGAAGTGTGCAGCAGTAGTATTTCTCATTTCACCTCCTCTTCATATGAGGATGTAGAAAGCTCTTGTCAGGCCTTGTCTTGTCTTAGAAGAAGATTAGAAGTTGCCACCTAAATGTAATATTTGTAATTGAGGGGGCTTACATTTTGTTTGGATTAATAATTCACTAATCAATCCCATAGGTAAAGATCAAGCTGAGAAATCTCATTTTTTTTCCATTATTAATAATTTGAATATTCCATTTACTGAGCGATTATTATGCGCCAGACTCTGTGCTAAGTGCTTTATGTGATTATGTCTAATCCTTCCAGCAGTAGGAGGGAGATACTATTATTCGTTTCACTTAACCTAACATCAGAGAGGTTAAATGACATTTTAAGCTTGCCAGGCTAGTAAGAGGTGAAGCTAGGATTCAGAACGGGGCTTACAGATTCTAGAGATAGTCTCCCTATCGCTACAGTCCATTGCTTCTGTTTGTTCAATAACCCAGGAAAGAAAGGTAAAAAAGAGGGGAGAGGGAATGGGGAGAGGGAATGAAGGAGAGAAAGTGCTATTTGCACATGTATGAACATTTAATGCCAGAGGGACATGCAGAGTTTGAAATATGTTAGGTCAAGGCTGAGATCCTAGAGTCTGTTTTCCTCCCTGTTTATCCGTCAGCTCTTTCGGCTTCCATGAAAGCTGGATTGTTTGAGTTTTCTCTCGGCCTTGGTCGAGGGAATCAGTCTCCGATAGTAAATCATCGGCTTGTTGCTGAGAAACATCTTCCGACCGCTTATGGTCTTCATTAATCCCTGAAGATGGAGATTCTCAGCCACTTGATAGGAAGATTTCCTGTGATGTGTATTATGGTATTTTCAGGGCTAGAGTATATTCTCAGAATGAGAGAAGCCCAAAGAAATGTTGTCTCTTGTGAGCCCCATGGGCTTAGAAACTATACTTTGCAATTGGTGTATGGATGTGATGAAAATCATTTTATCTAGGAAGCATTTCTTCATATCTGTTGTCTTTTATTCCTATCTCTACCTGCTTCCATAATTAAGTAGTTTTACAGACTTTCAGTCTGCTAATCCCTTACAGCCTAAATGGATCTGGCCTATAATAAGCCAACTAGGATTTGACCACCTACTATGTGTGCCTTGTGGCATAATCTAAGCCAATAAAAGCTTTGTGGATAGTTAAAAAAAAGCACTTGAAACAATTTAATAGTATTTATATAAATTATAAAACTTCATCCAGTGATTCAAATTAACATTGGAGTATTAGATCATTAAATTAATGGGATGTGATCTGTGTCCTCCAAGATTTCAAAAACATCATTTAAAAAATTGTTAATTAGAGAAAGTAGTGATTATAGAACATGAGAACCATTTTGGTTATTTTCAATGTGCTGTGTGCGATTATGTGAATTATTAACTCTGAGTAGCATTCAATTTAGTTCATTTCTGTGGCTTTATGAACTATTTCCAATCTGTATCTGTTCTTGTTTTCAATTAAAAAATATGACATATAGGGGCGCCTGGGTGGCTCAATGGGTTAAGCTTCTGCCTTCAGCTCAGGTCATGATCTCAGGGTCCTGAGATCGAGCCCCACATCGGGCTCTCTGCTCAGCGGGGAGCCTGCCCCCCCCCCCCCCCCCCCCGCCTGCCTCTCTGCCTACTTGTGATCTCTCTGTCAAATAAAATAAAAATTAAAAAAAATATATGACATATAGATTTCAGCCTGTACCTTGTAATGAAAATAAGAAAAAAAAAAACAAATTTCTTGTACTTTTAGATAATTGTGTAGTATTTCTTTGTAGAATTCTTTCCACTGTGTACCTGCCTTAAACACTATAAGAGATCATAATGTGCTAAATTTTTGCAAAGAAAATTTGGGCTTTTATTGACTGTATGGTTAATGCTAATTATACCTGCACTGCTGGAACCAAAAATTTTTTTAATCAAATTTATTGGGATTATTTTAACATTCTGAAACACATTGTCCACGCTATAATTGGAAGAAAAAATTGAAATGAAAGATAGATGCATTTGCAGCTTACATCTCAACTTTTTACTGTGGTTTGACATTGGACTGTTTTGAAACTCACTCTTGTGTTTTATAGACATGGGAATACCAGTCAATTCCATCCAGTATTATCATGCAGTTATAGCGTTCTGGGGAAGGATGGACCATCTATTAACTGACAGAGACTTCGTAGAGTAGGTTCTGCAATGGCAGGAGTATTTGAAATAATCCTTATGGAAGTGAATTTGCCCACCGTAGGTTTTAATACAATTATGCTCTGGTGTTAAGAAGCTGTTCATTTGTGTTTCAAAGAACAGTGGGGAAAGGGCCACTCTATCGCACAGCTTTGTGGGTGCCTTTACCTAGACAGCAGTGCATATGGCACCCCCTACAGGTGTGCAGTGTGAAATGTGCAGTCTCAAAGAATCCGAGTATATTCCAAGTTATTTAAACAGAAGACCAACGTCTTTGCTTTCACAGGGTCCTGGCACATCCTGCCTTTTATTCCTTTAGGCAGGTATATTTTTCACTTGAAGGGAATCTGAAAAGAGCAAACTGAGCCCCGTGGTGAAAATTTTAATCCTATGCACTCCCCTTGTAATATATTTTCAGCTTCTTATGTATTATAGATACGTAATATTGACAAAGTAACTGGTAATTATGTCATCAGGTTAATTTCAGTCACTGAAACAGGCTCAGAAGAGATAGGACATGGGTTGACAAGAACAGAGAAAAAAATTTGATACCTGAAACATCGCTGAGGGAGGCAAATTTGGTGGATGGGTATAGACACGAACTCAGACACAGGGAACATGGCTAGGAGCATGCTGAGAAAAGACACTGGCCAGAGGTTCTAAAAACTGATGAGTTAGGATCCCCTGGAGAGCTTTGGAGGCACCCTCACTCCTTTAGACCACTTGGATCAGAATGTCTGAGGTGAGGACATGGCATCAGTCTAGTTTTCAGATGTCCCCAGGTGTTTCTTGTGCACGGTCAGAACTGAGAGCTGATGGGCAACGGGAGCTCTAAGAAGGGAAAATAAGTACAGGGACCCCACTTCTAGCCTGCCTGCCTTCCTGCCTTCCTTCCTTCTCTCTTTCTGTCATCCATCCATCCATTTCTGCACCCAGCAAATAGTTATTAGGAATGTCCTGTGTGCTACCCACTGGTCTACTAGTTGGAGATAAAACTGAGAACAAAGCAGAAAAAAACCTATTTCTGGGAGCTTACATTCTAGCCTACTCAATCAAACCTTTCTGACTCACTAGAAATCAAGCTTGGGGCTAACTACAACATACAACCTTTCATCAAAAGCACACAGAAAATAATTTTCATTGGGTCTTATTTTGGATCACGGAAAGGAAGTCTTGCCCCATATCACCCCCCCCCAATCCAGAATTTAAATTATAAAAACTTTATGTAATGGATTCATGTCACTACTATTTGTGTATTTTACCTATTTGAACACCCCACCACTTTTCCCCATGTACTCCATACCTTCTTTTGCCTAATTTGTCCCCATACAACTCCTAACAAGAGGTAGAACTCAAAATGCCACGACGTTTAGATCTGCTTCCCAAATGCTTTGGGAATTTCCATAAAACTGAAAAAATTTCATGGTTAGGGGCTCCTAAGACTGAGGTAAGGTGCTAAACTTGTCTGCTATGAGGCCACCTGCTTGTGTGTCATCCACTGGCACCAGCCCAGGCATTTGTGTGCCAGGACACATGAAATTAAGTTTACCTGATGCTGCCTGACAGCAGCTTTCTGCTACAACGTGCAAATTAGATTAGGTTAAGGTAGAGGGCAGAGTTAATGGATGGCTTCATAGATTTGTACTAGAATAGTGATGGCTTTAACCAGAAGGTGACTGGTTATGGTCCAGCTTGGGTCATTGGTGCTCACAGCTTCCAGTTATTAATGCCTGTGCAGTGACCTGTCAGGTAACGCATGGTTTATTTTTCATTGGATTTTACAGTACAGCCCAACGTCACGTTAGTGGTGGGACTTCATTGACCTTTACTTTGGAATTTGAGGAAGGAAGGTCAAAGCATGAATAGGTGTTGGAGACTAAATAAATTTCTTGAATGTTGCTCAGCCCTCATTCCAGATGTGTAACCCATGAGCAAGGCTACACATTTGTGGAGCTGCCGCCTGGGAACGGCACCCCTTGGGCAGAGACTGACACCACCACTTGGTCTCTCAAGGCATGCTGGCACAGGCATCACTCAATATGAAATGATCTAATACAGACTTGAAAATCCAACAAAAGGATTTTTTTTTAAGTTAAAGGAACTGAAAGTTGCATCCGCCTCATTAAAGCTCAGTTGTCTTCAAAAGCATTTTTCACTTCTATTGAAAAGCAGAAATTCTCAACTTCATCCAATTTTTGAAGATGCAGTGTTCAGTTATGTCATAAACATTAGTAAAGCATCTATAGCACAACTTAATGACATCTTATCCCAAGCTATGGCTTAATGGCATAAACAAAGAGTTGAGGAAAAATTAAATTTAAATATTTACATAAAAACCTAAATCTTTCATTGGAAAGTTGACCAGTGATGCATAGAAGGAAACAGAAATAACTATCAAAGGGATTAGAGAATGATCTAGAGATGTACTTGGATGGGATTGATGGCTTTATTTATTTGTTTAAATTATTGTTTCTTTGTATAATTAAGTTTTAAACTACTCCCATTTCTAGTATGGTTGAGTTTGTTTCTGGCAAGAATGAGTGTTGTATTTTTGAAGGAAACAGCAACAAAAAATGATTTAGAAACTAAATACCATTTTTAAAGTTTCTGAAGATTAAATAGGAAAACACTTTGGGGCTTAGCTAACAGGCTAAAGGGAGAAACGAATTTCACATAAAAATCAATCGCTCTGTTCACTGACACCCAGTGACAGAAATAATAATTGTGTCCATGTAAAATCAGACCCCCTTGTTACTTTTTAATGAAGTCTGTCTGATTCTGTGATATTTTTGGCTTAGGAAATGAAAGAGATGTTTTATTAAATGAAACTAGGTCTACATAGGTAAAGAATCTGAATATGTGTGTAATCTTACACTATACAATAAAAAGCAAATACTGAAAAAAATTAGAGATACAGACTTATTTCCCCAAGAAGCCTTATCTTTGCTGTCAATGGAATAGTGGCCTGTGTTTTGCATTTGAACACTGGCAAAAGGCCACTGGAAAGGAAAGAAAGGTTTACCCCCTCTTGGATCCTTATGCCGCAGCGTCTGTTCCCTGCTGTAGTGAGAAGTCCAACTATCCTTTGCAAGCCAAGAAAAATAGGACCTTTTTCAAATGGTGTGTTGCTAAGATGCTGGCAGAATGCAAAAGTGCTTTCCCCAAACAGTATAAAGCCCTTTACCTGTTTAAAGCTTGTTACTTGGTTTGCCAAGGTAAAAAAGACAAAAAAACAAAAAACCAAACAAACAACTTTTGTTACAGTGTTTTCTGGATTTTTCCTTCTTTCCTTCCCTTTTTTTCTCTCCCTTTGTCTCCCTCTCTTACCTCCCCTCTCCCTCTTTCCTTCCCTCCCTCCTTACTCTCAAAGTTAAAGCCCTTAGTACAACCTCAGCTTTATTATTTTTAACACTCACCTTGCCAAGGGGAATAAAATTGTAAGGGAGCTTCTTCTTCTTCTTCTTTATTTTATTTTATTTTTTTTTAAAGCAGACCTCATCGATCCTTGATGCAGGCCCTGGATGGGAATCTTCAGTTGCCCATGTTTTCCCAGTGTTCATGTGGATGTGTGTGCATGTGTCTATGGGCATGTGTCCACACACACTTTCATAGACATGTGGTCATGTCTGTGTGGTCCATCAAGTTCTTTAGTGTTGAATGTGATGTATTTGGCCAAATAACTGTGAGGGAAGCATTCCTTTGTGTAATTCCTCACCCTGAATTATATACTGAGCCCCTGCTTATGAAAGGGCGTCTAAGAAATTCCACTGGGTTAAAAAGGTAGACCTTTTGTTCCTCTCTACCTTGTTTGTTGATTTGAGAGACAGAGACGGAGGCAAAGGCAGAGGCAGAGTGGAAGGAACTCCCATAGTAACTGAAACAGGGTGGGATGTCACCCTTTCATCATTTTTACCTAGTTCACAGTACCTGCTTCTGTCCAGGACTACAAGAAGGAATGTCAATGTGGGTGTGTGACAGTGTGAGTGGAGAGGGTAACCTCCTTAGACTAGCATCTCACAGGGAGAGTTCTTGGCAAAGGCACATCAAAATTAATGAGCCTAAAATGGAATTCACCTTAAAAAAAAAAAAGAGCTTCTGAAAAAATTAGCTTTCCTTTTAACAGTCTGCCTGTGCTATAGGAGCTATAAATCTGTCTGGTAGGGTCCTCTGTTCTTAAAATAGATAAAAGATGGATGGATGGTTGGATGGATGGATGGAGGGATGGATGGATAGGTAGATGAATAGATGGATGGATGTATATATACATGTGTACACATTTACCATCCTTAAGTAGGTACATCTTTTCTCTTCAAGTCTGTCTGTCCCTGGGGAATAGAGCGTGGGAATGATGGGATATGCGATAAGATTGTAATAAGGTGCAGAGAATGATACTACCTCACCTCCAGACTCTTCTACGTATGTTTTGAGGCATTGTTATGCCATGGAAAGGACACAGATTTTCGAGTCACCAAAATCTGGATTTAGATCCTGACACTACCCCTTTTTACCTTGAGTAGCCTTGGTCAAGAGAGTTAACCTTAGTTTCCATGTCTGTAAAATGGAAGTAATTTTTAGTTATGGAATTGTTGAGAGAATTAAAGGATATCTATTTCTATATCCTATACCTGTTACTTAGACCACTACCTATACGTAAGGCCTAACTCATTGCCTAGGATCGAGAAGGCACATTTTATAAATGGAGGCTGCAGCTACTACCTCCACTGCTCCTAGTTATCTTCTTTTTACTCTCTCCTCCCCGTCTTAATATTTTTTTTCTACAATACTTTTTAGAGATAGAAGTCACATCTTAATTCCTTTGGCTTCTTACTCAACTTTCTCTAGGTCTCTGGCTACCATCGGTGGCTAGTTTCTGTCTTTCTGTCTCTATCTCTGTCTCCCGATATCTGTATCTGTATTAACAGTGGTAGATACAGCTCTATATCTAAAGGTCGTTCTGCATTCACAGTTTGCAGAGTTACAATTGCAAATATTTTGATCAAATTTCCCTTGACATTTTGCAAATACTACAAACACTATGTCTCCCACCCTTTCCCCCCATTTTTCTACTTTTTTTCTATAAACAATTTTTATTTTTAATTTCAAGGTTTGAAGATAACCTCAATTGTATGTTTTCTTCAAAAATAGTGAAATCAGAAGCATCAAAATACAAAGGTGGCAGCTTTACATCTCAACACTGACAGACCTTAAATCAACTGTTAAAATGGATGCTATTCTTAAAAATTAATGTAACAAATGATCTATAAAGCAGTAGCAAATATATCATATATAGGAGACCATGGTGAGCATCCCTAATTTAAGCTAGAATTTTAGGAGTTAAGATGGGTTTGTTACCTGAGATGCAAGTCTAAGTCACCTTATCTTCTGTCCATTACCCTGCGGGTAGATGGACATGGCAAGGACCATTGTTGCCTTCGCTGGAGTGCCAGTAAGTAACAGTAGCTTACCATGTGCCAGATTGTTCTGTAAGCACTTTGCATAGGTTATTTGATTTTCACAGCTCATTTAGGGAATAGATGCTGCTCTTATCTCTATTTTATAGATCAGTCAGCTAAGCCCCAGGGAACTGAAATGACACCCTCAAGTTTGCAAAACTAGCATGAAGTAGACCCAGTAATGAACACCAGTTTCTTCCAACCCCAGGAGTACGTGCTCCTGCAC
Organism: Enhydra lutris kenyoni; assembly: GCF_002288905.1. NCBI lineage: Eukaryota > Metazoa > Chordata > Mammalia > Carnivora > Mustelidae > Enhydra > Enhydra lutris. Next base: position 10,735,314 of record NW_019154129.1, on the reverse strand, counting down.
TTTCCCATCTCACTGGACTATCCGAGTGGCTTTCTGTGTTGTGTATCATGTATGTGTGCCACTTTGTTTTTTCTCACAGCATGTGCACCATCAATAGTCAGCTCTTCTGTGTGTCTTCCACAGAAGTGCACGTGATGATGGGATGTTTTGCGAGGCATCTCTAGGCTTCTCTACGCTGTGCATTTGTGCATCCCACTGTTTCTTCCTCCTTCCATACTGGCAGCTTGTGGCTCCTCACTGAGCTTTGGAAGTGAAGGCTGAAGTTCTATCTCAATGAGGGGATAAAATCAGGGCAGAATGAATAAAGTGGGAACCCTGAGGTTGGCAGCTGGAACCCAGACTTGGATGTAGTGAATTATCAACAGGTCCTGTGTCACTGTAGCTTTTGGCTCTCTTGGAGTTTTTTCTTTTTCTTTTTCCTTTTTCCTTTTTTTTTGGGGGGGGGGCATTTGAAATTAGGTAATAGCTGGGGTGTTTTGCTTTCATATGATGGAAACCAATGCCTGCATGCTATCTATTGTACTTCTTGAGTAGGTAAGATGATTGCAAAAACAGAAGAGTGACTATGGTACCAGGAACAGAAAGTAAGGCATTTTAAAAGAGTCAGAACAACTGTGTCGTGGCTATAAAAACCATACCTATCTTTCCTTAGCTACTGGGGCTGCTTAAATTCTCAACTCCTGCTTTGAAACACAAACACCCTGTTGTTCTAACTTAAGTTTTTACCTGCAGAGTGGTGTAGGAAAATCCAAGGTCACTGTGGCAGGTAGAAACAGCCCAAAGTAAGACTTGCTTGTGTATTTGGCAAGGGGGCTGGGGAAAAGTCATAAAAAAAAGATTGGGGTGGTCCTCTCCATGCTGTGTGACCGCTTTGGGGTTCTTTCCAGCTATCTTGCCCCCTTCTTCTACTTCTCTTTGCAAACTTGACAGCTTCACTGACTGTTATGTTCAGGCTTAACTTTGAGTAATTGTACATATGAGGCTTGTTTTATATACCCTCAATAATAAATATTGAAAAGATCTCACCCAGGCATATAAAGTGGTGCTGAGTCCAGCCCTAGAAGCCAAGCTTGTCCAGTGCCACATGGGTCTTTTGTCTGGTAAGGCAGAATCGGGGAGGAGAGGTGACATGCTGACACATCCTGGTTCTCTGATCCATTCCCTACCACATAGACCAGAATGCTGTGTGTTAGACTTGGGATATTTTCCCCTGTGGTTACATCTATGGAGCTGGTTCCTGATTTGCACTTTCTCAGTTCTCTAGGTGTACATGTCTGTGTTCCTATCTCTCTTCAATTCATTGTACCTTCTTCAGTGCTTCCACGCTAATGGTTTCTCTGCTCTGTGATTGAAGCTTGCACTTTTAAGTGTATGTTCATCTAATCATTTTGGGGGTTGTTGTATGCAGTAGGTTCATTTATAATTTATTCCACGAATATTTATTAACTAGTCATATGTGCCAGGTCAAGTTTATGCATAACAGCTGTGTCAAGGGATAAGAGAGAAGGCGCCTCGCCTTCCTTTTTAGTGTTGGTAGTAGCATGGCATATAAGTTTTTTTTCAAGTTTAGAAGCAACCTAAACTGTCATCAAAATGAGATTGTAAAGGTGACTGGTGGGAAAGTAATATGATGGAATACGATGGAGCAGTGAAAAATGAACGAGTGGATGAATCTCAAATTTTAATGCTGGGAAAAAAGAACGACAACCATCAAATGGGTATATTACCACCTATGTGAAAGTTTAAAAACATGAAAAATATTGTGAAACAGATTAATATATTGCTTTGGCTATACAGGATACATACATAGGATATATATGTGTATACATGCATCTACACATACTTAGGGGGTTTCCAATCTGTTAGTAATATTTGTTAAACTTGGTATAGAAAACAGGTATTTGTATTCTATATTATTCTGCCGATATGCCTTAAATATTTGTATTCATTTTTTATAAATAAAAATTGATATACTTTCTCCAGATTCACCAGATTTTAAAGAACTCATGAATTAGTAGTCACATGTACTCTATAGACATTGGGTGGGACAGTGGAAAGGTTGAGGGGATTAATGAAAATAATGGAAAAAGAAAAACGCAGAAAAAGAAAAGGAAAAAAAATTTTTTGAGAACTTTTGCCTTAGGTACACCTCTGATTCCCAGTGCAGCTATTAATTAGCCCTAGAATTTGGAGGATAATGTTTAACTCAGGTGCAAGTTCTAGTTCACATGAGTTGGCCTTTTTAAACGTCAGGTTGTTAGGAAAGCATAGGTTCTTCCATTACCTTGAGGGGTGGTAGGAAAGCTCTGGATCTTGTAATTACCATGTTCATTCTCCCTTCTTTCTTTCTAAGTCTATTCACTCTCCAAACCTACCTCTGATGTGAAGTTTTCCAGTACCACTGATTTTCCTCTAAAAATCCCTTTCTACCCCCCAGGATCTTTGTACTTTCCAGCATCCTAAACCGTAACCTGTTGGAGCAAGAAAAAGTCTGGAGTCTATATGACCTAATTTATCTCATTTTATATAGACAAGGAAACTTTGACCTAGAAAGGATGAATGACCTGTATTCTGGTTCACACTTATTAGATATTTTAAAAATGTTTTTATCTTCAACTTACAGCAAAATTACAAGAATAATGACAATAACTTCCATATAGATTTTTCCTGTTTTGCCAGTTGTTTACATTTTCACTATTTGCTCTATCCTATCCTCTCTCTCTCTCTCCCCTCCACCATCTATCGATCTATCTGTCTATCACCTGCATACCTAGACATGGGTATAATAGGTATACCTACCTATTAGTCATCTGCCATTTCTATCTTTGTATTTATATTTACACACATACATATTATTTATTCTTAGCATGGCACCCTGTTATCCTTGCAGACTTCAGCGTGTCTAAGAACAAGAACGTATAACCTTACACAACCACAATACAGTATCAAAATCAAGAAATTTAACAAATTATACAATCCTATTAACTAGTCCATACTTGATTTTCTAATTTCATTGATTGTTCCCAGAATGTTCTTGATGGCAGTGATGCATGGCCTGGAATCCATTCCGTTGTGGATTTCATATAGTTGTCAGGTCTCTTTAGTATCCTTTGTTCTTTTTTTTTTTTTTTTAAGATTTTATTTATTTGTTTGCCAGAGACACAGAGAGATAGCACAAGCAGGGGGAGCAGCAGGCAGAGGGAGTGGACTCCCCTCCGAGCAAGAAGCCTGATGCGGGACTCGATCCCATGACCCTGGGATCATGACCTGAGCTGAAGGCGGACATGTAACCAACTGAGTCACCCAGGCATCCCACTTTAGTATCCTTTAATATAGGACAGCAACACAGTCTCACTTTGTCTTCCATGACCTTGACATTTTTTTAAGAGTTTTAGGCCAAATAATGATTTTGTAATTAATCTTTGGTTTACACAGGTATTCCTGGGTTTTCCAGCTTTTTCCTCAGGATTTGAGTCAGGGTGTATGTTCTTGGTGGGGACACTAGAGGAGAACCGATGCCCTTATTTTCTCAGTGCATCATATCTAGAAGCATGTAACGATTGGTGCTATTGCTGATGATGTTATCTTGATTTACTCTGTGTAGATGGTGTCTCCCAGATATCGCCACTAAAACATTTCCCATTGTAATTAATAAGTGGTTTTAGGAGAAAATGCTTTTAGGCTTTGTAAATATCCTGTTTGCCATCAAACCTTTCCTAGCTTCACCACCCACTGATGATTCTTGCCTGAGTAATTCTTACTATGATCGCTGTCACATGGTGGCTTTTCTAACCCCATCAGACGTACGTGTCTTAGTTGGCATTCTCTTTCCTTTTCGCATGTATTCATTTAATCATTTGTTTCAGTATAGAGTCATGAATTCATATTTTATTCAGTGAGTTGGAATCTATTGCTGTCATTGTTTGTTTCAGTGTTCAGAGTGGCCCGGATTTGGTGACAAGGAGCCCCTCCAAGCTGGCTCCTGTGTCCTTTTGGCATGTCCCCATCAATTTTTGGTGACATCTTCATCTTTTGACACCACAAGATGTTCCAGGCTCGTCTTGTACTGACTCTGCCTCAGCTGGAGAACCAGACATTTCTCCAAGGAGCCTTTCTTCCTTTTTAGTGGAGAATGGTATTTAGAAACAAAGTTCTAGATACTCGTGGTGTCCAGGTTCTCTAAATGGACACTTTGGGCAGAGTTAAGTAAAAAATAGACTCTTGCCACATAGACATCTGTATCTCTCTATCTTTGAAAAGCCATGAATTTATGTGATACCTCAAATTCTGATATAACACCACAGGATTTATTCTATCCCTTCTCCTTTCTAGATTTACAGCTTCCTTCCCAACAGTGAAACCCAGCTCCCATGGTTACTTATTTACTCAATCCTAGAATACACAGAAAACAAGTTCCAAAATGTTAACCCATACTACTTTGAAAAACCTTCCAAGTAGTGTTTGGTATTTGTTTACAGTTATTTTATCTTCAGAATGGAATGTATACATTCAAAATATTGTGTTCAAAGTTATATAGGTTAATTCATTTTTCCTTTTTTAATAGTATATATTATCCATTTATTAACAGATTTATTTTTCTGCTTATATTCCATTTTATTACTTTTTCTTTCATCCATGGTAATTATCTTTAACTTGGTTTTGTGTATGTCAAACGTTATCATCATTCCAAAAGTTCAAGTGATTGGAAAGTTGCACTTGCAGAAGTGTCATTCATCCATTCTAAATATTTTTGCTCCATTTCCAATAGTGCATAGTTGTTTTTCATCACTTTCTGGTTTATTCTTCTGTCCTTTTCCCCTCCAATAAAAAAAAAAAAAAAAGTGTGTTTTGTCACTTCACTTCTAGCTTATGCATAAGGCAGTACACTATCAGTTCTGCACCTCTTCCCCCCCTTTACCATGCCCACGTTTCAGCAAGGAGGCACAAAGCCATCATACAACTTGTGCCTTTAAGGTTCGTAAAATGTCAGCCCTCTGCATTTAGATATTCCATCCAAACACTCACATAAAAGCTTCTCTTCAGGCAGATGTAACAAACTTTTTTGTAGGGCTAAGCATACCTTTTAGTTTAGAATGAGAACACACTAGTGCATTTTTATTTTATCTAGGAATTATATCCTGGAAAACACTCCATGTTCACAGGGATCTTGCTCATTCTTTTTTATTGCTGCATAATACTCCATTATTCAAATGAGCATATATTACTGAACCAATCTTCTATGTGCCCATGTAAGTGGTTACCAAATATTTTGTAATTACAAACACTGATGCTATGAATCAGCTTGTCTGTCTGTTTGTCTGGCCTCCTGTTTGGAGCGGTCCCTGTAAAATGAATCTCTAAAGCTGAGATTGATGGATGATGAGATAAATGCATGCATAGTTGTGTTAGGTATTGCCAAATTTCCCTCCATAAGGACTACATTCCTGTTGCAATATATGAGAGTGCCTGTTTGCCCAGAACATTCCCAAAATGTATTTTCTAGGTTCAAAAAAATTGTTGTTGTTGTTTTTGCCTATCTGATAACACTTATCATTACTAGTATCTTTTACCAATCTTACAGACTGTGAGATCATTGAGGAAAGAGATTTTGTGCTTATAATCATGTCTGTATCCCCATTGCTTCGGAGAATGTCTGGTACAGAACAGATGCTTCAATACCAGTTGGTAAGATTGCTGGGTGACAAGATGGTTTCTTGGAAGGTAGTTGGGTGGAAGGACGATTTGGAGAAAGAGTGAGTAGAAGCACAGATAACTAGTTGTATGGTTAAATGGAAGGACTGTTGGGTGAGAGGGGGTTTGCATGTCTTTTTTTTTTTTTTTTTTTAATCAATATATGACATTTTTGGTTATACCTCTATGCTCACTGAGGCCAAACACTGTTGTATACATCATTTTCATGTCATATGGTCTTAGAGATAGTATTCATTCAAGATCTTCTGATTGTCTGAATACAACGATCAGGACCATTATAGTCATCTTTGAATTTACCGTTGACGTTCATCTTTGAACTTGTATACACCACAGTGCTTGGCACATAGGAAGTACCTAATAACTCAGTTTGTCGGTAGGTCAGTTGGTCAGTTACAGCAACAGCAAAGAGATTAGTTGCTCTATCAAAGAAGATGAAGCTGCTTTATCAGGTTTTTCAGCAGTGAGTATTGGCTTGATTCACTCTCTCTGGACTCACATTTGCCCTGAGATCATTTAATCACTAAGCTACTTAAATTAGCAGGTATTTTAAGAATGGGTGGGCCTTGGGCAGTCTTGTAATTTATTCACCAGATGATATAATCAGGGAACAAACTTTTGCCTTGGAACCAGTGTCTAATAGCACACAATTTGGGACCATTTGACGATCAGCAGTTGAAGTGACTGGAAGGAAGTCTATTAGGAGTTGATAGAAGGTGGGTATTTTAAATGGCCCATGTTCTGTAATACTTATTTAGCCATCTCTTTTTATTTTCTCACGGCAGCGAAGTGAGTAACAATTCTTCTCACACTGATATTATGAAATGAAAGGAATCTGATTTTGAGTGTGTATATATATATATATATATATATATATATATATATATATTCAATATATATATATATATTTTTTGTTTTTGGATCTGTGATAGGTTCATAATTGAAGCGTAGAACAGAAGATGAGATGCTCTTTAATTTGGATAAGAACACGTAGAGACATCACTCCAGATGAAAATGTCTTTTCCCAGATAGTTTGCATCCTGGCCAAGTGTCCTCGTAGGGAAGTAACATTTTCCCACCCAGAGCCCGGAAACAAGCAATTGTTACTGCCATGGGTTGGTGTTGAGTAATCGTACATGGTGGAGTGGGGTGGGGTGAGGGCATCCGAATTATAAAATGCCTTCCTTGGAAGTCAAATCAATTTTTATTCTTAATCTGTGAGCATGAGATGGGAACAAATAACTTCTGAGTGAAATAAAGATTTCTTAGGCTGTCAAGATTTATCTTATCAGTCTGAAGAGGTGGGATTCCTGTTAGCAACTGGCAGTTTTAAAAATCCATTCGCCTGAGGAAGTGTGAAAACAGCCTGCAGAACAAAGACTCTGAGCTCTTGCTGTATTGAGTTCCTATTTGCTCCTTTTTCGCACTCCTTACTTGAGACTTTGCCAGGTCTGAGGAGAGTGTATAGAGGCAGTATCAGAAATCATTTCTTTTGGGGAGGAAGTGTTTTGTGGTGCAACATGTTGAGGTTCTGTAGCCAAAACACCGAGGGAAATGGGGTATTTTCTGTGAACTTCACAAGTGGCCTTCTTGGGGGAATTCTCCGTGTCAATCTCTGAATGTTTTTATTGGCCATTGTTTTGCCACTGTGGAAGACCCCACCTTTCCCCCATGTTAACTTCTTCTTTAACTAACAGAGCCAAAGTAGATTGTTCCATGAAGGAAAGAAACCTGTTCATAAGCTGTTCATAAAACTTGTTCAGAAACTTGATTATCTCATTACCCTTAAGGCAAAACCCACAGAGGAGAATGTGTGGCATTTCTTGGACATCTTGAGGCAGATGATCACTTCTGGGCAAGGATAAGATGCCAGAACCGGTGGGGTGTTGGCTCCTTTGAGAACGCTCCGGGAAAGACCACTGTGTATTCTCTGCCCGTCCAATGAGGGTGAGACCCTACATCTCACAGGAGGATACGCTTGTGAGGTGCAGTCACACCATTGCTGAACAGCCCCTTGGACGCCAGCCAGCCCAGCCTCCTCATCCAGATGGGAACCTTGAGGCCTACCTTTCAGGACCACTGATTCACCCAAAGTCATTCCACTCTGGTTTGTGGCAGAGCCGGAATAGTACCCAGTGATTTCCAGGATCTCAACACAAAGGATATTCATTATGGACCGAATGCTCCCTACCTTTTCTCCCTCGTATCCCACAAATAAAAGTGAGAACATGGCCCCTTACTGGCCAGGGTCCAAAAGGATATTACCATACAGATGCCTATCTGTGGTTTTGGGGACCAGCAGGTGGGCCTTTGTTGAGGATTATCCATCCTACCTCCTCTGTCCCCAGCTCCCATCTCCCCTGCATTTAGTACTACTCCATCTCCCTATTTGACCTCATTTATCCCACATCCATAAAAATCCATTCCATGACTTCTCTGAGCAAACCAAACCCCTTCCATCTGAGTTTTCCTTTTATGATGAGCTCTCTTACAGCAATTATCCTGGTTGCGATTTTAGATTGATTTCTGTGATTCTTTGACTGGTTTCTCTCTCTCTTATTAGACTCTTATTTCCAGGAGATCAGTGGCTTAGTCATTTATATTTACCACTGCGTCCGCAGCTCCTTGCCTGGCTCTTCATGGGCAGATATGTTAGCTTCCTACAGCCACTTTAACAAAGTACCACAAACGGGATGCCTTAAGACAACAGAAAGGTAGTCTCTCACACTTCCAGGGACCAGAAGTCTGAAATCAAGGTATTGGCAGGGCCATCCTTCCATTGAAGGCTCTATGGGAGGATCTTCCCCTGCCTCTTCCAACTTTGGGGGTTTGCCAGAAATCTATGATGTTCCTTGGCCTTCAGACACATCACTGTAGTCTCTGCCTTGGTTGTCCCATGGCATTCTCCTGGCATCTCTTCACCGTGTCCTCCCTCTCTGCATTGTCTTTCCCGTGTCCAAATTTCCCTCTTCTGATGAGGACACCAGTCTTTGGGTAGGGCTCAACATAATAATTTCATGACCACTGCATTAGGTTCCTAGGGCTTCAGCAAGAACTGTTATAAACTGGTGGCTTAGAACAACAGAACTTTATTTTCTCCCAGTTCACAAGTCTCGCTGCCTAAAATCAAAGTGTTGGCAGGCCCATGTACCCTCTGATGGCTCTGGGAAAAATTTTTTCCTTGCTTTTTCTAGATTCTCATGGTCGTCAGGAATCTTTAGCATCCCTTGACGTGTAAAGCTTCATTCCAGTCTCTGCCCCCATCTTCACATGGCCTTCTCCCCCAGTGTCAGTGTATCCTCTGGCATCTTGTAAGGATGTAAGTCACTGGATCCCACCCTAATCCAGAATGACCTCATTGTACCCTGATTACATCTCTAAAGACACTATTTCTTTCTTTCTTTTTTTTTTTAAAGATTTATTTATTTATTTACTTGAGAGAGAGTTAGAGAGAGAGCATGAGAGGGGAGAAGGTCAGAGGGAGAAGCAGACTCCTCGCCGAGCAGGGAGCCCGATGTGGGACTGGATCCCAGGACTCCAGGATCACGACCTGAGCTGAAGGCAGTTGCTCAACCAGCTGAGCCACCCAGGTGCCCCAGACACTATTTCTAAATAAGGTCACATTGTGGGGTTCTTGGGGGTCGTGAATTTTGGGAGGACACCATTCAGCCCAGTAGAGTAGGCAGTACACATCTGTTGAATGAAGGTATAAATGACAGTGCCGTGGTTCAGTCCAGTCTTCACCATGGAGAATCGGGGAGTCACATATGAGCAGAATCCAGTGCCTCATGCACTCTGGTGGAGTTTCAGAAGGGTCAGGGTCGGTGTTGACAGAAATGAAAATTCCTCACCAGGGTGCCTCACCCTCTCTTAAAAGACTCTTCAAGATTGCTTTGCTGTCCTTCTCTCCTCTGCACAGTGTTTTTAATATGTCTATTTAAATGCAAATTTTGACTTTCTGTCTGTAATCATATAAAATGTTTGGCACTAAAATTTTAATCAGGAATGTAATTTTATATAGAGGCGGTAATGGAGTGGTAGGCCACACGTAATAGAATGAAGCATCCCAGGCGTGGATTCTCAGTACACAGAAGCTTTGGCCTCTCTGCATCCCGTCGAGCTGAAGAACCCATGTCTAGCTCAGAGGGGCACTTTCTGAAGACGTTTCACGCCCCCAGATGTGCCCTGTGTATTGTCAGTAATCCTAGTGCTTAATTGTTTTTTAAGCTGAAGAAGGCCATCAGAGAGTCCTTTTCTGTGTCCTCTGTCTCCTCTCATTCCTAGTAGACCATCAGTGTTGAGAGAGGGCTCTACCCTTTTTCAGTCTAAGGTGATGGATCATTGAAAACAGGCTTAGGCTCTGCCACAAGAGCCTCCATTGTTTGGGATGGTGGCTGCCCATAGCAGATGTTTGTCATTGCACAGCTCCCAGAGACTTTGAGCTCCACTGCCCCTAGTTCAAGCACAGCTGCTACCACTCGCCACTCTGTCCTCATCCATTCACCTCTAAGGGAACCTGGGGCCCATGGGTGAGGGGGCTACCCAGACCCAGCAAGCCGGTGCCACATTCCTTCTTGAAAACTCCCTAGGCATCTTACCTATGTGCTGGTTGGCACGTTTAGTGGCTCTACTTGAGGTACCTTGGTGGCTCAGTAGGTTGAGTGTCTGTCTTTGGCTTAGGCCTTGATCCCGGGGTCCTGGGACAGAGCCCCATATCTGGAGTCTGCTTCTCCCTCTCCCTCTGACCCCCTCTCTGGCTTATGCTTTTGCTCGCTCTCTCTCAATATCTCTCTCTCTCTCAAATGAATAAATAAAAAATCTTAAAAAAGTAATAAAGTGGTTCCAACCAAGGTTGCTGACTAAGGTTGGGATTGCAGTTTGTCACTTTGGTCTTGGTGTCCCAGCTTGTCATGGCAAGGGTATCAGGCTTCACACAGCTGACTTCTGGTTGGGCCATCTGGCTGTACGCGAGTGTGTACATACCCTCCCATTTCTAACTGAGGTATTCGCTGCCTCCGAGCCTTTGCAATGGCTGTTCCATAGTCCTAGAATATTCCTTCATTGTTCAGCTGGCTTTTCATCTTTCAGAGTTCCACACAAATGTTATCCCCTCTGAGAGACTGCCATTGCTCTCCCTGGTTAAAGTATATGGCCCCACATCACGTGTGATCTGAACACTTTCTTTATTTCCCTCATTGCCATTATTTCAATCTGTAATGAACATATTTATAAAATCTCTTGAATGGTTCTTTAAGAGAATTGCTCTTCCTAGTGTGCGCTAAGGGATTTAGGGATGGAGAGGGGGCATGTAAAAATGGAGATAAGGGGATGAAGTTGGAATCTGTAGCATTGATCTTACTGGGAGAAGATTGGCCCTGGAAAGGGAAAGGAACAATGGAGAAGGAAATATATAGATAAATATGAAATCCTTAAACAGAGTAGGTGGGAAGAGTTGGTGATTGTCTGTTAGGAACGAAGAAGAGGGAGGCTAATGTCTAGATTTCTAAACTGGGTATTTGAGTGCATGGGAGTCATTTTTGCAGAAAATCAAGAATAGGTTTGAGGGGAAAGATATGTGAGCTCATTATAGAAATTCTGAGGTGTTAGTTCCTATAGGAGATGCAGCTGAGGTTTGGCTATCTGACTGAAAAGTCATCAGAGGAGATTGGGAGAGGGGTTCTCTCTGTTAGCATTTATTTTCTCTTCCAAAGCAGGAGGTATCTGAAAAGTGCGGGAGATCGAAGATGTGAGGAAAGTAGACAGTACTTTATTTTTTTTTCCTTTTTTAAAGTTTAATTTTATTTTTTCAGTGTTCCAAGATTGTTTATGCACCACACTCAGTGCTCCATGCAATCCGTGCCCTCCTTAGTACCCACCACCAGGCTCACCTAACCCCCCCCATCTCCTCCCCTCTGAAACCCTCAGTCTGTTTCTCAGAGTCCACAGTCTCTCATGGATCTAGACAATACTTTAAATAGCCTTACAGAGAATGGAGAAGTTCATTCAGTGAGGAGACTTTTATTGGGTGTCTTCCGTGCTCCAAGCCCTGGAAATCAAAGAGTGAACAGAACAGTCAAATTGTGAATTTTCCTTGTCCTTGGGAAGAGGAGGAAACCACTGCTGGTGGCCCTGGGCGCAGCGGAGGCTTTCGACCTGGCACTTAGAATGACGTGAGTCTGTGCTATCTCAGAGCTGTTCTCTATTCTAATAAAGGATAGTATCTTAGTCTAGACCCTGAGCAGATGGACAGCTGGATGGTCCAGAGATGGAAGCACAGAGGGGCACATGACTTCAAGTTCTAGGGGAAAATAAATGGTGGTTGAAGTCACGGACCATTCACAGTTCAATCTGAGTGTGGAATAGAGTACTTGCTTAGGTTGTTTCTTTTTCCTTTTTTCCGACAAGCATTAGTGAGTATCCTTGAACAATTCTCTTTGAGGTTATAGGCAGTATTTCTCTAAAATAGTTACTAAGAAGAGGGATGCTGGCCTGAAGGAAAACACTTAGTACATTTCAACACGTCTTGGCAAATTGCCTGTTACAACTCACTCCCCAGTTTGGACACCCACCTGCAGCATCAGAAAGCGCCTCTTTTCACCCACCCTTCCCAACACTGGGTGTTATTGATCTTTCTAACTTGTATCAGTTTGACGAGGATTTCACATTTTTATGTGCACTTTAGCGATCGCTCGTCATTGCGAGCCTCTCGCTCTCAGCTTGCTGGGGTACGTACAGTGTACAGTGACAGCTGAGGAAATGTTTTAGAGGACATAACAGAGAGGCAGTACCTGTAGGGCTGGGGTGGGGACATCAGGGAAGTTCTTAGAGGAAATCAGATGGGACACAGCAGGGCTGATCTGGTAGATGGGGAATAGATTCTAAAGACGTTTGAGGACTGAGGTTAGTGGTCTTTTGGGAAAGCAGAAGAGAGAAGTCAAAGCTGACTGAGTTGCCCCTCAGTGGTTGGCGTGACTACACTAAACTCTAGCCAGGAGGGATGATGCAGGAGGAGCGTCTGATTTGGGAAGTCACTACTGAGCTCTGTTCTAGCATCTGGACCCTACCTGTTGGACATCAAACACTTTCTCAGGTTGTCCAGTTCAAGATTGTTCCCATTTGCTGATGGGGCAGATCAGTTTACCTCTGTCATGCCCTTCGGGCTTTGCAGTCCTGTCTACTGGGCTGGGAGTTAGGCCCTTATGACCTCATCTGCCACAGCTTCCACATCTGTCACAGCTGGGAATGTGCCTGCATATTCTGGCAGGTGGATCCTATCACAAGGTGAACCACGCACCTGGTCAGCTCCTAGTCTGGCGGCTTACAAGACCCGGGTTCATTAGCTGTCTGTCTGTTGCCCTGGAAATTCATGAGGGCAAACCCTGTCTGCCTGTCTGTTGGCTATCTCCCAGGGCAGGATACTGTAAACTTTTTCTGTAAAGGGTTATTATATAGTAAGTATTTTAGGCTTGTGGGATGTAGGGTCTCTGGTGCTACTCCTTTCCACCTTAGCTGCATCAAAGCAGCCACAGGCGATATGCAAATGCATGAGCAAGTCTATGTTCCAATAAAACTTTATTTATGGCTGCTGGAATTTGAACTTCATGTAATTTTCATATCATAAAATAGTATCCTTCTTTTGACTTTTTTCCCCCAGCCATTTAAAATTGTAAAAGCATTCTTAGCCTGTGCGCTAGATAAAACAGGCAGCACGCTGGCGGTCTGAGAGCCATGGTTTGCCAGCCCCTGTCCCAAAGCATAGCACAGTGCCTGCCACATAGTTAACACCTATTTTCTGTGGTGGAGGAAGGAGCGGAAGATGCGTAGGCTGTCTTTGCACCTTCTTCTTCCTGCAGAGTGGGAAGGGAGCCACACGGAAGGATAGTAAAATAAACAAAAGATTTGGTATTACTTGATCTTGGCCGTGTCCCTAATGCATGGTGTGACCTTGAGCCAGTTGCTGGAGCTGTTTGGGCCTCAGCTGCCTTATCTGTGTAATGGGGAGAAACCTAGATTCCTGAAAGGGGGTGAAAAGAGCTCACATTCCCAAGAACATTGATAAATGTAAGTTATTAACCAAAATAGGAGAAGGGGCACGATAGACCCAGAAAAGTCCAGATTTATTCCAGAGGCTAGTATTTGAGCAGCAGGCAGCTTGGGCTCAGCTGCAGAGGCAGCAGATTCCCAAGAGTGAGCAGAAGCGTTCGACATCTGGTGCCCAAGAAGTGCGTTGCGGCTGCCCCGTGGCTTGCTGACACGTGCTGGCTGATTCTCATACTTTCTCCAAAGACGCATACAGTGTGCATTTCATTCCCTGTAATTTCGGTTAATATTTCAAGAAAATCTGGCTTTATTATTTTTAAAGTAAGGCTTTTAGTACAGTCTGGATGAAGTAGATGTCAAACTTCAGTGAGGTTATGGCTGTGGTTAAGCTAAAACTGGATCTCTTCAACCTGGTGTCATCTGCCTGTCCTCCTCCTATGGCAGACACCCCGCGCAGGATGCCATGTGGTCTGGGGGACACAGGCGCACGGTGTGTGTCTTTTCTTTCTGTCCTGAGGCCATCTGTGCCGTGATGCGGTTTTCTTTCCCGTCTTGCTGCCGCTGCGTGGTAGGAGCAAGATCCATGCACTGAATGTACCACACTCCATCTCTAGAACAGCACAACGGGCAGAGAAGTTTAGTGGCCATGACCTCAGATTTTACACCAGTCGTCAAAGTACCAGGAACGAGCATGAGGGTGGGTGGGGGGCGTATTTGTTGGCTTATTTGTTACTGTTGTTTCTGAGCAAAATGGATCCTTCACAGTGTGGGTGTTTCCGGGGAAGAGACAATTTCTCTTTCTCTGCAGTACGTTGACTGCTGTGATCACTCTTTCTGCCCCCAAATGTTTCCGTTTTACCACCATTCATCTCTCTTGATTGGTTTTGCTTTTCTTCTTCTAAGATGTTGCTAAATTTGCTTGTAAAGTTTTGTTTATTCATTGGCGCTCAGTTGAAAGGTGCTGGGTCATTAATCTAACTATTCAAGGTTAACCATGCTTTATGCTGAAATTGCCTTTTATGGAACAGATTTCAAGGTTTTGCAAGAATTGAGTGCTACCTCATTTTTGACATTTCAGCAGTGAATCCTGTTTGAAATGTGATTTGAATCCAATCATCATCTTATTTGTGGAGGAAGATAGAAATAATATACAAATATTGCAGTAAAATTGCATTCCTCCTGTCCCCTCCCCCTCTCAATTCAGCTAGGTCTTGCCAGGGTAGCAGCAAACAATGTCATTGCTTCTTTAATTCTGCCATCCATTTTTCTTCCCATATATATTTCCCTCTGATGGCTTGAACACGTTTTCATTATATCTTACATGAGTTGTATGGGCCTTCTCAAGAGTGTGTAGGGAAGAAGAAATGGAGCTCACACAATGACTCCTTTGCCTTATTGTAGAATCTCAGGGTAAGAAGGACTTTAGAGGTCATTTAATTCATCTACTTATGCAATCACAGAATTCTTCCTTTGAAGGAACAAATGAAGAATTTAATCTTCCAGGCCTCTTTGTAAACGTCTGAACAAGTTTATAAGTGCCTCTGTCTCATAGTGTTTGGATGTGGCATTTTAATTAAAGACCAAGCAAGCCTAGCCGCTTTTCATGATCTGATGTAGCCTATAGTTCTTACCTGATACCGTGGAGCTTTTGCTCAGCCCGAGTGCTGGTATGCTTGCTTTCTAACCGAAGAGTACTCTTCCCTTAGAACTGGCCTGCGAGCAGCATCTTAATAAACTCACACCAGAGACAGCACCATTTCTGTGGAAATTATAGCCATATCCAAGTTTGTCTTACCCTCTTCCCTGTGTTCTATCAATAAATTCTCCCCCTTTCCTCATAAAAGCCTGCACTTCCAAATGTTTTCAAACTCATATTTACTCTAAAGTGTTCATGATTGATAATGTTCAGTGTCATCGCGGATATTCACATGGGAGGATGCTGATGGTGTGGACAGGACCAAGCTAGTAAAGCTTGTTGAGGTCTGGTTTCTATGTTTGTTTAATGGGGATTAGAACAGACAGTACTGAGTCGTGGTAAAGGATGTGGTCTCAGTTCAAATCCTGATTCTGCCATTTACCAGCTGAGCTCATTACATTATTAAACCTCTTTTTGCCTCAGTTTCCCCATCTTTAAGATGGGGTTAGTAACGAAACTACCTCATGACACCATTGTGAGAACTCACTAAGTGAATGCATGTGAAGTGCTTAGCACAGTGACTGACGCATTGCAGGTATTAAACATTATCAGCGATGGGCTGACAAAAATCCCCTTGCTCGGGGCGCCTGGGTGGCTCAATGGGTTAAGCCTCTGCCTTCGGCTCAGGTCATGGTCTCAGGGTCCTGAGACAGAGTCCTGCATCAGGCTCTCTGCTTGGCGGGAAGCCTGCTTCCTCCCCTTCTCTCTCTCTCTCTCTCTCTCTCTCTCTGCCTGCCTCTCTGCCTAGTTGTGATCTCTCTCTCTGTCAAATAAATAAATAAATAAAATCTTTAAACAAACAAACAAATAAATCCCCTTGCTCTAAAATATCAAATTCTCCTGCCAGGTGGCAGAAATACTGGTTTTGAGAGGAGTGTGCCCATGAGGTCTTTGTACAGCACAGCCTCCCTCCACTCCCCACGGGGATTCCAGTTTGGAACATTTCTAAACTTTATCTAGCTGGTATGTTCTCATGATCATATGATCGTAGGTCAGACCTATTGCTGCTTAATTTGAGCAGCACATTTTGGCCGGGCAAACCAGTCCCCACGGGGTAATTCCTATGCGGTTGTGTGGACCTTTCTTTAATCACAGATACTATTCCTCTGTCAGCTCTCATCCACTTCTTGTTGTATGTTAGCATGAGCAAACCCTATCCTCTCTCCATTCCTTTAACTAAAGATTACTGAGCATCTGCTCAGTGTCTGAAGTGGAGATACACCACTATTCTTGTACCTATGGAGCTTGGGTTCCAGTGGGAAGGACAAAAAAGCAACATTAAACAAGTGGACAAATAACCAAAGCCATCAAGAAGACGTGGAATGTATATAGGAAAGAAATGAAGCCTTCAGAAAGGACCAAGAAATTCTTTTGGTATCTCTAGTTCCTATGATAGTGTCTGACATGTAGTATATAGTAGGTACTTAGGAAATATTTGTTGAATAAATATTTAAGACATGGCATAGTTTAGACAGGGAAGACCACAAAGCATTTTTGTGGAGTTGTTTGAACAGAAGACCAAAGAGCTATTCATGAGAAGACAGAGGGGCCAGATGTGGGGGAGGAAGGGCCTATTGGTGGTAAGAAAAGCTGGGAGCTGGAAAGGGTTTGGATTGTTTGAGGAGCTGTAGAATAAGGAATGTGTGTGGTTGAAGGGTACAGAGAGAGGGGCTAGGGTAGTGGAAAATTGCCCAAAGATGGGGCCCAAGAAGTACACAGGGACCCTATAATGGGGTACATAGTTAAGTTTTGGAGAGGAGCTCAGCTATTATTTGAACTGCAAAAGGAAGTGGTTAAGGCTTGGTAAAGTTGTTGATAAGCGCCTGAAACCCAAGCTTCCTGCAGGTAGTAACCCTGAAGGATGAACACTTGGTCTTGAAAATAAGGAGTTCTTCTAAGTTCACCCACTGGCTTTTGGTCACAGCCCTCATCATGTTGCTTCCCATAAGGATCCATATCCCTAATTTTCAGTGGAGTAAAAGACGTTAAGAGGCAAACATTCCCTATGCTAGTGTGGAAACCACTCACAGTACCATGTATCTGTTGTCCTCGTGGGCATTTTGCTGTCACTGTGCAACTTGAGTTCTCTTTACACACCTTGGATTGGTAGACATGAATCTTGCCCATCGTAGATATAACAGGATTTAATTTTAAAAAAGTCTTTAAAAAGAGAGGCCTCAAACATAGAGCCACTAATGTCAACTTAAACTCAAGATATTTGGGATGATAAATCTGCTTACAGGCTCAAAAAACAGCTAGTGGCTCAAGGTTATGAGAAACAAAGAAAATATCAGGCATCACACAACTGGTTTAGGCTTCCTGGGCGTTGTATTATTAACGTCACTGCACTTGGAATTCTGTTCCCTCCCCCAAAGTATATACGCAAAATGTGTAATGGGCATCTGTCAGTTCCGCATCCAGATTGTCTCCCCCCACTCCCACTTCTGTAAGAGCTCCCAGTCTTCTTGCAGAGATCTCCTCAGCCCCTGTCAATCCTTGTGACTTCTGTTAGAGCTCTTAGATCTCAGACTTAAGGGAGGAAGTGTATGATTTATAACTATCTAGTCAAAGCATCATATATGCCAGTTATCATGATGTTGGAATCTGAGTGTGTGGGCCAATTAGAACTAGTGAGGTGAAGTCTGTGGAATTTTTAAAATTTACTTGAACTTGGCAATATATAGGTCTGAAGCTGCTTGCAACCACCTTTGGCACGATGTGGAACCTAAGTTTGAAACTCACATTCAGGGTGAGCATGGAGGAGAATAGAAGCACATGAAAGAGAAAACCATGACCCAGTGACATCATTTAAAGAGTTCCTGGATCCAGCCAAACCTGAATTCCTCTATATTTTGAGCTATTCAGTTACCTGAACTAGTAAATTTCCCCTTGTATTTTTTTTTTTCTTTAAGCCAGCTTGGCTTCGCCTTTTTTTGACAGTTGCAACCAGAAGCGTTTTAACCATTGTGGGGTGCTCATTAGTACTTTGAGGTCACAAAGGGGAATTGTCAGGATACGCACACCACAGTTGACTTAGATGAAGGACCGGCTTCATTCTTTTCTGTTCCTGTGAGCACTGGCAGGGAAAAGGAGGCAGTAATGAAAGGACAGAGACAAATGCTTATATGACTATGGAGATGCTGAGTGTGTTGTCACATTGGACTGTGCTCCACGGCTTGTCACCGCATAGCCTTTGCTCTTTGTGTAAAACACATTTCAGTCATTAAACCACATCTTATTTCTTTTCCTTGATGGTGCTCAAGAAAATGAGATCATTAAGTACATCATCATGAAAGCAGGTACCTGGCTTTTGAAATATTAGATTTCTTCACTTCCATTCCCTCTGTGGCTTGGTTCCCATACCTTTAAAATGAAGGCCCACTTAGTCCAATTATGCTTCTAAGAACCTGTGATATTTTGATCTCGGATTCCTCTCTCTAGGCTATGGTGTGAGGGTGGTGTATTAACAAGCATCTAAAATTGAATGACAAAAGTAAACACGAGATAGGTTTTTCTCTGTGCTAATCAATGATGGCCATCCTGCTAAAAAATTCAGCTCAGGTTACAGCTGCCAAACAAATGAACGTGGGCCAGAAAGCTCCGGGACTCTACGGCATGAAGCCGTACCCAGGAGAAATCAGGCTGTGGATTGGAAGGCTTGTAATAAAAATTGATGCTGGCTTCCCAAGCTCTGGGATCTTGGGATTGTACCTCTGCAGGTATCTAACATGCATGACCATCTGAGTCACCATCTCAGCATTTCTGGCAGAAATGCAGCAATGCTGGTGAAACTTGCCGCTGGATGACTTTTAGCCCATCTGGAAGGCCAGACAAAGTATGTGGAGCTAACTTGCTTTAGGTCAGAGGCTCCATCTCCTCATGGCTGTGAAATGAGGGATGCCCGGGCGAAGCTCTGGCTGAGAGCACTGTCTATTCTGTTGTTTTCTAAGTTGACACTAATCCATTAATTAGAATGTTTGCCGTAATCATTGGCATTTTATGCATGTATACATTAGTGTTTCTGTTTACGCACATGTGTTAGATGTGTTCACACATCCATATACCCAGATCCTTCCATTTGGCTCTTAGAAGTGCCATTTTGATTTTCTGGCTCGAGGTGGAGATCAAAATCTGCCCCTGCTCCAATTCTGAACTTGAGTGAAGTTGTGGTAATAATACTAACCTAAGGGGGAGTGCACTGACCTGATATTTTAATTTGGAGAAATTATTTATTAATACATCTGTTAATTTTTTAAAATTGTATTGAATGGCTCAAATATGCCAGGCACTGTGTTAGTTTCTGGGAATAAAATAGAGAAAAGAAAGAGGTCCCTTCCCTCATGGGACTTATAATTTTGTTGATGATCAGAACAAGCAAATAAGCATGTAAGAAGCAGGTAGTTATGATTTAAATTATGGTTTAAATGAAATTAAAAAAAAACTATGCATTAAAATTAGTTGCCGTGACAGAAGGTGGCTAGGTGGATCCTTAAGCTTAAGTGGGGGAAAGTGGCATTTACAAAGATATAACCTTTAAGCTGCAATTCTACATTAAAGGGGGAGCACATATAAGTATCTGGGTGGGGAAGCATTTCAAACCCAAGGAAAAATTTGTGCAAAAGTCTCAGGGTGGGAACAAACTTGGAGTGGTACAGGTACCAAGAAAGAGCCTCTTTCTTGGTTGGCTTTTAGGGGATGATAGAGGGAGCAGCATGAGATGAAGTTGGGGAGGTGAGTGTGGGTACATCTCACAGAGCAGGCGTCTCCACCTTGGCGATGTTGACGTTTGAGGCTGGGCCATTCTCTGTTGTGTCCTGTTGTGTGCACTGTAGGGTGTTTTAGCAGCATCCCTGGGCTCCACCCACTAGATGCCAGGACTCCAATCCTCCAGTTGTGACAGCGAAAATGTTCTCAGACGTTGCCAAATGCCCCTCAGTTGAGAACCCTTGAAGTTGGATGTGCAAGCCTGAAAGAAGTTTCCATTTTATTTTGCATTCCCTGGAAAGCTATGCACATTTTAAGCAGGGGAGTGTCATGGATGAATGAATGGCTAGTAGGAGGGCAAAAGTAGAAGAAAAGAAATCATCACCCCAAAGAGAGGTTATAATGCCATGATGGAAGGTGATAACCATAGCAGAAAGGCTTGTGGGCAAGTTTGCTTTGGATTAAGCTGGCAGAACTTTTTTATGGACTGAATGGGTGGGCAGGAAGGGAAGGAGAACATGAATGAGAATATACCCTTCACATCCTTGAAGCTCTCTCGCTGAAGTGAGGGAAAGCAAACATATGTATGGCACTCATTACAGCGCATTCCAATACATGCATGTACGAATGTGTGGCCGTGCAGAGGAGAGAGTTAATAATTCTTGCAGGGGGAGGTCATGGGAGGTTGCTCACAGGCTATAAAACTTTTGAAGAGTAGGTAGGATTTCTCCAAGTGGAAAAAGAGCTCAAGTTCCTGGTTTATAAAAAGAGGAAGCCATAGGAGGTATTTTTTTCTTCAATATTTCATACCATTGCCAAGGAAAATTATGCCCAGAGTGACTCTGTCCTGTGTCTTAAGTGGGAAGCTAGAATGAGTGTCCCCTAAATTGTTGCCTTTCTGAAGACTATTTTCTAAATTTGTGGGCAAAAGCAGCCTTTTATTGGTTAGCTGTAAGTATTTAAGATGTTTTGCAAGTGTTCTAAGACAACCAAGTTTTATTTTGTTTTTATTGAATTTCGAAAGAGGCATGTGCTATAAGAAGCGTAGTTACACAATATGTCCAGATAATTATTTCTTTTCCATACCCTAGAGTACCCTAAGTGCATCAAATCCTATAGTTTAATAATAGTAATGTAGCTTTACTAAGAAACTTCGAGGTAATAAATTTCAGATTATTCATTTGAACCTCTGGAGCAATAACTACTGTTTCCATTGGTATAAATACAAAGATATAAGGTTAAAGCTACATGTCATCATAATTCTGTGTTGTCTGAAAGACCAAAATATATGGTCCTGATGGGATATGGTAATATCCCCTTTGCTCCACTCCCAGCACCGTAGAGCTTTACCCTGGGGACTCACAGACCCTCTAATGGTTGCAGGCAGTGACTCTGAGAAGATGGTATTCCATAAATACTTGGGGGCACTCCAGATTGGGACCTTGAGAATTAGATGGTACATTAAATTCCCTCCTTCCTTTGCAGAGATTAAAAAACATCTCTCAAATTGACAAGAAAATTGGATAATAAATTAATTGTTTACAGTTTAGTAAACATATGCACAATTGAAGTTACACGTCATGGGGGTATTTTTATCAGATGAAACACCGGATGAGAGATGAACCATTTGACCCACCCTCTCCTGCCGTGGGAGAACGATGGGTCTTTCATAATTGCTTGTTTCAAGATGCTCATTAAATCAGGTGTGCAACTCCTGTCCTTTGTCTTTAAGAGATGTTGGGCCATAGACCAGGACACAACCAAGCAGGGACAAGAGTAAATTGAGCACTCTTGTCTCTCCTATAGTTCCTTTGAAATTTACGTTTGGGAGTTTTAACGATGGATATCATTTGCAGCTGATCACAGTTTGCTTTTTGCCTGATGGAGTTGGTATGAATTTTATCCTACCATATATAGATGCAGAAAATGTCACATTATTTTATTTTTCCAAATCAAATTAAGTTGTTCTGAGTATACAATCACCAGAGTTTTGAGAAATTCAATCACAGTTGATTATGGGGCATGAGGCTGGACACTGCTCTCCTCCCATGTAATATAGACACATTCGTCCATAGAGCTTATGAATGCTTGGAACATAGGGAATGCTGTTACTCTGTGGGACATTAGGGGCATTACTGGGTCGCTCATTATTCAAATCTGCCCAGTCCATTTGAAAGGAACAGCTCTGCTAATTTTTCATGCTACTCCTGGAGCGAGAGATCTTTGTTAATGCTTAAACACTCACCTCTGTGTGTCCAAACCTGTTAGGATTCCCAAAAACCTCCATATTCTCCTCAGTCTTAGGGAATCCCTCCTTTCTCAGAATTCATTGCTCTGCCAGCCTCCCTGTGTTTGTTTCCTTCTGTCTCCTCCTACCTTCTTACCATCCCACATAGGCTCTGCTCTGCTCACCGCTTCTTTGGGTACATAACACTATCGTTTTGGGTTTGAGGAGAGGAAATGGCTACATTTAACCTAACAGATCATGTTATTCCAATGGTTCAGATGCTTTATGCATAAGACCAGTTCACTCTTGGTTTTAACTGGAACAGTGTTACAAGGAAAAGGGAACTCATTTTAATGACTATGCCAGGAATCTGGCTTAACTGGAACTGTCCCAGGCAAACTGGGAATGATGATCACCTTAGGTAAAGAGGGCAGAAAAAAAAGTTGAGACCTATCCTGTTATGTTTCCAACAAGAATCTTGGGAAAATACTCCATTTTGGAAACTATTTACAAGAGCATATTAAAATGTCAATCCCCATTACTGACAAATAATATGTAATCATCATATGCAGACATGCATGACTGTGGGTGCCGCATGCTTTCAACAGTGCACTTGGGTTCAGAGCCTTGTGTTTCCATGCCCATACTTGAAAATATGGGATTCTGAGTTCAAATCAGGCTCTGATGTTGACTCCTTTTTTGACCTTGAACAATCTGCTTAATTTCATAGTGTTTGTTTGCTCATCTGAAAACAAAATAATATAATGCTGATCCAAGCATACTGTGGAGATTAATTAGTTTCTGAAGTGCTGAGATCAACAGATGAAAGGCTTCAAGTGGAAATTATTTTGTTTTTAAAGGAATTATCAATGTGGGTGAATGAACGAGAACTTACTGAACTGAATTCTAGGCACTTGGCTCCTGGTGGGAGTTGGGGAGGAAGGAATATTGCTTCTTGTAAAGAACCCTAACTTTACTCCAAAAACGGCAGTGAGAAAATTGCTTTTTTGTGATTCTGAAAAGATGAGGAATTATGCAAAGGTAAAAAGGAGGAATAATAGGAGAATATATGCATTTAAGATGATACATTTCAAAGGAACTTTTCTGGATAAACAACTAGGTTCCCCCCGCCCCCCAAAAAAGAATGCTCTCCCAGTTCTCTGTGATTAGGTCATTAGCCAAATGATTGTAAACCAAGAAGGACTCAACCAAGATCCCCCAAAGAGGCCTAATGGCCCATATGTCCTTTGTGGGAAGATCATGTTAGGAACAAAAAACTATCCATTTGAAAAATCCCACAACTGTTCATCATAGCAAAATAACTCGCACTTACAAGTATGCTACTCTTTTTTTTTTTTTTTTAAAGATTTTATTTATTTATTTGACAGACAGAGATCACAAGTAGGCAGAGAAACAGGCAGAGAGAGGAGGAAGCAGGCTCCCTGCTGAGCAGAGAGCCCGATGCGGGGCTTGATCCCAGGACCCTGGGATCATGACCTGAGCGGAAGGCAGAGGCTTTAACCCACTGAGCCACCCAGGTGCCCCACAAGTATGCTACTCTTTAAAACCAGTCTCACTCTTGTTAGGTTTGGTTTTCTTTCAAATAAATATTATTGCCCCTGATGAAAATGAGAATCAGGGAAGTTAAATAACCAGTCCATCCATTTGTTTTGTGAAGTGGTATAGACAATATTCTGACCAAGGGCTTCTGATTCAAAAGCTTCTGATCATTCCACTAGAATAGAAAAATTACTAAGGATGTGGGGAATATTTGGACAGTATATGGAAATGAATTATTTCCCAAGGATCACAGAAGAATTGGAATGATATTTTTGTCAAAGAAAACAAAATAACCTGTTAAACCAATGAAATTTTACAAAAGAATTGGTAGGAAATGCCAACAAAATAGAATTTAGAGTCGCTTAAAGTTTCCCATGACAAATTAAAATTCTAAGTTATATTTCTTCTTTGTCTTTTATCCATACATTTTTATGATATAGTTACAGTCATGTTATTCTAAATTCTTTCAAAGTATAGTTTTAATGCCTTTGTAAGTTTTTACCTTGCATCATTATCTTGATCTTTTCCTTATTTCTCTTTAGAAATTCAGAGTCCTGCATAAATAACATTAATGAATAAGTAAAAAAATATTAGATTTTAAAAGAAATAGAAAGATACAACCGATAATCACAAGAAAAAAAAAGTTAATCCTGATATAACCAAGATTTTGTAATTAATAGACAAGGACTTTAAAACAGCTATTATAAAAATGGATGAGAATTTAAAAGAATGCAGAGTCTTATAAAAAGTAAAAGATCTTAGAATTAAAATAGAATATTTGAGGTGAAACTTCACCTGTGGGTCGGGAAGCAGACTAGAGACAGCAGCATAAAAGATCAATGGAGTTAATATAGATTGATATGAAGTATTCAATCTGGAAAATAGGAAAAAAATGATTAAATTATTAACTAAACACCAGTGACCTGTGGACAATATCAAGTGGCATAGCCTATGGGGAGTTAGAGCTCCAGAAAGAGGAAGGACAAGATGACATGTAAATAATAGTTGAATTTTTACCAAATTTGATGAAGGAATTTAAATTTAACAATTTCAAGAAGCTCAGGAAACCTCAAACATGGCAGATGAAAAGAAAACCATGTTTAATGTGATTGTAATTCTAACATCATAGTCATAGTGAAAAACTTTATAAGGTTTTAAAATATTTGAAACCAATTCAACAAATAAAAACAAAAAAGAGAGAGCGAGAGATACATTACCTCCAGGGAGCATAACAATACTAATATGGCCAGTTTCTCATCAGAAACAGTTAAGGCAGGGACGCCTGGGTGGCTCAGTGGGTTAAGCCGCTGCCTTCGGCTCAGGTCATGATCTCAGGGTCCTGGGATCGAGTCCCGCATCGGGTTCTCTGCTCGGCAGAGATCCTACTTCCCCCTCTCTCTCTCTGCCTGCCTCTCCATCTACTTGTGATCTCTCTCTGTCAAATAAATAAATAAAATCTTAAAAAAAAAAAAGAAACAGTTAAGGCAGGAAGACAATAGAAGGAGTCTTTAAATGATTAAGTAGGAAAGAAATATTCCAACCCCAAATTCTTAATCCATTAAAAGTATCCTTCACAGAAGGTGATATAAAGTCATTTACAGGCAAAAACAGACATTTCATCACCATTAGACCTTCACTACAAGAAAAATAAGAAGGATATTCAGTATGAAAGGCAATGACCTTAGGTGAAATTTGTGTTAACAGAAGGAATAAAGAGAATTGGGCTTGGTAAATTATATGAACAACTACAGAGGCTAATATTTCTATTTTTGGAAATACATATAACTGTTTAAAGGAAGAGTGATAACACTGTTCTGAGGGTTTATAAAGTATATAGACACAAAGGATGGGAATGTTAAAAATATATTGTGAAAATTTCTTACACTTGAGAAGAAGTAGTATAGGTTTTGTTTGTTTGTTTGTTTTTTAATACTAAATAGACCATGCTGTGTTAAGGAGACTTATTTAATCCCCAGAGCAACTACTAAAAATAATAAAAAGATGTATAGTCCAAAAGGTAGTAGAGAAACTAAAATGGGGTAATACAAATATCAGTTAACCCAAAAGAAAATTGAAAAGAAAAAAAATAGAGAGCCAGCAATAAAACATTTAACAACATAAAGGACAAACAGAAAATAAAGAGCAAATGATAAAGCTAGGACCTCTTATGTCAATAACTACACTAAATGTAAATGGACTAAACACTCTGATTAAAAGAACTATATTGTCAGACTGGATTTTAAAAAGAATCTACTATATGCTGTGTACAAGAGATCCACTTTAAATACAAATTACAAAAACTTAAATAGTATGAAATAAAAGAACAGAAAAACAATTTATATACACCAAACATGGCAAGTATAGGAAAAGCCTGAGTGGCTGTATTAATAACAAAAATGTATTTTTGAAGACAAGGAGTACTACTAGAAATAAAAGGGACATTGCATGACAAATATCAGGTCATCAGGAAGACATAATTATAAATGCTTATGCCTAATAACAGTGCCTCAAATGAATAAAGTAAAAACCGACAGAACAGAAAAAGTTTAGTCAGGTGTGTTTGTAGATGATATGAACTACACTATCTACCTGCTGGACCTAATGACATTTGTAGAATAGTATACCTCAAAACTGCTGAATGCACATGTTTTTCAAGTGCCCGTAAAATATTGTTGCAAGATAGGCTATACCTTGGGCATAAAACAAATCTTAATCCATTTTAAATTTGGAAATATTATCAAGTTTATTTTCTGACCAAAATGTGATTAAATTAGGAGTCAGTAATAATAATGTATTTTAAAAGGTTCTAGTATTTTGGAAATTAAATAGCACACTTCTAAATGACTTTTGGATTAAAGTGCGTAGCATAGGGGAAATTATATTTTGAGCTGAATGACAATGAATGACAACATAGCAAATTTTATGAGATACCGCTAAAGGACAGATGGAAGATATATCTGTAAATTATATCTATAAATGCTATACATTTATTGCTTTGAATTTTAGAGTGATTTAAAATTAATAATCCAAGTTTCTACTTGAAGAACCTAGAAAAAGAGAAGAAAGTTAAGTAAAGGGAAAGAAATAGTAAAGATAAAACCAAAAATAAACCAAACATCTGTAGTACCTGGTAGTGTTGGATTGAAATTGGAAATATCAGTATGAATGTAGGCATATTAATCTGTATAGATAAACAGATGTAAAAATTTAGAGGACGATAATCAATAAGACTCCAAAAGCAATAAGTATACCTAGCATCTAAATCTTGGTTTCTCAGTGCAGTTCACCACTAAAGAGAAACATTACTCATTGGAGAAAAGGCTGATGATTCCTGAGTCAGAACAGTGGAAGTACAAGATGAATCTGGAATTTTTTTTTTTTTTTTTTTGGCCAAAAAAAAGAAAAATTCAAAAAATATGGGGGGATGTAAAAAAAAAAAAAAATACAGATGTGAGCTTCATGGGGCTTTTAGTAGCCAAGCATGGAACAATTTGAGTACCAAAATAGAAATAAGACTAACAGATTATAATGCATTGAATACAATACATGTACGTGAGTACATACAGATATAAGAAATAAATAAACAAAAGTGAGATGTGAAATTTCTCCCTTACAATAAAAACATTATTACCAATTTATAGTCCTAACTCATATCTGGCAATCCAGACACTACCCTCATTGATATTAAACTGTTATCATCTTTAAACTCATACTAATTTGAAGGGCATGCAGTGAGTGTTTTAGAAGATTTTTTTTTTTTTTTAAATTTATTTGAGATAGAGCAAGAACAAGCAAGAGAGAATGTGAGCAGGGGGAAGGGGCAGAGGGAGAAGGAGAAGCAGGCTCCAACTGAGGAGGGAGCCTGATGCAGGACTCCATCCCACGACCCTGGGATCATGACCTAAGCCAAACCAACTGAGTCACTCCAAGTGCCCCTGTGATGATCTTTAATTTGGATTTTCGTAAGCCTTTTGGTGATTAGTGGAGGATAGGTTTTAGCCATAGGTTTATAATTTATTTTTTACTGAAGTTTGATTATTATTTGGCCAGTTAGTAGCCTTTATTTACTTAGTACCCATTTCATAATTTCACACACAATAGAAGCTACTCTTGCTATTTCCGGAGTGACTCCATTATTCTTAGCCGTAGAAAGAGGAGAGACTAATCAGATAATTTTTTAAAAGAATTTCTTAGGGGGGTGCCTGGGTGGCTCAGTGGGTTAAAGCCTCTTCCTTCAGCTCAGGTCATGATCCCAGCATCCTGGGATTGAGCCCCGCATCGGGCTCTCTGCTCAGCAAGAAGCCTGCTTCCCTCTCTCTCTCTCTGCCTGCCTCTCTGCCTACTTGTGATCTCTGTCTGATAAATAAATTTTAAAAATGAATAAATACAAGAATTTCTTAGGACATTGGTTTAAATGTCTAAAGTTGTTCTAAATTCACTAACTCAATTTAAAATTTAATTTTTGTAATTAACTGAAGTACTTGTAAAAATGTAAACATAGTATGTTATAGTTTTTGTTTTTTAAATAGGAAGTGATCAGTGGGTGTACGTGGGTGGCTCTGTGGATTAAAGCCTCTGCCTTCTGCTCACGACATGGTCTCAGGGTCCTGGGATTGAGCCCCGCATTGGGCTCTCTGCTGGGCAGGGAGGCTGCTTCCTCCTCTCTCTGTGCCTGCCTCTCTGCCTACTTGTGATCTCTGTCAAATAAATTAATAAAGTCTTTAAAGTAAATAAATAAATAAATATGAAGTTATCATTTCTTGGTTATCTATTATGTTTCTAGGGTTCATTTGATATTTATCTGGTAAACTAGTCAATAACTCTGTGATGGAGATATTATTTTGCCTATTTTAATGATGCCAAGTAAAAATACTTGAGAGATAAAGATCACACAGCTAGTCATGGCTAAGCCAGACTCACTAACTGCCTAACTGTGCAGGGGACTGGTGGACAAGGGAGGAAAGTGGGAAGGGCAGTGTGGCATGGGAGAAGACAACAGAAAATGAGTCCTTTCCTTAAGAAAAGCAATTCATTTATTGATTCATTCCACAAATATTCCTTGAATTCATGCAGTGTACCAAAGTAGGTATTTAGGAAGGACTCCGACATTCATCCTCACTTCTTGGTCTCTAGGGAAGATGAGGGAAGCCCATGGTTGATGAGTGAAATCTCATCCTTTGGTATCACATTGTAGGAGAAAATGAAGTGAATGTAGATATGTAGGTTAGTTCTATCCCAAACAAAACAAAAATAAGCCAGTTTGTTCCCTTTTTTTCCTTTTTAAAAAAATGTGCTTTCATTGGAATTCAGTCCTTATCTACTGAAGGACGGTTGAAGTCATAAATACAGTCTTTTTCTCCGAATGGTACCCAAACAGGAGCTAAGTATTGCTTGCTGCTTAGTAGTTTTCTGTCTGTCCTTGACCTGTACATTTATATTCAGTTTCTGTCCTCTGCCTCCTCCCCCCACTATCTGTGCAATTCCTACAAACACACACACACACACTCTCTCTCTCTCAATTATGGATAGATTCCATGCATTTGAAAACTTTGGTTTGAATAAGATGTTCTACTGAAATCATTTTTAGATATATATGTATTTTTAATATCAAATATTATTGTTTTTGTTTTGGGTTTCTGCTTTCCACTCAGACTGTAACTAGTTCTCCTTGCATATCAATTCTAAAACCCAAAGTACATGTGGGAAGAATGTAAGTGTATCCAGGTATAATTGTTACATGTGGGAAGAACGTAAGTGTATCCAGCTATAATTGTGATTGAAGCAGTGACTTAAATAAAAGTGGCTAATCAAAGCTTCGGCAGACATGGCGTGTGAAGATTAATACGTGGCATTTTAAAATGTCCAACCCTTATGTTCTCAATTGTGCTTGTTTATTCACTTGTTTACTGAGTTATCTATTTAATTTATGGATTAGAGGTTCAGGTGGTGCAAGAAGGAAGCGTGTTAAGAACGCCAGTGCTGGGGTGCCTGGGTGGCTCAGCCAGTTAAGTGTCTGCCTTTGACTTGGATCATGATCCCTGGGTCCTGGGATCGAGCCCCGCATTGGGCTCTCTGCTCAGCGGGAGCCTGCTTCCTCCTCTCTCTGCCTGTCTCTCTGCCTACTTGTGATCTCTGTCTGTCAAATAAATAAATAAAGTCTTTAAAAAAAAAAATAAACAAAAGAGCGCCAGTGCTGGTGTCATGGAAAAGACAGAAGGCACTGGAGCTTTCACTCTAGTTACTGGACTAGAAGCCTTGGCATCACCTGGGAAGTTGTTAGAAATACATGATCATTGTCCCTAATTCAGTGAATCAGAACCTGTATTTGAATGAGATGCCCAGGTAATTCACAAGCACAGTAAAGTCTGAGAAGTGCTACACCCTTTTATTCTTGTTGTAGAAACCAAACCTCTCACTCAAGGGTTAACAAATGCAAGCAATAAGGAATGTTTTGCTTTTGCTAACTTAACCTCCAGTCTTATCAGACATGTCTGATGAGTTGAATGGATTTCTAAGTATTGGATTTCAGCGTATCCTGGGTAGGCATGGGCCCTGTGTTTGTTTTAAGAACTGAACCTCATCCCCTCCAAAATTAATTTTAAAGTCTTAATTCCCAATGTGGCTGTACTTGGAGATAGGGCTTTTAGGAAGCAATTGAGGTTAAATGAGGTTGTAAGGGTGGGATCCTAATCCAGTAGGATTGTTGACCTTATAAGAAGAGGAAGACCTTTTTCCTTCTCTCTGCCATGTGTATGTGTACCCTCAAACAGCAAGAAGGCAGCCATCTACAAGCTGGGAAGAGGGCTCTCACCAGATCCTGGCCATGCTGGCATCCTTATCTCAGACTTCCAGCCTTCAGAACTATGAGGAAAATAAGATTTCTGTTGTTCCAGTCACCTAGTCTGTGTATTTTGTATGGTAGTCTGGACTAAGTCAGCACAAATACTCTGTCTTCTCCTGAAGCAGCTTGGTCCTAAAATAGCGCTGATAAAGGGAGTGAGCATGATACAGGAAGTATTCTCTACTCCCTAACATTTCATGCTGGAGGGGGTTATTGGTCATAAGTCCCTGTACTTCTCTTTTTTTATGGTGACCAATGGTCCTAGTTTGTTTGGGATTGAGGACTTTTCAGGGGTGTGGGGCTTTCAGTGATAAAACTGAGTGAGGACCAGGCAAACCGGAATAGTTGGTCACCTATCTTTTTGTCACATTCTGTCCTGAGCTGTGCTTAGCTGCCTTCTGAGAACTTTACACTGCCACGGAGAGGAGTACATTTCAGTAGAACCTGACAGTGACTTGAAGGGTGACTATCAGATTAGAGCTACTAGAACACCTAGACCTTGAATTATTGCTGTTGTGGTAGAGAGAAGCATAGCCACCCTAGGTTGAAAGGAATTCAGATTTGGCATAGGGGCCTCCAAACAGCCTTCTTCTTTATCTCAAGTTTCTTTCTTCTTCTTCTTCTTTTTTTTTTTTTTTTAACCTCAAGCTAAGTCTAAAGAAAGAGTCATATGGCCAGGCATTACTTAACTGCTAAATATTTATGCCCATAACAGAGTGATTAAGAGGCTTTTGGTGAGTTTTATATTCCTCATGTTTTACCATGAAACTTGATTTAAATTTTGCAGTATACTCTATAACACAGAAGTGTTTATCATTTCTATAAATGCTGTTGAGATTCCCCTGCTGTGTCTGCTACCTGATCATGCAAGTGCAGATGGCTGGGTTTTCATCATACTTTGAGTGTGTTGAAAGGGCCGTGAATGCTCTGGAGAATTTGATTCAGAGGGTCAATTAGTCATGATAAGTTAGGTTTTGCCACAGTCATAAATGGACTCCTAAATTCCGTAGCTTCATGTGATACAGCTTTTCTATGTCTAGCACAGATTAGCAAGGGCTCTGCTCCAAATAGTGACGCAGGGATTTAGGCTGGAGACTCCGCCCTCTTGGAGCTACATGATCTGGAACACACCACACCTTGTCATCATGACTGGGGAAGAAAATGTGCAGAATCATGCACCAGCTTTTCAGTGCTTTGGAGTGAAAAATAAAGCTTGGTGGTTAGAGCTAATTGTGTGACCTCACCCGGAGCTCAAGTCTTCTGTGGCCAGAAAGGGGAGGGAAATAAATGGAAATGAATAGTTGGGATATCTAACACTAGGATACTAGGGGTGGACCTGTCTTGAAAGGCAGACTCTCCTGCCCCTGAAGAACAAATCATTGAGTTGGGATCTGGCTACTTTGCCCATAAACCATGCTTTCAATTGCTCCAAGGAGTCAAGTTTTATTTAATAATGATTAATAAAACCCATATAACATATTACGGAGGCCAGCTGTTTTTATTACAAAATATAGTGGCTTAACCTACTTTCCACAGACTAAAATTGAAAGTGCACAAGGACAGTGTGCCACAAATGCCCAAGGCTATGCATACCTCGGATGCCCACATCCTGCGTGCAGGAAAGTGAAAACCTGGAGGAACAAAGATTCAGCAGTTTTTTGGAGAAACACAGTCCTCTCCCTTACAGCGGCTCTCTCCCACTTGTCATGGTAGAGCATGCAGGCCTCAGCAGTGCGTGCTGTCTCTCAACTTTTCCGAATGCTGTGGCACTAAAGAACCAGGCCTTTTGCAAGATTCACACCACCGAATTCCATGCTTTTTATCCAGTAGGATGCTCAGTCCTCGTAGCATTCTCTGATCACCTCAGTTTCTCTTTACCAAGGCAACACCTGTTAATTCTATGGTTCCTCCCATTTCCTGGGGATCCGTGGCCTTTCACTGCCGTTGTTCCCAAATATAATCAAACTACAGTAACTTTACCTCCACAGAAAATTTTAATGTGCTCAGAAGCTGTGTGTATGCAGTGTCACACTCTGTGAAAAGAACTTAAAATTTAAGCAAATACGGAAGTCATTAATGCTGTAGAGTTATTTGCTATTAAAAATGAGAAAAAAGTTAATTCTTTCCTAGAGGAAGGGAATACATGTTATCTTTAGGGTTATCTGGTCATTTGGAGGTCAGTTTCTTTTCTTTTCTCTGTTTGTTAAACTATTTTCGGAAATTGAGGGTTTTTTTTTTTTTTCCCCTTCTTCTCTCTTTTAAAGCACATTATTGATACTTGGCATCTCTGCAGTAATAGAATTTTGAAGAGGTCATTCTGTTCCCATCCTAAGCCAAGTCATGGTTGGGTCTGAAAATGAGGCTGTTGATTGACAAGTCTAGGATGCACATAACTGTGAACATGGATTGTTGTAAAAGGTGTTTGAAAGGCCATGTGGAGTCTCTGTGAAGTTAGGAGCTGTTCAGTGCTGGAGAACTTGAAAACACCAGTTGATGTTAGGGGGGAAGAAAACCAGAACCATGGTTCGAGAATTTTACTGTACATTGATGTAATGGCCGATCCCTCCACCCCCAACACCCAGCCTCCCCCGGCCCTGGGACTGTAGACAAAAAAAGAACCTCTGGTTCTCATCTTAGAAATGAGGATTATAATGCCTGTCTGGTTTGTTGATCTTATAGGGTTGCTGACATCCAAATAAGGTAAACTCTTCTGAGAGAGGTTTGGAAAATGACAAATATTTCACAAATATATGGTGTTGTGATCGGCTATCACTGATAGGGAATGGTTTGGATCGATATATGAGCATAGTGGTTAGGAGTCATCCATTTGCTCAGCAAACACCTGTGTTACCTTTATCTATGTGTGTATCTCTGTGTCTACACCGTTATCTATATCCTTATTTCTGTGCCTCTGTGTCCATATCTGTATCTACTATGCATCCCTACTTTTATCTGTATGTCTGTATCTAATCTGTGTCTCTGTCTCTTACTCTATGTCTGTGTCTTTACCTGTACTTATATATGTGTCTTTAGCTTTATGTGTATCAATGCCGATGCTGAGAGAGGGAGGCAGAGAGAGAGATGAGCAGTATATTCTAGCCCAGGAAATGGATGCAACTGTGAGTGAGCCCTCACAGTTTTGACTTATAGCTCTCAGGAGGGATTTGCATTAAACAGACATATCTTGAATGAATTATAGTCGTGGTGAGTGTTACGAAGGAAAAGATCAAAATAAGAGTCTCATCCCAGGGACCACAAGAAATGAAAACACTAAAGTGGCTGATCCCCACCCAGTTTGTATGGCCAACAGATGTGGACACCAACTTTTGTGAGTAGATCCCCAAGAGAAAAATACCTCATTTTAGAAAGCTGGCTGTTTAAATTTTAACACAAAGTAAGCGGGGTCTTTTATAGATGTCTCATAAGCAATAAGGGAGGTGCTTTTAATTACATTGTGGGTTGTATCTAACTTGCTATTTGTTAAATATCCTGCAAATAATTGTTAGTATTTTTTCTTAACACACTGAAATTTCCATCAAGATAAGCTCTAGCTCTTGGTTCAGCAGGGGCTCCTGGCTCACCTTCTACCTGAGCAGGCCCTTTTCTTTTCCATCCCGTTTTCTCTGACGGATCCTTTCACCTTTTGGAGATGTTTAGTGGGATGAAAATCATTTGAGTCTGTTTGTGAGCATTTCTGTGAATTGCTCACCATGCTTGGGCCTCTCAGTCAGTCTCCCTCGCTCTCCTCTCAGATGTTTAGAAGTCCAGCACCTCCTTGGTGCGGCCGCAGCAAATTCCCATTGCAAAAAAACAATGGACGAGGTGATGGGGGAGCTGAATTCGCTGTTAAGCAAAGAGACAAGTGAGCTCAGGAAGAGACAGTGCTTTGGTTTTGCATTTTAACTTGATTCACCCTCAACCATGCTGTTCTCTTCTCCTCACACACTTTGTTTCTTCATAGGTCTTGTCGCAGTTAATGATTACATGCATTTCTATTTTATTGTTTCCTCTTGTCTCCTCTTGGTATTCCTTCTTCTCCACTCTCTGTAAGCTCCCTGAAGGTAGGGACCTTTTCTGCTTTAGGCACTGATGCACATCACACCTAGCATGAATTTGGTGCTCCATAAATATCTGTGGTTTGAAAAGATGAATGAATTCATAGGTATCTCCCCAAGCACTGCTTCCAGTGCTAGTGTTTTATAACTAACGGAAACCTTAGCAAACACTTTGAAACTGGAAAATCTTAAATTGATTTTCTTTTTAAAAGTTAAATTGCATATGAGTGTTAAAACGAGTCTCTTCAGTTGTTGGCTTTTCAGTATATATGCTTTCCCTCAATGAAAATTTTTTTTTTTTAAGCTAAGACCTACAACTTAAAATACTCTATGAAATGTTTAAAAAACAGGAAAGAATTTGAATGAACAAAATAACATGGTCCTCAAATGACTGTTTTGGAGGAGAGAGGCAAAGATTTCCGCTAGAATTTATCCAGCTACAAACCACTGTCTTAAGCCAGCAAGAAATTTATATTCTTTCAAAGCTGAAGGAAAATCAAAATCCACAAGCGACCCTTCCCTTCCCATAGCTGTTTTGTACACTGCTCAGTTTTTGGAGATCTGAGATAATCATTTTGTCCTTGAGAGTCTCGTGGCTGTGCTCTTAGAGAGTTTGGGTTTAAAATCTTAGGATTTGATCCTGTTCAGAAAAACAAGGCATGAGCACCTGCAAAGCATCTAAAATCAGCCACTGCCAGAGGCTGGCTGCCATACCTGCCTTCCCATTCCGATGTGTCCTCTAGGAGGTGAGGGTAAGAAAACAAGCTCTGCTTATGGGAAAATGTCTTTGTTGCAGAACCATCCCACATTCCTTAGGGTTTGTTTTAGGATTGCACAATTGGCAACTTTCTTTTTTCTTTAGTACAGTTTAGGGTTTTGAGCATCATACAGCTGTGTGTGTGTGTGTGTGTGTGTGTGTGTGTGTACAGATGTGCTTTTATAGGTAGAAGAAAATAAACCGTCCAAGCTAACCTTCCTCTTCGGGTGTGTTGATGAAACTTTGGCTGAGGGTTTTAGCTCTTTGAGGCCCTTGCGTAGGCACTGCCATTAAGACCAAAGCATGTGGAAACACAAGAATGCTGCTGCCTCTGGGGGAGATGTGTTGGATCATATGTGTCTATTCAAATGGAATTTGTATTAACTTCTGGTGCCTTTTGTTAGAAAGTGCCATGGGGAGCCAGTGGAATTAGCTGTGTGGGTAGGAGAGACAGACTGGGGGAGCTGGACACTGACCTGCCCAGGGAGCCAGCCGCTGGGTCCTGCCACAGTTCTGCCACATTCTAAAAAAAGGACTTTGTTTCTCCGAGCCTCAGTTTTCTCATCTCATAAATGGGAACAGAACAGGTGCAAATTTACTGAGTGTTCATGGTTTGGCTAAGGGTTTGACATACATTATCTGAACCATTTCTACTGAATAACTCCAGAATGCACTGATTGCTATCATTATCACTCCCATTTTGACAGAAGGAGAACTCATGGCTTGCACTGGTCATAGGGGATGTTAACAGTGTCCCCCAGCTCTGAAACCAATTCTCTGACATCTACTGAGTGCCCGGAAATTCAGCTCCATTATTGATAGCAACCACCTAGAGTTAGCAGAGACCCCACAAGTTAAGGGCAAATTCCTTCATAAGATTGACTCCACTTTATAGGACTGACAATAGCCATAAGTTTGGGGTGTCCTCAGTTCACCCATATTTCTGACAGGCTGGCTACAAATTTGATATCTCCCACCATTCTGGTTCAGTATTTTGTTAAAAATATCTCTTAGAACTCAGGGAATTGCTTTATTTTTATTATAAAAGTCTTACGATAGATAAATATAAGTAAAACAACAACATAAAGTGTATATTGGGCAGAGTGGGAGGGTCCCAAGCCCAGGAGCTTCTGTGTCCATGAGTCTGGATACATCACCCTCCTGGCACTTGGAATGTTCTACTGAATAATGATGTTCAAAGTTCTGATTGGGCTTTTGTTATGTAGACATGACTGACTAAATTGTTGGTCATATAAATGGACTTCATACCCAGTCCTACTCTTCTTCCCATTGGTTGGGAGTGGTTCTTCCCATTGGCACAAAGTTCCAACCCTCTGATTACACGGTTGGTTTTTCTGGAGTCTAGCCCTCGTCTTGGATCTATCTAGCTGCCCTCCGTGATCCACCTTGCCCACTCATGTTTCCTTGCTCTCCCTCCCTCTTCAGTGTGTTCCTACCTGGCTGCCAGCAGCCAATCTGCATTTCTTTGCCCAGCGGCTTTCTCTTGATAGAGGTGGCTTTGCTCCCCAGGTAGTAGGCTGGAAGTGAAGATATGCATACCCACTGGAGACACTCATACTAACAGAAAGGAAATGAATAATGCAATGAGGGTATGGACCCAGAGAATCAGAATCCACTGCACCTCGTCCAACTGCTGCTATTTTGGCTCCTTGGTCAAATAATACCTACTCCAGTAACAAAGCGGGGGTGCTGCCATGCTGCCTGGATGAAAGGAGACAGCAGGTTATGATAGTTCCCATGTATGGAAACTTTGCTCTGTTATGCTTAAAAATCATTCTTATCAATGATAAGAACTCTAGGTCTAAGCAAAGTGGTTCCTCCTTTTAGATAGCTACATGTCCAGAAGTGACCCTGAGAAAGGAGCCACCTTGCATGTGTATCTTGACCAAAGTGGCAGTGTGCACGTTTATTACTTCTGTTTTGTGTGTTCCCAATGAACACATGCCTTTGTTATTAATTATTCATCTATCTTCCAATATAATTTTAGATATGGTGATAATTTCTGAATTTCTCTATTTATAGAAAACTTTGAACTTCATAAATATTAAAATGCCCTATTATCTACATGCAGACTGCTTTTTCTATGACCATAGAAATTATGTAATTATTACCAGAACTATTAATTAAATTTGAAAATAGATAAATAATGGATAGGAATGCTATTTATGAGTTAAAAATGAGAAGATGAAAATTCTCCTCCATTCTGTCACCTTTGATGAGTCTAGCCTGCTCTATGCACTCAGTTTTTATTATTGAAAGTTTTTATGTTATTCTACATAAACAGTTGGTTATAAGAAATAAGTCTTGATCAATTTTCAGAAGGAGGGATTAAATTTTTTTCTTAATAAAACAATCAAAATGTGGCCCTGTCACAATGGTCAAGTACTAGGCAATTTCCATATTCTGCAAGTTAAAAACTTAAATCTTCATGGAGAGGGGATAAATCTCCAAGAAAATAAAGACCACGCTTATTGCGAACCTGCATGGGATGCTGTTATGAAGTCTTCAGGGAAAGATAATGCATTCATAGGTTTCCTCAGGTCAGTCTCTTGGACCTCATTCCTTTATGTCCATCTTTAAAAAGATGTTTTGTGATTATCTCTGGTTCGTGGGGGGTGCCTGTTTGTTTAGTTCACAATATTCATGGACCCTCATGAGCATTTAAATCACCACCCTATAAAAATGTCTTTCTACTCTGTATATACAGTTCCCCAGGCCTCTTCTCTGGGACTGTGTGTGTGGAGTATGTTGCATCCTTTCTCACAAATGCCTCATGAGCATCTGCTGTGTCTAGTGTCCTCGACTCTGTAGTAGCTGTGGGATTGTGGCAGTGAACATGGCAAAGACGGTTTAGATCCCCACTGGTCTTACATGCTCATGGGAGGGAGCCAGACTTAACAAGTAAATGTCTAAATAACAAAGATAATTTCTGAAAGTGACAAGTGCAAAGAACGAAGTTAAATACAGTGTAAGTTCCTTAAAGGAAGGAGTCTCATTTGAGTAGAACTTATATCCCACCCAAATGTCTAGCCTAATGTCTTGCACATGATAATAACTATCCACAGTGAGTGTTCACGGTGTACCCAACATTATGAATGCACCATAAATGTAGTGCATTCTCTCTTCAGAACCCCTTTAGAGGGCAGAAGGTGTCAGCCAGGGTCAAGTTTGTTCTTAGGGGACATTGCTAGAGACATTTTTGGTTGTCACAAAACGGTAGGGTGTTAACTGAGTGCTACAGGCATCTAATGAGTATAGGTCAAGAGTGCTAGCAAATATCCTGCAATGCATAGAGCATCCCTCACAGCAGAGAATGACCTGGCCCCAAATGTGGGTAACGTTAGGGTTGAAAGTCCCTGCTATGAAGTTATGAAAGCACAACAGGAGATTCAGCTGACGTAAACAATGACTAGGTCGTGGTAGAGCAAGAGTTAAACCAGAGCCCGGTTCCAGAGCTCACATAACCCCTATGCCCACAGACTATGTGTGGGATACAGGGCTGCAGAAATGTGAATGATCATTCCGACAGCTAGCTTAGGGGCTTCAAAGTCTTTTGGTTTGAAAAATGAGAAATATTTATGAAGATAAGTGCCAGGTAAGATGGGCTCACTTTTGGGACCTTGTTTTAATCAGGAACTTGAAATTTGTTGTTTCCTTGCACTTGTCATAATATCCCATTGTTAGCATCTGCCAAAGTTGTCCTCCTAAACTGTCGCTGCTATTTTAGAGATGAACCACAACAGGTGTGCCAAATATTGGGCCATTAGCGAGCAGTAATTCACCAGCATGAATATTTATCATCTCGTAACGAGACAACAAAAGCCGTGTCTACTTTTGAGAACAATGTGCAGCAACGTCCTCAAAACCAAATTGTTTGAGTTTCTCATTTATGCAAAGGAAGAACCGCTCCT
The DNA here is from genome assembly GCF_002288905.1 of Enhydra lutris kenyoni. Taxonomy (NCBI): domain Eukaryota; kingdom Metazoa; phylum Chordata; class Mammalia; order Carnivora; family Mustelidae; genus Enhydra; species Enhydra lutris. Next base: position 10,695,793 of record NW_019154129.1, on the reverse strand, counting down.
CTGTAATTTTCCATTAGGTGGTTTTATTTTCTCAGGCTTCTCCACATCAAAACAGAGCCCCAGCAAGCGCTCGATTTTATTGAGCTGGTACAATCATTCAACAGTTTATAGAGCTCAAGGCTCTGATGATCAAAAGAGCCATTCTTAAGTTGTTCTGGAAACCAGTCGCTTCTCCATGGGGAAATGTCCAGAATGATGGAGAGGGAACTTTTTTCTTCTTACTCTTAATTTCTTTCCTTCCTTTCCTTCTTCCCTCCTTACTTATTTTGTTTCTTTTTTTTTTTCCTTTTCTTTTTTCCCCCCACGAGAAACTGTACTACAGATAAGAATACGAGAGGAAAATTCAGAAACAGATGAGGGTTGTAGAAGGCATCTTGTGGAGGAGTGCTTGCATATGTGATGCACTAAGAACCCCAAACTAAAACCTGTGTGCTTTTAAAGGAAAAACTAAGAGAGAGAAGCATGGTATGTTTGAAACCCTCAGCATTCCTGACTGACTTGTTCCTCCTGCAGAATTTTAATGCCCAGTGATGTCCTCATTCCAAAATATCTTACAGTACACACTTACAAAATGCACACATAGCGATATTAGTAATAAGTGATTTAAAGACCAAATTAGTCTCCCCAATCTTTTATTTTTTTATTTTTTAGTTTTTATTTTAAAAGATTTTTATTTATTTGACAGACAGAGATCACATGTCGGCAGAGAGGCAGGCAGAGAGAGAGGAAGCTGAGCAGAGAGCCCCATGTGGGGCTCGATCCCAGGACCCTGGGATCATGACCTGAATGGAAGGCAGAGGCTTCAACCCACTGAGCCACCCAGGCACCCCAAGTCTCCCCAATCTTTTAAGTACTGCCATAACTAGGAAGTAGGGCTGGATTCCCAATAAGTGTGTTTGTCATTCATCTTGGGATATCATTACTAACGGTAAGATAAGCTCTTCTATGCATATGGTATGACGATCATGTATTTGATTGTCCCTCACCTTAAATTTCTGCAAATCATTTTCCTTCTGACTGCAAAGTCATCGTTGGATTTTCTCCCCTCTTGATCTGCCTGGCTACAGATTCTATCTTTATATTTGCCCAAATAAGAGTTTCAGTTAGCGGGGCGCCTAGGTGGCTCAGTGGGTTAAGCCTCTGCCTTCGGCTCAGGTCATGATCTCAGGGTCCTGGGATCGAGCCCCACATCGGACTCTCTGCTCTGCGGAGAGCCTGCTTCCTCCTCTCTCTCTCTCTCTCTGCTTGCCTCTCTGCCTACTTGTGATTTCTCTCTGTCAAAAAAATAAATAAAATCTTTAAAAAAAAAAAAAAAGAGTTTCAGTTAGCAAAACATAAACCTGTTTATTTGTTCAATACAGGGAACATATTTTTAGCCTCTTTCACTGCTACTTTCCTTATTTTTATTTTATTTTTTTAAGATTTATTTATTTCTTTGGGAGAGAGAAAGGGCATGCAAGCCAGGAAGCAAGTAGGGAGGTGGGGGGGACAGAGGGAGAGAGGATCCTGAAGCAGACTCCCTGCTGAGGGCAGAGCCCAAGGCAGAGCTGGGTCCCAGGACCCTGAGACCATGCCCTGAGCTGAAACGAATAGTGAGCCTCCCAACCCGCTGAGCCACCCAGGAGCCCCATCGCTTTCTTTAGTTTGATGATATACACATATAAACTAAAACTTGTAAGACAAGATGTATACTTTCCTTTTTAGGAGGTTTTATCAGTAATACCCAATCCTTAGGAGGCATTCAGAAAATTTTTGCCAAATGAATGAGTGGATGATCAAGGTTAAATAAGGACTGCAGGCCAAGACTTAAAACAATTGCACTGGGCCCGAAGGGCTTCCTTTTGCTTGTTACTCCCCTTACTGAGTAATAATGTTCACTAACACTTCCTGAGGACTTAGTGAGTGTTGGTAGACACTGTGCCATTTAATCTCATGAGAGAAGCACACTTATTTTCTCCATTTTGTAGATGGAGAATGGAGGATCAGAGAGATTGCATGCCCAAGTATAGCTAGTGAGTGCCTGAGTCTGGATATAAACCCAGGCGGTCTGTCTTTCAGCCACTTTACTAAACTGTCCTTATTATAGTAACAAAGAATGATCTCTCTCAAGGAGACTTCCAGAAACAAGAAACATCAGGAGCTGCTCTTTGGGGAAAGGTGTCTACAAATCTGGGGGCAATAAAGTACAGTGAAAAATGATAGCGCATGATGATGTTATCCAGGAGGGAAATTGGAATTCACATCATCTGTAGTTTTGGACAGTTGGTTGTCTTTCTGAAAGCTTGATAAGGTTTCCATTGTTGGGCTTTTTGTTCAGTTTTTCAATCTGAAAGGATCTCTATGTGGGGAAAAAAAAACACTGTAGTGCAATTGCGGGGACCAGTAGAAAAGTAATTTTGGAGAAAGAGTATAGGCCTAGACCCTTCCTTCCCCAGAACCAAAGATCCTTTGCAAACCTTTCTCTGTGACCATTTCTCCCCAATCAAGGCAGTGTTCCACTCACCCCCAGGGTTATCTTTGCAATGACCCAGTCATTTCCCTTCAGCCCAAGGGGATTTAAAAAAAATAAAAATGCTCTAAACTTTTCCCAGACCTTCAGTTTTCTAAACTTTGGTACAAACTTGTACTTCTTTCATAAGACACAACTAAAATGTGCCCCCCCCTTTAAGATTTTGTTTATTTATTTGTCCGAGAGAGAGAAGGAACACATAAGAGCCCCAGGAGGGAGAAGCAGGCTCCTTGCTGAACAGAGGGCCCAATGCAGGACTCGATCCCAGGACCTTGAGACCATGGCCCGAGCCGAAGGCAGATACTCGGTGGACTGAGCCACCCAGGCATCCCTGTGCAATCCTTTTTGAAGCACTCCATGACTTCCTTATCTTTCCTAAGTACACGCTTTGGTTGTATTAGGAAATACTTGTTATTCTTTGCTTCGTTATGGAAGAATTACCTATTGATGCATCAGTCCCCCTCCACGTGGGCTCTTTAAAGCCTGGGACTTGAATCTTTTCTTTCTTTCCTCTCCATCACCTACCTGTGCCTCTATGTAGTGGCCACTCAATCAATATTGAAAGGACAGAGGGACAAGGAGAGATCTAGGGAAGAAATGAAGAAGAGAAAGAAGCAGAAGTTAAGTCCAGGTACAAAATTTCTGGAATCAAATTCCTGAGCAAGGGAGACACTGGAGAATAGGAAGCTGGTGTGGTCCCCATGCCAATATCATTAAAGCAAACTCCCAGATTGATGCTTTCCTGCATGCTTTGGTAGCAGAGAGTGCACCTGTACATCTGGGCTAGCTACAGGTAGCACATCACTCTCATTCTTCATAGATGACACAACACTTCCCAGCCATGTACTATGTTTTGCACACAGTGCACACACACCAATTTTTGCCTTGTTGAGCCTTTTAAACTCTTATTATCTCAGATTATGAAGATAAGCTGTGCATGGTATAGGCATGATTTCAAACTGTGTTAATTGAAGGCAGAGGTCAGTTCGGCTTTCTTGGACCATCCATCAGTAAAAAGTTTGCTTGTTTAATGCACAGAGTAAAAGAGTTGAAGTAAAGATGCAGGTTTCTCCTGACCCCTCCCCTCTGGGGCTATCAGGTAGATGTTAGATTTCACTGAGCTGTTAAAAATCTTAATGGATCCCACTGAGCTGTTTCAGGTTGTTTGTGACAATCACTTAATTTCCTTGTTTTGCAGCTAACAATGATTTTAATCTTCATTCCAGATTAATCACCTAAACCCTAACTGTCCTTTTCTCCCGTTGGCATGCCTGCTTTAAATATGTCATCAGTGAACAGGAGGATTTATTCCCTTTCTCCTCAACAGTCTCACAAAAACGTACCTTCAGCAAAATTAGATATACAATAATTTCTTATATATGTTAAAAATGCCTAGTAGCCAAGATTGGAAAGACAGCAAGTTTGTGATAGTGATTGCCTCTGGGTGATTTGATTATGAGGGGGATTTTTTCCCTCTTTCTTTATACATTTGTAGGCTTTCAACATTTTCTATGATAAGCATGTATTATTTTCACAATAAGAATAAATGAATTAAAGAATTAGTGTTTCTGAATCAAGGATGAACAAAGGAAATACAGTCTTTGAGGAGATGTTAAGTTGGAAATTTTTCAACATTAAAGAGGGGTGAAAAAAAATCTACATCAAGATAGAAGAGTGAGGTTGGAAAATTAGCTTGCAACTTGAAGGATGGTCCTTATTATAGACAAAGCCACCGACAGCCAGGTTGATCACAGTTCTCATTTTTAGTGTACTGGGGTTTGCTCATAGGAAAGTCCCCACCTTGTGCTCCTAATTATGTCATGGCCATTCACTTGCACAATTGACAGCCTTTGAACCAATCTTACTGCAGAGGCCAGAGAAATGAATCTCAGAGAGAGACAATTGAAGAGAGGAAGATGGGGGGAGATGAAGAAGATGTATCTGGCGCTCTCTGACTGTTTTATTTGTGGGATGAGCTCACAGAGTGCAAGGAGTAAATAGTGTTGTCATTTTAAAAGGCTAGATCTGCCTTCAAGGGCACCTACATTAAGTCTGAAGGCTAGAGGACGGAAGGATTCTTTCTTTCAGTGGTCCCTTGTTGCAGTATGAATGTCTTCTCTCTTTGTATTTTGATTGTACTGTTCCTTAATGGCTAATTGCTAGGCAGTAGAAAACATAATTTATACTCCAATTTGTAAGTCAATCAAATGAAGGCTGGGTGTCAGCAGACTTGGAGAGAAATGAAATTGGGATAAACAGGAGAGGCCCAGAGGCATGTGAATGCAATTTTAGGAATCCCGGGCAACCCGGCAAGCAGCATTGGCTCAGAGTGGATCCTCTCCTTTGAGAGGGGACGGGAGCAGCCTGTGTCCCTGCACCTTCATCTACAGCTGTCCCCTGTGAGAAAAGGTGCCCAGAGTCCTCTGTGGACTGTTGATTTGAAAAAAAAATAAAGAAAGAAAGAAACTCTGACAAATTGTGGTGAAAGAAGTGTATTGCATGAATACAAAAATGTTTGCACATATGAGGACTGCACGGTTTTATTCAAGGAAGTTCTACTTTTAAGGAGGTGATGAATTTTGAATCAGAGTTTTGTTGTCAGGGGAATCCTTCTTAGGAGGAAGGATATGTACTTTTTAACTAGATTTTCAGCAAACTTTGACACATTCATTATGGTCATGAGCATGGAGGTGGCTAAAATATATTTTGCATAATGTGGAAATAATACTGCACTCTGTTCGCTCCTGCCTGCCAGCGCCACCATGAATGCCACTGGTACAGAAGGCTTTAGATAACAAAAATATTGATTGGGGTACACTTATCAACATTCTAATCATCACAGAGGGACTTCTCCATATATCTATTCACTGTATAGGTTTATCTTGGCCCTGGCTTACCTCTATGCCAAAGTTTTATACCGTGAACCAAGTCAGATCCTGGCACACTGTGAACCTGTCCCTCTCCCATCTCAAACCCCATCCAATAGACTGGTACCCCCCTTGCATGCTCCTGGTATCAAGGACTTAAAACCTCTCTTTTTATCTCACTGCTTCTTCTCCAAGGTTGCTGTCATCACTTCCCTTCTATTTCTACTCTCAATACCCAATTTTCTCTGATAATAACCCAAATATTTACTAAGTGTATCTGACCAACATTCTACCCTCTGAAGGCTGCAGGGAAGCTTTTCAGAATCTGATGATAAATCATTGTCCCTAAAAAGAAAAAAAAAAAAATCCCTATAAGAGGAAAGCCTTCTTGTCTTGGGTTGCAGGTGAGGGCGGGGAAGATAAAGGCAGGGAAGGAGATGCAGTGAATGGACAGTAAGTTGTAGGGGCTGGGATGGAGGTGGCTGGCCTATCCAGAGGGCAAGCCATGGAGGAAAAGATCAGCAAAGACACAGTGCCATGGTTGTAGGATAGCCACAGGTCCAGAGGGAAATCAGATAGGAGGCCAAATAAGGAACCACAATATTTGATCTACACTTAATCTTAGTAACACAAAGAGAGTCAGGAATGCAAAAGACTGGGAAACAGGCATGGGTTTGAGCAATGCATCTGTGTAAGAGGGCCCATGCAGCTGGGGTAAGGCACAGTGTAAGCTCCCCCACACGTTGCTGGGCACCGTGATGGAGTAATAGGGTTTGGAGGTCAAACATTATAAGGTGTTGAGACCCTGTATCTCATTCCACTCAGCATTTTCAGTATCCTGGTTGTTGTCAGCAGGGGGTAGTCACACCCTCCAGGGAATATGCAGTGATGGACAGAGATGCTTCTTCTAGTTGTCACAACTGGGGGAGGGAGGCACCTGGCATCTAATGGGTAGAGGCCAAGGATGCTGCTAACCATCCTACCATGCAGAGGTCAACCCCTAATCACCAAGTATTTACATCTCCAAATGTCCATAGTGCCCAGGTTGAGAAATCCTGGTATGTCTTAAGAGGGGTGTTAAGTGTGTGTGTGTGTGTGTGTGTGTGTGTGTATGGATGGAGGGGGTTAAGACTTAGTACAAAGGTTTATCTACAGGGATGTTCATTGCAGCATTGTTTATGCTCTTAAAAAATTAAACAACCTACATGTTCAACAGTAGGGATTTAGAAAAACATACGATAATTCCATTTCTTATTTGATGAAATGACCTTGCAGCCGTTATCAGTGATGCATAAGGCAGTGTTTAATGGGATGGGAACATGTCTCTGGAATACTATTAAATGGAGTTAAACAGGTAGCACAACACTATTTACAGTATGACCCAGTTTGTATTTAAAAAAAAAAAAAAAAAGCTATTTGTAGGTATTTTTGTTCATCTGCACCTAAGTCAAAGTTCAAAATAGAATACAAAAAATAAGTTCTCAATGATACTTAAGGTATTATTCCTTGGGTGTTGAGACAATGGATGAGCCTCCAGTTTTTCCTATAAGTTATTAATTACCTTCTCAGTCCTCCACAATGAACACTCATAACTTTCACGGTGAAGGTGAAATGACGTGATTATCTGAAAAAAAATACGGTTTTTTAAAGCATGAAGCTGAAATTTGAGTAGATAGCTGAGCCAGGTATTTCTGTCCAGGGCCTCTTTTTAGGTTGGCAAGTCAGACAAGAATATATTTCCAGATGCAAAAAGGGAGGCAGGTAGGGTCAGGGAGCAAGGAGTTTGGAGGAGGTAGCATTTGGCTCTCATTTTAAGCACCAGTATCTGAGCTGCAAGAGAAATACTCTAAAATCATCATTTCCTCGTTTAAATACTCTTGATCAAATTAACACCCTCTCCTGAATGTTCCAATTACACTGAGAATTGGGTATAGTTTTAAATTTGCTTTTCATTCCACTCTCTGTTCTCTTACCCTCTCCTAGGGTGGCTCTGGCTAGCTTGGGTTTAGGCAGTGGGTGTGTTGTGTATTGTGGGGTGACAGGGGGTGCCCAGAGCTGTTGGACAGGCTGACCCACAACTTCGTGTCCCTATGAAAGAAATAAGTTCACATCTACTGCATGGGGTTTTCTTCTGTTGTTAGAAAAATCCTTTAGTTTTAAAAACATCGTGATACATTCTGTAGTCATTTCTGCGAGTGGGTTTCTTCTGTCTTGTTCATTCTTTCTGGTACTACGGATCTAATTCTGCATGCACACATACACACATACATATATACACATTTATATATCTTTATATACATAATACACATATGTGAGAGACAGAGAAGGGGAGGGAGAGGGAGGGAGGGAGAGAGAAGGGGAGATTGCAAAGATTGCTTCCATTTTAGAAAAGGGTTCAGAGTCCCCTTCCTTCTTTAGGGAGAAAGCAGATAATCACCATAACACTTTTTACTTCTTGTATTGAAGTAAAAGTTGCACACTTATAAAATTAACTGTGTTAAAGTGCACAATTCAGTGGCATGTGGGACACGGACGTTCCACAAGGAAGCTCAGTGCCCACCGAGCAGTCGCTCCCCCAGCACCTCCTCCTTGGCCCCTGACAACCACAGGTATATTACTGTACCCGATATTGCTGCCTTTTAGAAATTCATTCAAAATCTTTAGTTTTTGTTTTTGTTTTTGTATTGTGGCTAGTTGTTTTCTGTCTCTCTGAGAAAGGCACATACATATAGGCAAGGTGAGCACACAAGGAGATAGGAGGATGGAGAGAGAGAGAGGGAGAGAGAAAAAGGAGAGTGGGGAGGGAGACATGGAAGGATGAAAGGAGAGAGAAGTGTGGGGGTGGTCTAGGAGTTAGGGAAAGCCAGGGTGGGTTTTGAAGGAGAACACCCATCCCCAAAACACACATACACCCCAGAAAGACAGAGACTCATAAACACCCACTGAGAACTTGAATCAGCTTGAAAGATCTGCTCTGAAATTCCAAATGTGCTCCACCATCTCCAAGAGGGTCAAGGAAGGGAGATAGGTCAGGCTTGTCTCCACTACTGGGAGGACTCCAGCCTAGACTCCAAGGTCTGCCAGTAAGGAAAGGAAAAGGCACTGTGTCTTGGGGAAGCTTCAGCTGCCTGAGTGTTTGGGGTCCCGTTGCGATCTCCACATCCTTTCACTGACATCCTGACACCAACTCCCGTTATTGTTTTTGGCTTTTTTTTTTCTTTTTCTTTTTTTCCTCACTTAATAATGAGTTTCCATGATGCCAATGCAAATGATGGGGTGAACTCCAGATAGTCGGGCTATTGTAGATTAGCCCTGCTGATACTACTGCAAGCTTGGGGAAGTCGACGTGCTAGAGAATGACACGGAAACCCGACAACAATGGGGAAAGAGACTTTTATCTAACTCTTTTTAAGTATAGTATTTCCATATTAAATCTTATAAAGTGAATGTCTGCGGCACTGATGAATGTGCCTTCACTGACGGAACATGCCTCAGCCCTCCTGGCAGGCTTCCTGAGGACCCCGGGTGATCAAGCCAAGCGGAGTTATTTCTTCATTATGATTCCCATCTTCCTTGTACACGATTCTCCTTGTTGCTGAGAACTCCAGACTCCGGTCTGTAGGAAGTGTTCCACACACAGTTGAAATACGTTCAGTGGTGCTAGAAAGTAGTCCTGAACCCCGAGCACAGCCTCATTTGGATTATTTTATGCAATTAAAGTTTTGGTGAGGTTTGAGACAGGCTGACTAAGTCGGCCTACTGTTACAGAGAAGCAAGGGATGAAATAAAGAGGCTTATGGTGTAGACAGGGAGCTCATTAATTTGCACTGAATGGTCTTAAATTCTCCTTAACACCTTAGTGCAAATAATGAAAAATGTTCCAGAGGTATAGAGCTGCTGAGTAAAGTATTTTTTTGCAAACAGTGATTCAAGGCACAGACCGTGACACCAGGTAGCCTGAGTGCATGTCCTGGTCCACACTTTCCCAGTTATGTGACTTGGAATAGATCACTCTCTGCGTGTCAGTCTTCTCATCTATAAAACGGGAGCACTTCTGGTACTTTATAGGCTTGTTAGGGTGATTCCAGGAGTCGATACATGTCAAGTGTCTAACACACACGTTACAATAAATTTGCTGTAATTAGTGTAATCGTCCTCATCATTATTACTGTTACTATTATCTGGAAGCTGCTCAGCTTTTGAAATCTACCATGAGGATAATATTCACTAAGCTACATAAATAAAATATCTGTGTACGTATGCACAGATCCTTGATATAATCATTTTTATTCTCAATAATACAGGGTGTTCTATTTTTAAGTCAGACTGACAACTGGAGTTCTGAATTAATTCAACACACAAATTAAGCCGCAATTTCCTATCCTACCAGAGATGTATTAGCTTTATCAAAACATCATGTAGGAAGTAGTTAATGACTATTCTTAGATCACAGAGCACTGGAAACATGACTTGGTTTACTGACACACCACACACACAGCCCTGTCTGGGAAGCACGTGTTCAGGGAGGTGCAGCTGTGCCTGCTCCGTGGGGCTCATCTGGAAGGTGGAGTGCGTGTTCCCTGCATTGTTTGGCAGGCGTGCTTATGTTGGGTTGGGGGTGGGGGGTACGTTAGGAAGCTTATTCAGTTATTAGTTATGAAATGTCAGAGTGGCCCCTGGATTGCCAGCTGGTTGTTGGGCTGCATTTTAATTATCACCAAGCAAGTTCCAAATGTTTGAACTATGTCTGTGGAGAGAGCTCTGTGGACGATGGGAGAGAAATTGTTTATTAAGGTATAGAACTTTGGGGGTCAGCCTTCTGCACAGCCCTGGGATGGGTACTGCCTCCACGGCGGCCCCTAGGGGCCAGACCCTTTCCTTACTGAACAACGTATTATCGGGAAGTCATTTCATACATTTATTCAGTGAGCTCCTTCTCTATAGATTTTGGCAGTTCTGTAAAGAACTGTAGGTTCTAGTATTTTCTCTAGAGCAGGAGAGACAGTTCTTCATTAATTCATGTGCATGCATTCATGTATTCGTTTGTTGTTCAATAAGTAATATTTCATCGCCTCCTGGTGCTAGTTCATTTTCTCAGCACTGAGCTGGGTATCGAGGATTATGAAAAAGAGCGAGACTCCATCTTTATGCTTTAGGAACTCTCAATCTGTTTGTTAGGAAAGACAGATGTATACAAATCAGAACTTGTACAAGGGAAGGAGGGGTTAAGGCTGTCTGAACAAGAGAGTTTGGGGACACTTATGGACAAGGTGATGCCTGAGGAGAGCTTTGCAGAAGGAAAAGGACGTTCTCCAGGCAAAGCAGGTGAGGTAGCATAGGGTGGAGGGAAGGAGGGGAAGCCATGGCAGCCATGTTTGGCAGCTGCAGGGTCTGCTGACTTGGGGAGGGTGAGGCCAGGCATGGGAGGAAAGCAGACAGGTAGAAGGACGGTCACAAAGGACGTTTGGACTTCACCTACAAAGTGATAGAGAAACATGGAGAGCTTGTAAACAAAGTTCAGCTTGCATTTTACAAAGGTCACCCCGGCTGCACTGTGGACAACGTGTCAGGCAGGTACGGGGTGAAAGGCGGGTCGTTAGGAAGCTACCACAGTGGCTCAGGTCAGGAAGGAGAAGTGTTTGAGCTAAGTTGAGGGTGACAGTTTTGCAGAAAGAAGCATGTGGTTCTGGAGGAAGAATGGAGGGTTCTACGGGTATGGATACAGAACAGAGAATCAAGAATGACACCTTGTTCTAGTATACAAGGCCAGGTGTATCCTACGCCAACTGACAGAGGAAATACAGAAAGTAAGCCTTCCAAGGCTGGCACAAGAGCATGGGCAAAGTGGTGTGTAGTGACAGTGTAGGCCAGTAGTTAGTTAGTCCAGGAAACGCCCTGTGGTGCTTTCCAGCAGACAGACTATGTATCTTACTAACCATCATGTGTGTCATCAGGGGTTGGAGAAGTCTGTGCATGGGTGTCAGAGGCGTGTACAAGTGGGCCAAAGGGAGGTGAGTAGGGAGGTGAGGTCAGAGGGTAAATGGAGGCCTGAGATGGCTTGATGACTTGGCAGGCATTACAAGGACCTGGACACATAGTCTGAATTTTGAGCCTCTGGTCCACCCTTTACCCACTTCCTCATCTCTAAGATGGGATTAATACTGGTAATTTATAGCATTTTGAGGATTTCAGGAGAGTTTAGCAATTATTATTATTATTATTTTGTTGTTGTTGTTACTACGATCTGCCCCGAAATCTTCAGTGAGCACAGTACCTACTGAGTTGATCTCTCTTGTGTATTAAAATCCCCCTGGCTGTGGTTTTGAGAAGAGAGAAGGGGTCAAAGACGGAAACAACGAACCCCATCGGGAGCTACAGAGGGGATGGTGGCTTGGGCTCAAGTGGGGCTGTGGATGCTGTAAAACATGCAAGTTTTGTGTCGATACAGCTGACAGGATTGGCTGGCAGGATAGACGAGAGGTCAGAGAGAAAGATCGGAGTCAGAAATAAGAACTGGGAGGCTTTGCTCTTTGTGTTTTGCCTTTAGCTTTATACTTTGTTAGGAGGACGACTAATGGATCTTTAAAAAATGAAGTCTGTCTTACAGTTACTACTTCCAACAGGCACCCCATTGTGCCACCCCCCCCCCCAATCTCCTGCCACCTTTCTCAGGGGGTCAGACCTGACTACCAGGTGGTGAGGCCCAGAGGCCAGTCTGTGAATGAGAGAGACCGCCATACTCAGGATTTCTCATCCCTCCTGTTCTGGTTTCCTACAGCTGTTGTAACACATGATCACAGACTCAGTGGCTTAAAACAGGAAGAATTTTGGAGCTCAAAAGTCCGAAATGAATCTATGGGAGAAAAAAAAAAATCAAGGCTGCATCTCTTCTGGAGGCCCAAAAGGAGGATCTATTTTCTGGGCTTTGCCAGCTTCTAGAGTCTGCCACATTCCCTGGCTTTTGGCCCCTTCTTCTGTCTTCAGGGCTCATCTCCCCCAACCTCTCATTTTTCTTATCACACCTCCTTTTTCTCTTCTCTGGCGTCTTCTAAGTGCATCTGTGATAACATTGCTCCTTCCTAGGTAATCCAGTATGAGCTTTCCATCTCAAAACCCTTAATCCACCCACAAAGTTCCTTTTGCTGTATAAGGTAACACATTCACCAGTTGTGGGGATTAGGATGCAGACATCTTTGTGGGGGGATTATTTTGCCTACTACACTTCCAGTGGCCAAGGCTTTCTTAGTGACTTGGGCTCCTTACCCAACTCCCTATTTTCTATGGCCAAAAGACTCCTTAGTCTTCTTGCAATAGACCCATGCCATCATTTTGTCTCATATGCCTGACTCTCCCTTAGCCCTGAGCTGAAAGCTTTGACCTATATATTAATTAACCCATTTAACTTAGTTCATGTGTGTCATGCATGTAGCTTAGGGCCTGGCATATAGGAAACGACCACTAAAATAGAATTCGGTCTATTCTTGCAATCTATAAATATAATTTTGAATCATGATTCTGTCACTTTGCTTGTGAGCTAACTCCTGGTTTGCACCATCTGTAAATTTGATAAATATATCTCTCAGGTTCTTCTTTCCATTGTTGATTAAAAATGCCAAACCAGACACAGACTCTGGCTTGGCTTTCTAATAGCCCATTGCCTGTGTGTAAATATTTTATTCTTTTTAATTTTTAATTTTTTTTTTTTTTATGTTTTAGAGAGAGAGTTACGAGATGGGGGGGTGGAGGCAGTGGGAGAGGGAGAGATAGAATCTTAGGCAGACTCCACGCCCAGCATGGAGCTGGACATGGGGCTTGATCTCACAATGCCAAGATTCTGACCTGAGCCGAAGTCAAGAATCAGATACTTAACTGACCGAGCCACCCAGTTGCCCCAGTATTTTATATTTTTTAGAGAAAGTCTGTACACATGATCGCCATTAATTCTTCTCTCCGAACAATTTGTGGCTAATGACCCGTCCTACAGCATTTACTAAGTTCTCCTATGTACAAGGCAACCCAGGAGATTAAATTATAAACTACAGATATAAGACCTGCTTCCAGAGAGTTTAGGAATTCCATTAGAATGTATGGATATAGACACACATGGTTTCTCCATTTATTACCAATCTGGGGCAAATGGAGGAATCACTCCTAAGTCTAAGTCATATCCACGTTTCCTACCTGTGCACAGTGGAATCGACACTCAGTCTGTAGCATTGCTCAGCCCATCAGTCTAGAACCTTAAAGAAACAGGAGGGGATTTGCTTACCATCACTTCTTTCTGGTGAACCCGTGTTACTTCCTAAGGATCACCCTTGCTTCTCCCGGGTGGTTTCAAGCTATCTTTTAGCAACGTGTTATAGAACAAGCTTGAGGCGTCATGTTTACCATTTCATTGTGGGTAGCATTCACCCCCGTTCCCACGTACCCTGTTCCATGTATTTTACTTTCTCTCCTATTACCTGCAGTTGCTTGTAAATTGCCATATATAATTCTGCAGTCATGATGTTTGCATGATTTTATGGTACTTGGGACACAGTTGATGGGTCCAGATTATTAATTTCAATCAGAGTCATAGCTGGTAACTGCTTGTGCAGTGGTAGTCACATAGTGGAGGGGCTTATCTCAGAGGTGCCATTTGTCTAGTTCCAGTCTTACATAAGTTTATGATTTATTTATGAACAGGCCATGACTTCTCCGGCCATCACCTTCCCACCCTGAACTTCCCGTATATGAAAATTTCCATTCTCCTCTTTGTTGTTTTGAGGTTATTCTCTTGGGGACAAAGTGAAAAAGCCAATTAGAATGGCTAAATTCTGCATTCTCTTTCCCCCTGTGAACTTTATTTTCAGTGCATTAGGGAGAAACTCTTTTTGATTCTTGGAAATAACGGGAGGAGAACATGAAAATATGGCAAATGCTTTTAAAAAGAAGAAATAAGCACTTTCTCTTCTGGTTAGAAAGATAAATGCTAGTCAGTAAAGTTAAGTAAATGTTATACCTGTTTCAAGAGAGGTATTGACCATGGGAAAGCAAGAGCTACCCTAATTAAAATTGACTGTTGGAATGGCAACACATTATCTTGAATTTCTAGTGAAATCATTTTCCTTCTTCTTACACCTGCTTTCTGTTGGAGTATTTTATACTACCAATAGCCATAAACACTGAAATAAGTGGAAGCTGTAGTGTACTGGCCTTCATTGGCATGACGCTCAAGAAAACAAATATTTAATTCCTTCATCCATGATGCAGAATTGCACTTATTTTGAAACATGCTCTAAATAATTTTGCTCATATCTTGCATGCTTTTCATCTTTTTTTTAAAAACTAAATTACTACATTCTATTTGACACATCGGTCCAAGTTTGAATACTTTTTTCTGTGGGGAAAACAATTGCCATTCCTGTACCTAGTTTCTTCTCAGAACTTACCGTAATTGCAATCAGTGAATAATGGATTTTTCCTAACATTACTCCTGTTAGACTGTAAGCTGTTTGAGGAAAGAGTTAGTAATTCCTATCCCCCAAACCACATAGAGTGCCTGAAATACAGTAGTAGCTCAGTGAATATTAGTTGGATGAATGAAAACAGATATAAAACAGAACATGCTTACTGACCAGTTGGGCTATGGGAAGGGGTCACATTTGCATAGGGAGTTTACAGAGGTCATGGCACTTAAGCACAGTGACAGCACGGGGGGATTTATGACACATTTTCTCTCTAGTCGATGGGCACGATCTTACCTCAGTCCCGCAAGCCCAGAATCAGAAAAGTCTATTTCTGAGTCGCTATATTTAGAGAGAAGAAACAGTCCCTCCGAATGTGGAGTTACTCAGTATTTTTGGCTCTTGGCTATTTTCAAGGTTCTTCATCTGGACTTAAAAACCGAATTAATAGGCTATCGTTTCCTCTCATCTTTTGCACGGACACTATTTTGGGAGCAGATACATCACCCCAGCCGCATCCGAGGGCGGACAGGCTGTTTTCTCTCTTGTAACGGGAACGGTCGCCCCGAGTGTCTTCTCACACATGCTCCAGTAATTCCCTACTGACCTGCATTGACTCTATTTAGTTTTATTAATTTAAGCCAAATGAGTTTTGTTTTCTAAGAGTGTCCATGCAGAGCTAAGCACAGAGGACATGTTTCCGCTTAACTCGTTTTGTTTGCAGCGTCAACGTCCAAGTTGCTTTTTGGTTTCGGTTTTGCTTAGTTGTAGGTTTTATTTGGTCCGTGTCCTCAGCACCTAATCTGACAGTTGGAAGTACTTCACAACTCACCGATGCCGCTTCAGCCCCATTTATTAGGCCTGTCAGGAATTACCATTCTCTTGGAGCCATAGGCCAGCCAACCCTGTAGATGGTGTGTGAATGAGACCCTACAGACGGGACAGGGAAGCCGCCCAGCCTCCTGATCTGGACCCTTGAGAAACAGTGGCCCGGCCCGATTCCTCTTCTGTCCACCCTGGGGAGTACCTGGGTTAAGAGAGCTTCTGTTTATACTTATGTCTCATCCCAGACCGTACCATTTGTGAATTCCCATCAGTGTCTTCGATAAACCCATGTTGGAAGGAAATTAATATTCAAAATTTAAAAAGACCCCTACAGTTTGCTAATCACTGGTTATTCACTAGCTAGCATTTAATCAATGCCGGGCAGCATTGCTAAATGCTTCACAGGCATAATCTTAGTTTGTTCCTGAGACAAACCTTTGTGAGACATAGGGTTGTTCCCATTTTAAAGATGGAGAGCCTGAGGCTCACGGACGGTCAATTACCTGACCAAGCTGCTCAGCTAAGAAGTGGTGGAGCTTGGGGGTGACGGTCCAGGGCTTGGAGTTTGGGGGGGCACCCCAGCAGTCAGATGTCTGTGCCTTTCTCCAGGTTACTGCTTCTCAGCAGGCGGCCATGGGAAGCTCTGTGAGTCACTTCTTCAGACTATCCAGGTTTGACCGTACACAGGGATCCTGAGGAGCGAATTGCTTTCACTGCTTTTAAGTAACTTTAGGTCATTTACCAAATGTATCAAGTTACTTACAGTCCTCTTTCTTGCTCTAACTTCTTAAAACCCTCTTAGTTGAGGCTGGTGTTATTTGATCACATAGGAGGAGGTCACAGTCAAGAAATAGAGGTTCAGGAGTTCGGTAGAGATTTACTGAGCACCATATAAGGGCTTTACCTCCGGTGTAAGCAGTTTAGTGGTGACTAAGATACAGGACCTCAGGCGTCAAGAGGATTTCTTTCATGCCCCCCATCCCCGTATCTGCAGTTCTCTTAGCATTGTACACGGCACTGAGTTGGTTATTTGTAAATATTTGCTGAGTTTTGATGACTCTCAGCGAAGGGCATTTTTCTTTCTTCTTTCTTTTATCTCTCTCTCTCTCTTTCTTTTTTTCATTCTTACTGCCTGTGGCTTCAAGTTCTGCACTTTGAGAATAGTCTGAGCTTCTGTAGGTTTGAAAGGTATCCTGGAAGCTGACCCCAGATGAAAATTAATCCGGCCCATTTTTATAGGAGAGCTCCGTCATAAAACCCCACGCATTCAAGGGCAGCCGGGTCCCGCCCGAGCCCACCGATGCCTCTTGCAGTCTGAAGGCTGTGTTGTCACTGAGGTCAGCCACGTACTAGCAAGGAGGATGAGACTACAGGATGGTCAGGGCAGATAACACATCCTTCAGTCTCTGATGAAAGATGCAAATGAAAACCGCCATCATGAAGGTATAATCAAACACCATCCACCCACGTTAATGTAGAGTGTCAGGACAGCCAACCTCTCCTTCCCTGGGAGTTTGACAGGCGTGATTAACATTCTGTGAGCTCGGCAGAAATCACCGTGGCTCTTACCTTGGTCTGTGCCTCTGCTTAGGCCCTGAAGAAATGCCAGGGCAAGTGATGGGATCGCGGAAGAATGAGAGCCATCTACTCCCTCCCTCCTGCCCCTGCCCCCATGCCTCTCTGGCTGGCCAGGTCATCCAGCCTGTAATTTGGGGAGGGGGAGGTGTTGACTAGAGCTCAAGGCAATATACTCTCCCTGATGCTTTCACAAATTGTTTCCCCAAACCACGATTCTCTTGAGTGTGGCTCAGAACTACTTCTAGTTGCTAAGCAACCCACAAGCAGCTCCAGCCCACAATATCCCATAGATGTGTAAGCATGTTATTTGGGGTACTTCCCCAGCCTCCCCTTCTCCAGGAGCTCCCCCTTCCAAGCTCTTGCCTTGAATTTTGCATACGGATCTGTAGGGACCAAGGTGAACATCTGATCCAAGGGTAGCTCCTGTGTTGCCCAAACCACCAGGCCAATCTGAGTCCCTCTCAGATATTTCAATGACAAGACAAGAACGATACTCAGAAAGTCTTGAGCCAAAATACTGTGTAAAACTTGGGACTCGGGTGGCCATGTTCGAGCACATGCACGTTGTTAAGCAGGCAAAGGCAGTTAGTCCATAGCATGGAGTAGGAGATTAGAGAGGAGAGAAGGGAGATGAGAAGCCTGGGGTGTGGAGGACATGGGAGAGTAGGCATCTCGTGTCTCCAAGAGAGTTGGGCTTACCTGTGTCTGAGGTTTCTCTGGAAGAACATGGGAGGGGTAAGGGAGTGGAGGGCATGTGCCAGGGAGTGGTTTATGCCCTGGCCTATGGCATTTAGGCTGAGAATTTTGGAAAGAGAAGTTATGTGAGGACAACAATGAATGGTACAATCAAGAGACTGGTGACCTCAACAAGATTGGACAAGTGTGGTAATGAGCAGAATGAACAACCTGGAAGATAGAAGGTGACACTCAGAACGTGAGATGCTTAGGTTTTGGAGCTTGTGCGAAGGTCAAGAACAGGTCCCAAAAGTATACGATTGAGGCAGAGTAGAAGATATTAATCAGAATTAATGATGAGAAGGACGTGGGAGGCCAGAATGTGGGACGGTGACCAGTCATGGTGGCGCAGAGGCACTGAGCCCGCTGCCAGTGCCTGTGAAGGGGGATGGTTAGAGTTGAGTAAATGGCAACCATGAGGGAGGTAGCGTAGGTGTAATAAAGTGTGATGCCTCCATTTTCAAGTGAGCCAGGATTTTGAAGGGGGAAGGGGAAAAAGAGAGTTGTACGTGGGGGATGAATAGGACTCAGAAGTCCTTAGGGAGCCAGCTGTCCCCTGTGTATGCCGCTTCCTTACAGTCCTGCACTGGGCTCTCTCTCTCCAATTCTCTGCTTGTCAGCTTCATTTTCTCTCATTTCCGACTGGCTGTCCTACAGAGCAGGAATGGAGCCCCAGTTGTGCATTTCATAGCTTTAACCCCTGGAGAGAGATGAGCTCAAAGCCCTCTGCTTTACTCCAAGAACAGGAAAAGGAGGGATGGACTCAAAGCTTTCTCTCTTACTCCAAGACCAGGGAAAGGAGTACTTGCTCTTCTGAATCACGTGCGTACCCCTGACTTAGCCAACTGTGGATGGGTGTGGATCATGTATTACCAGTAATGTGACTCCCTGTTGATGGGGTCAATTCCTAGAGAGATCTGTAGGCTGACAATTTCATGTGTTTGCCAGAACAACTTTCCGAAAATTGGCCAAGGAATTCACAGGCTTGGTCAGCAGCTCTTTGGCTTGTGAAGGCTAATTACCTACCAAGCCACACCCATAAGCTGCCAGGTAATAGAAAGGGTTAATGCTATGTGCCCTGAAACCAGGGAAGAGCAGGGGACTGGGGTTGACCTAGTGGTAGCCTCTCAGAAGGTGTCCTAAGTGGCACTTTCGTGCTTTAAGAGGAAACATTTAAGGGAGAATTCTTTAATATATTTCTGGTTAGAAATGAATTCTTTTCAGTCCTTCCTCTAGAAACCCCCTTAGCAAATCCTTTCTTCAGGCATGCAAAAATTACTGAAAATGAGCCTTCTTTTCTCTTTGTAATTCCCAACAACTCAAGCTTTGTTTCAGTGATGTGCTTTCACATGCTGCCTCCCTTTCATCTGTCCTACCTTGCTTCATTAGGTAGACGTGGTAGGGAGAGCATCTTTCAACACTGGGATTCTCAGACTTGGAATCTGATAAAAATGCACATTTCAGAGTCCCACCCTCAGAGCTTCTGTTTCTGAAGTGGGTTCCAGAAATTAATATTTGGAACAAGAGCCTGCCAGTTCTGCAGGACACACTGGAAAATATTACTTTAACATTTCATTAGAAAGGAACTTGGCAACCCGTTTTTAATCCCTGGATTTACCCAATATGTTGCTGCGTGATCTTCACATAGATATGGGCAAGCCATTGTAGTTCTTCTTTCCACATTAAGAAAAGACATATTCATTTCATATCAAATCCTGCCCAACTCAGAAGGGACTAAGGCCCCTTCTTCTTCCTTTCCTCCTGCAGAATCTCCCAGCCTACCTTCTAATTTATGCCCCCTCCTTCTACCACAATCAGAGCAAAACTGAAATAAAAGATCCTTCCTATAAAGGATCCTTCTGCTGCTAATCTTTCTTTCCCCCCCATCCTAGTCAAGCATGCCTTGTTTGGGAGGTTTTGTATTGTTTTGATTTTTTCCTTGTGAAGCATTTATCCCCAGCAACTCTCTAGTGCACAAGGACCTTTCTGAAAATCTCTCAAGGATGTGAGCAGGAGCTTTAACAATGCTTGAAAATGCCCAGTGTGCTCAGTAACTTCTCTCCCACAGGTAAAGGACGTCCTCACAAGCTCATCGATGAGAGCCTCTAAGATGCACTTGTTACCAAGGACACAGTTTTAATCAGTGATTTATAAGGCTGAAATGATAGGGAAAATGTTCCTTCATTTACTGACTTATGCTTTAATTTGTGCATCCATCCAACTATCCGTGTATCTATCCCCCCACCTATCCATCCATCCATCCATTAATTCATTTAATGCTATTGAATGCCCATGTATGTTCCCAGCTAGAACCAAAAGTGATTATTTGAAAAGTGTTGACACTCAAGAAGGTCCTGATGTAGTGGTAGAGACATTGTATATAAACAGATCGTATATAATGTAGTGGTCCTTAGTAAGCGGAGTTTTTCACACAGTATCATGGGAAGAAGTTATTCTGCTCATTCACTGCACTCTCTTCAGTCACTTGTCCTACTGTGGACCACAGTTAAAATCAAATGTGTGTTTCTGTACTTGGTT
Organism: Enhydra lutris kenyoni; assembly: GCF_002288905.1. Lineage (NCBI taxonomy): Eukaryota > Metazoa > Chordata > Mammalia > Carnivora > Mustelidae > Enhydra > Enhydra lutris. Next base: position 10,675,295 of record NW_019154129.1, on the reverse strand, counting down.
TGTCACTTTCCCCCGGCAGATTGTAAACTCCACAAAGCAGGGATGGCATCTGCTTTCTTCAACATGTTTTCCCCAGTACTAGACATAGTGCTTGCTTGGCGTGTTGCAAGCACTCAGGGGCTCAGAAAGCAACATCCCAGGCAAAAGGTACAATAAGAGGAAAATGTCAAAGAGGAAAAAAGACAGGTCTGTGGTGCAGAGCAAATGAAGGGTGTGAGGAGAGCCAGGGGAAAGGGAAAAAAATAACTAGCTTGGTTTTGCTAGAGGATAAAAATGCAGGGTTAGAGCCAGCAGAATACTAAAAAATGGCAGTGTCCACATGACCTGATGCGCTGGGGCTTTGGTGTTTGTGGGAATGGGGACTCACATGAAGGCTCAAAGCATAGGAAAGGGTGGCCAGATCTTTACTTTCCACGTGTTTCTCCAGAAGCTGAGTGCAAAGTTAATCTGAGGGAGATTGAAGCCAGGGGAGAAGTCAGGAAGCTGAGGTACACGCTCCAGGCAGAAGTTGGTAAGATCCAATGAGGTGTAAACAGAGCAGGGGCATATGTGGGAGACACTCATGGCCAAGGCTGCTGCGTGCGAGGGGCAAGAAGAGTGATCTGGAAGGACTTTCAGAGTTTTACCTTCAGGTGATGGGTGTGCATCAACAGAGAGAGAGTGAGAACAAGAATCACGAGCCATCAGAAATTTTGAATTTTGTGTGGGATTTTCTGGGTAATCGTTCAGGGACTTGGGGGATATCACGCAGAGCTATCTGGTTAAACAGTATGTTTATACATCTGAAGCTCAGGGAGAAGCCCTCTCTGGGCTGAAGCTGTAGCCTTGAGATCAATAGGCTAGGTGTGATTTAGTGCCTTATTGCCGTCAGTACCACTTGAGAAGATGTATATAGCATGAGATGAACAAAGGACTACGTTAGGAGCCAGGGAAGTCCAGAGCCCTGGTGATGTCCTGCCAGCCCATCACATCAGTTGTCGATTTTACCTCCTGACCTTTGAGCTCTTTGATTCATCATCCTTATTAGCCAAGGCAGCATCCTACACATAGTAGGCGCTTTAAGAATATTTGTGATTTCTGGACTATTTGTCAAATTTTTAAAAATTCCCAGGGTTGAATAATTTCAAAGAGTCAGGGCATTTGGTTTAAATCCTATTGTTTTTACAAAATCGCACATTTCAAAAATTAAAAAATAATCTAAATAAATTTAAAAACTTAAAAAAGAATTCGTATGCAAAAGGCACCCTAATGACCTAGAAGGGTTTTAGAATATTTCCTTTACTTGGACAATATGTACCGATGCCTTCTCCGTTCCACTGGTGAGTGAAACTTAATTACGGGGACAGAGCTGGGAAGGAAGGATGGCTAATTACTTAAGGTTAGGGAGCCTTATTTGCCTTATGTATAAAATAGGGATAAGAACAGTTGCATTTTAGCATTACTCTTCTTGTAATTATGTTTACGTAGTTAGTTATACTTACTATGCATAACATCCTAATTATATTTATTTAAAGTAGGGAATGTGGGAAAGGCTGAAGGACCACCAGACAGACAGGCTCACGATGGGATCATGATGACTTTACCTGTGCTCCTTTGCTATGGCACGTGCTAGAAAGGAGTTTAATGAGAGCTAGAACTGCCCCGATTTCCCAAACCATTGCCAAACTGGGAGGCAAATCACCCCTCCCTAGAATACTAATAAGCGAGGGTTTGTTTTCTTCCTGCGGTTTTCTTTCGGCAGGAGTGAAAAATGTATTTTCACTCTTTGTCATTTTAATTAAATCAAGTCTAGGAAAACATAAAATGCGAGTCACATTCCTTTTCTACAGGAAAACTTTGAAAACTGCACACCAGATTGCAAACTGTTAAAATCCATTCATTAAAAGTTCATGGTCTATTGGACTTTTTTTCCTTCAAGCATTGCATTATGTACATTTCCTATCTGTGTTTATGTGACAGATTGCCTAACAGATTTCTTGTACAGTAGAGTTATATAGTCTGCCAGAAAGGCCCGGTTTGGAACCTGTGGCAATAAGTGAAATGGATTTGGAAATGTCATCTTGCTATCTAGTGGATAATTTAGTAATAATGGCCTAACAGATCCCTCAAGACCAACAATTATATACCTGTTTGAAGTTAATTGGACTATGCAGAAATGGGAGTTATGTGAATTATATGTTATAAAAATTTGGTAGGCGTTGAACGGACTGACAGCACATTCTGGAACCTAGTATTGACTTTCAATCATTTTAATGTGCAGGCTGCAGTCACTGGAATCCTTGGCCGCGGTTGTCTATCAGGGAAAAAGCACCCGTTTTTGGACCATGTGCTAATTCTGTGTGTAGCCACACGACTGTGCACGCGTATTGTACATCTCTACATGCATGGACAAATCACATATTGATTTACACCTAAAGTTTGCTAATACCGTGTGTTAAAATTAGAATTCGTAATCCAGATTTCTAAACCAGCCTTTATGCTACACCAAATGACTCTTAAGAGTTATGGGAAGGCTTTTATTTTTAGCAGTCAGTAAATTAAACCTTTTATTCATCATCCTGAAAGATGACGGTGAAGAGAACATCCGTTCTCTTTAATTTCAGGAAGGGAAAAGGCAGCCATCCAACCACAGAGGGAACCCAAGTGATAGGGCTTGTTGAAGAGAGTGACTTTACACATTTCTGTCACCTTCCCACAAGCTAATTGGTCATCTCTGTTACCATAACAGGGTATTACTGACAACAACAGGCGCCACCCCTCTCCCCTGGCCCCTTACCCCTCGTTCATGTCAAATTTAAGCACAGTTGTTGGAGTAGTATTATATTCTGCTTGTAAAGATATTTCCCTTAACTTAACACATTTTTTCTGAATAATTTTTTAAAAGATATATCTGATCAGGGTTTCTCAACCATGGCACCTTTGATTCTTGGGCCTGATGATGTTATTATGTTTGGGTGGGGACATTTCTGTGCATTGTGAAATGTTTAGCAGCATTCTAGATTTTCCTCCCCAGTAGTTCTGCCTTTACTTGTGAAAACCAGATGTCTTCCGGTTAGACACACATCACCCCTGATTGAGAGGCACTGCTGTATACTCACAGGCAGGCCTGTCATTTAGGTTATTGATTTAAAAAATGTTTAAGCATATACGTTTACATTGGATGAATTCTGCAGTGGCTTTTTTCTCTTTCTTTCTTTCCTTCCTTTCTTTCTTTCTTTGCCTTCAACCTTTTCATCCTATTACCTGTTCCCCAAATGCAAAGTACATTTGTAGCCTCTATTTTTGTACTGGCTCTATGTAACATATTTAATTTGGAGTTGAGAGAAAGCAGCCATTTACAGTCATTTTAAATCTGATAAAGATTTAATGAGAGGAGAAAAAAAAGACATACATTTTCATAAACTAATTTCAGCAGATGTTCGGATGGTTTTGTATAAAAACTACAACGAAAGAGAACGTAGAGAGGCATTGTTAGGATAGAACGATGTAAAGTCCTATATTTCTGTCATTGCAAGTATGCCGTATATTGTACAGGCCTGTAACCAGAGCTGTAAGGCATCCTTACAACCCTACACTAATGTCATAAGAGGGGGAAAAAAAAAAAGATTTTTGAAGAGGTAAAATGTAGCATGTGAAGTACAATAGCTTCACTAGATGGTTGTACACTGAAGTCTCAGGATGCAATTATTCTGTCATTGACTCATTCGTAAAGAAGCCATGTTCATTTCTCATGTCTGCCCCTGTTGCCTTCTGTGGGGTATCTGATGCTTCAGAGGCCTTAAATGTAACAAGTGTTTTACAGGAATTGCAGTGGTCTTGTTTTGGGGTAGAACATTCTGGTTGTGAATTTCTTCGGAAGGCAGGCATCTGATTAGGTGTTTCTAGAGACTCTGTGTAACATCATTTTCTGTCAAAGGTGGCTGAGAGCAGATTGCTTTTATTTTCCTATAAAGAGCCACCTCCTTTTCCATTAGATGAATCAGAGGATTTATTCCCCCTTTGTACATGGAGCCTTATGATGTGTGCTGGTACGTGGATGAGTAGCATGAGAAGGAAAAGTTCTCCCGTTTCTCGGTGTCTAGCATTAGCAGTGGGTTACATGTCTACGGTAGAATTCTAGTGTCGTTTAAGACTGACTTTACATGCTTTAAATTCAAGCACACAGGAAAGGAAGAGTACGTGGTATCCTATCAGGTTCTTGCTAATGAAGGTGGCTTGGCCTCACCGTCCCCTGAATCTGTAAGAAGGTGAGTATGAGAAACAGTGTTTAGGGAGTATTTTGAGAAGGATGTGTTTTCCATCCATTTAGAAAGTGACCCTGGGAGATGACAGATCAGCAGAGAGTTGTGAGCTTGGATTGTAGCCCTTTAGTTGCCTCCCAGAACTGCTTTTATTAGATTGTGGTTTGGGTTATACCAGGACCCCATATCCAAACCTTTGGCGAGAAGTAGAAATGCCCTCTGTGCCCCTGTGAGGATGTGTCCTGGCTCTTCACATCTCAAGTTGCCTGCACATGGGACTAAAACTGTAGACGTCACCATGTTGTCAGGCAGCTGGTTTCCAAACCCCAACTCTGCTTTTTTTTTTTTAAGATTTTATTTATTCATTTGGCAGACAGAGATCACAAGTAGGCAGAGAGGCAGGCAGAGAGAGAGGAAGGGAAGCAGGCTCCCCCCTGAGCAGAGAGCCTGATGCAGGGCTCGATCCCAGGACCCTGAGATCATGACCTGAGCTGAAGGCAGAGGCTTTAACCCACTGAGCCACCCAGGTGCCCCCCAACTTTGCTTCTTAAGTTAAGTGTTTCTCTTGACTCTGGTAAGCACATTTTCTCATCCACACCACGAGGGACGTGGTAGCGAGTGCCCGTGTGGTGCATTTGTGAAGCTCCCCTCACAAGCAGCGATGCCATCCGTGTAGCACGAGTCCTCCGGTGACAGTGGCTTTCATGTTTGTTACGTGGCAAAATTTCTTTCTGCTTCTTCCTTGAGTAATTATGATAAAATTGAATCATTGGTTTAGTTTCATAGGATAGGTATTGTGTAAATTCATGATAAGATTCCCCTCTGTGTTGATTCGTAGGAACATCCGAACAAAACTTTTTGGCTCTCACTCGGTGAGCAGAGAAGACTTTGTGTGTTCACATGAACTGAATTCCTGGCATCTGTGTTTTTCCCACCCATGCTTTCATTTCTTCCCTTTTATTGCCTATTAACAAGATAAATATACCCATTTTATTTTGCTGTATTGTGTTTGTCAAGATGAGCCAGTTTAATCCTTCCTGGACCCAAGGTAGCAGGGGAACGAGTAATAAATAGATCGAAAAATAAATGTAACCCCCTGAAATATTGATCTGGTCTTATACTTTATATCCCTTAAACAACAGGGGCCACAAACTCAAATATCTAAGCAGAGGGTATCAATGAGAAACATAGGCCCAGTTTAAGACCGTTAGAAATGGGTGGGAGCTGTTGTAAACAGAATGTTTTCATCCTCCTCTCGTGCTCCTCCCACCCTCAGGCCTGTCAGGTACCCCATTCCCCTCTTCCTTTCTCAAACTCATCTCTTCAGATGCAATGCACCGCTCCTTCAAATAACACTGGTACTTGCTGGCAAGTTTTGCGCAATTTCTGCATATTGTTACCATTTTTTTTTTTTTTTAAAGCAAAAGAGTTTGCCTGGAGGGGCCCAAGAATAGATTTCCCACAAAGCATTCTGTGGCTGTGAAATAATAATAATTAATGATTATGGTGATTATCAACATTAGGAATAAATAATAATAATAAATGATAATAAATAATGATTATGGTGATTGTCAACATTAGGAATAAAGGTAGCTGATGTGAATGGAGCATTAGGTATGTTCTGCTTAACTCTGTTGCATGCTTCTATGATTTTTTTTTTTTTTTAATAGTTAGGAACTAATAGCTGTGGGAATATGGAGTCCCAGGGAGACAGAGTCACTCACTCAGGCCAAAGACCATTTATTTATGCATCTGCCTCTTGGCATCTGGGCGTGATATGGCTCCGTCTGAGGACACTACACCTTTGGGCATGTGTGACCACCTTCCCCTAAAAGGATTTCCTGACCCAATAACCTAGGTCCTTCCTGGTTACCTTTCAAGATTCAGCTGCTGATATCACCTGCTTTGGAAGCCTTCCTTGTTCAGCCCTGATGGGCTGTAGACGTCACCATGTTATGTCTATGTTTCAGCCTGCACCATGCCACAGACAGGGTACGTGCACGTGATGATGGAGCCGTGGCTCCCACCACCACGGCTTCCTGTCCTTCCCTGCCTCCAAAGCTATCTTTTCTGGTAACAGCTCCTGGAGGGCAGAGAGGGCCCTTTGGAAAGCATCCACCAGGAATCAAGCAATGCCCAAGGGGAACCTTGGCTGTAGGGGTTAAAAGTTTAGCCTCAGCAGGTAGATTGCTTGAATGTGGATCCTGCTGTTCTGTCTTGCTAGCTGTGTGATCTTGGGTAAGTTATGAACCTTTTTGTGCTTCAGTTGCCACATCTGTGAAATGAGGAAAATAATTGCATCCGCCCCACAAAGTTACTGAGTGGGTATGAGATGATGACTGCAAAGCTCTCAGTGCAGGGCTTGGCACATAGATGGTGCTCATTAAATGTTAGTTACTACCCTCGGTGATTATTCTAGCTTATGTAGTAACATTCAGTATTGCTTTATGGGGAAACACCTCAGTCAATTAAATTGTTACTCTTTTTTTTTTTAAATTTTATTTATTTATTTGACAGAAATCACAAGTAGGCAGAGAGGCAGGCAGAGAGAGGAGGAAGCAGACTCCCCGCAGAGCAGAGAGCCTGATGCGGGGCTCGATCCCAGGACCCTGAGATCATGACCTGAGCTGAAGGCAGAGGCTTTAACCCGCTGAGCCACCCAGTCGCCCCAAATTGTTACTCTTTTAATTCTTATTTCCTTCCTTCATTCCACAGACATTTATGGCACATCTACTCTAACTAGGGTACAAAATGGACAAAGCCCCTACCTTCCCAGAGCCTATAATCTCCACCCTTGCTGACAGATACAGCTGCCATGAACCCCACCTGGCTCTTTACATTTATACGTAAATAAATTTAAATGAAATTAAATTAAAAATTCAGTGCCACGTTTCAAATGCTTACTAGTCACTCTGGCTAGAGGTGACCCTGTTCCACACAGAGGGACAGAACATTTCCGTCACGGGGGTGCCTGGGTGGCTCAGTCCTTAATCATCTGCCTTCAGCTCAGGTCATTGTCCCAGGGTCCTGGGGTCGAGTCCACAGGCATCAGGCTCCCTGCTCAGCAGGAAGCCTGCTTCTCCCTCTCCCACTCCCCCTACTTGTATTCCTTCTCTCACTGTGTGTGTCTCTGTCAAATAAATAAATAAAAACTTAAAAAAAAAAGAAAAAAAAAAAAGAACTTTTCCATCACAGCAGCATGTTCTTCCGAGTAGTGCTGGTCTTCTGGAAAAGAGGGATAGTAAAAACGTAAACAAATGCTTATCTTTATCAGAATGCTGATAATATGCTTCTTTATTATTATTATTTTTTTAAAAAGATTTTATTTATTTATTTGACAGAGACCACAAGTAGGCAGAGAGGCAGGCAGAGAGAGGAAGGGGATCAGGCTTCCTGCTGAGCAGAGAGCCCGATGAGGGACTCGATCCCAGGACCCTGAGATCATGACCGGAGCCAAAGGCAGAGGCTTTAACCCACTGAACCATCCAGGCACCCCTGATAATATGCTTCTTAAAGCCATAATTTCACCTAAATGTTGTGTTATTCTGCCTGGAGCTATTAATACTATGAATTTGGGAAAGCATGTGTGTGTGTGTGTGTGTGTGTGTGTGTGTGTGTGTGTGTGTTTCAGAAGTGAATAGGTCTCCCCTCTCCCCACTCTTCTCTCATCCCCCCCCTTTCCCTTTGTTGTCCCTTACTTTCCCTCTTTCCAGCTCTCTTACACCCTCCTTCCTTATATACCATATGGTCTCCTAGGATTTTTTTTTTTTAATGGAATAAAGTCCTTGTTCTTATGGATTTTTAACTCTATTGGAGGCCCAGGGTCTTAAATCTAAGTGCAGCGTAATGCCAGGGATGCCATGATAGGAGTAGGGAAAAGATGAAACATGGGAGGAAGGTATCATTCCTGCTTGGTAGTGATAGGAAAGGCTGCACGGAGGTTTACACCCAGTCTTGACCTTCAGCAAGCCTCTCAGCCTCCTGGTGAGTGACAGGCAGAATGTAAACAGGACCTATCTCTTAGAGGGCAGGAGTTCTATGAATGCAATTATTAATCACCGTGAAGCTGTTGTAAACTATTACCATAAAACAATGACATGCTTCTTTTATTCTCCTAGATCAATATTACTGAAAGGCCTTCCTGTCTCAGGCTTATCAGATAGACGGGCAACTCATACTGCCATAAATATATGATGACTTTTTTCATCAAGTGTTAACGGTCTTCAGCATTTCAAAAAGCACAAATGTGTGTGTGTGTGTGTGTGTGTGTGTGTGGCGGGGTGGGGGGCGGTTCCTGCCTCTGGTAATGGATATATTGTTTTAATTTTGTGGTTACCTTTATTCTATCTTTTGTTTCCAAAAAAGTTTGAGATGGTTTACAGTAAGGGCACAGATTCAGTAAACCATAAGAATCTTAAAACAAGAAAAATCATATGAACCTAACAATGAAAGGAGGAGAGGAAAATAATGGTATGAAAAAGGTATTAGAGGGTAAAAAGTTATACAAAGAAATCCTAAGATTTCATTCACTCAAATTTATTAAGAATCTCAGGAATTTTGGATTTTGATAGATACTGAGGAATGGGGAGGAAGATATAAATATGACTAAGACCAGTTTCTTTCAGGTAGAGGAAATGGCACATTAAAGGCTTGTAGGTAAAGGGAGTTGTGTATTCTTGGAGAAGAAAGTGGAGCAGTGCGTGTGCACGTGTGTGTGAGTGCATGCGCGTGTGTGCATGCCTGTTTGAGTTTATCGATGATGATGGGGAAAAGCCACGGTCAATGAACCTAGAGATAAGTAAGGACCAGATAACTTAGGGCTCTGTTAAGGCAAGTTAAGGAGTTTTAGCTTTTACTCTAAGGACAATTGGGAACCATTGAAGTGGATCAAATTTTCCATTTAGAAAGATAACTCTCCCTGCAGTGTGGAGAATGGATTGCAGTGGAAGGAGACAGGAGAGGAACATCAGATAGGGGCTGTTGCAGGTGAAAAATGAAGGAAGCTTTGGGTAAGAGTAACGGCTCTGGGAATGAAGAGAACAGAGAGGATCTATGAGACATGAGGTGGGAGAGTCAACGTACCTTGTAGATTAATTGTGGAGATGTGAGAGGAAGTGGCCTGGGCTCTCACGTTTCATTCTAGAATGTTCTAGGTGGATGGAGGTAACACTTAATGAAATGACAGAAATAAGAGGAGGAACAAAGACTGGGTTTAAGGGAGAAGAAAACAAATTAAGTTGTATGGATGGTGTTTAAGATGTTTGGAAGATACTTGGGTAAAAATGGATGTGTAGTTGGTAGCTGAGTGTATGAATCTGACACTCAAGTAACTGGGACCAGTGCCATGTTTGGAAGCCTTGGAGTATACATGGTCTTTAAGTCATCACAATGGATGGGGTCATGTAGGTAGAGTTTGGAGTGAGAAGTTAGGAGGATCCAGGAACTCTTTGGGTCCTGACATTGACATTGAGAGCCTTCCCAGAGGAGATAGAAGTCTAAGCACTGCTTAAAAAGTAGGACTATCAAGGAGGATATTCTTCCAGTAGTATAGGGTCCCTTGCCAGTGTAAAACATGGCGCTGAGTGATTAACTCAATAGGAACTCGTAGTGAAAAAAGGCTAGAACCCAGGACTCATCTCTGGGGTCTTACATTATTTCAGGTGACCTTGAATTTCTGAAAGTCCTCCTACCATTGTTTTGGTTTGACATGGAGAGAAATGTGCCTTCAGTGATACACTGTGAATTTCTGACTGCTTTTCCAGACACCTCGACTGTAACTTTAATCATCTGAGCCTTAGTTCTTATCACAGTTCCAGCAGTGCCCCAGGACTCATGACATTGCTGGGGGTATTTGAAGGCCTTCCAGTTAAGGACCCATTTTATGTGCATAGTCAAAATCCCGGAAATCATTGTCTCATTTGAGACACAGGAGTAGGTGCTGGTATCTGCTAGGATGAATGATAATGTGGACCCCAGTGATCTGCTGTCCTTCACCATTTGATCTTCCTTAATGACCGCTGTATAAGTTGCCGATTGTTGTGTGCAGGTAGGTGTTACAAATGGAGTTGTAAATTCAGTTCCTTTAAAAAAAAAAAGTGGGTATAAGATTCTCCCCTGCAGTGCAGTGTATGGACGACTCCGGGGCAAAGTGAGATGAAGCCCAGAACGCCATCTTCGGGAGTCCATGGCCATGCACATGGGCATACACATAAACAGGTTTATGTTCTCAAAATTGAAAAAGCAATCATCCCTTGATATAATTTCTTAGGGACACGTTTTTAGATGAGGTTACAGACATCTTATTGACATCCAGTGCTGGGAAGTTCAAGGGAACTCAAAGTTTTGTGCGACTGGATTTGTCTGAGTGATTGTGTGTGTGGCCCCTCCCTGTACGTAGAACTCCAGATTAATCTGAGTTCTGGAAGTTCCTGTAGAGTGTGGAGTTTTTAGCCTGGTTGACATCATTCAATAATACAGAGAGAGCATGCATGGTAGTGGAGGATTAGGAATCTGCAGAACTGCCTGTGTCCACAGCCAAACTCTCCTCTTTACTATTAGCTTGACCTTGGGAAAGGTATACTTCATGGTTCTGAGCCTCGGTTTCTCCATCTTTAAAATGGAGGATGATCATAGTACCAGACTCATTTGGTTACTAGAAGTTTACTAGAGTTACTAGAGTTACTAGAAGGATTCGGGGCAAAACAATGCGTGAAAAGCCCTTGTCATGACACAAGGGGTGTACTAGGTACTAAATATGCTGGTTATGATTTTCACATCTTTATCGGGTAACCAGCTTCAGGCAGGAGAATTGATCATCGGCCATTGGTATTTTAGAACAAGAAAATAATTGATTCCCAATATAATATCTAAGCTTGCCGGACCATCTTTGACCACATGGCAACATGCACCGGGGCTCCCCAAACCACAGAGAAATGCAAGTACATCTCTTGGATTGCTCATTTTACCAAGAAATAAGGAATGGAAGCCTTGTAAATGCTTTTTTATGTTAAAGAAAACACAGATATGCTATGGAGTTGAATGCAAATTAGATATAGATTTTCAGGACACAGCAAATAATGCCAAATGCCTTTTGTTCTCCAAAGACCTCTTTCTAGCTGTAACCCCAGATTTCTATGGGTTAAAGTCATTCTCCTCCATCAATTCCTTTTTTTTTTTGCCCAAGACCAGGTGGTGAGGGGGCTCTGATAGTGCTCACAGTACCTCTCAGAGTAGAAATGGTAACCATAGTCTTTCTTAGGCTTTCCTGAGGTTCCACTAGAAATTCAGAATTTTTTAAATTGGGGTTTAGAATTCACATTTTTAAAAAATTTAGGATACTCAGCTTACCATGCCTTTCAAAAGACTTTTCATTTTATGTTTCCCCCCTCTTTCCCCCCTTCAAAAGACTTTTAATTTTATGTTTCCTCCCTCTATCCCCCAAATATTAATTTGGGTACAGCAGAGATCTTAACAAGATTCAAAATTAGGTGAACTGTTTGAAGTGGAAGACACCTAAGAAAGAAAATTATGCAACTGATAAACTACTGGCTTTTGGGTCTTGCCCAAAGATTGTCCTTTATCACACTTCCCTTTTATCTAGTGCTTCTTATATTTGGAACATTGACAGAACTACGTCCATATACCCAAACAACATACTGTGAATATGCTTAAGGTCAGTACTTTAAAATCTTGCTCCTTCTTGGCAGTAACTGCAGTGTATTCTGTCACATAGGTTGTGTTGGTTTTCTGGAGCTGTCATAACGAAGTATCACAGACTATGGGCTTAAACCACAGAAATTCATTTCCTCACAGTTCTGGAGGCTGGCATTCTGGGGACAGAGTGTTGGCAAGGTTGTTACTTACAAGACCTCTCTCATCGGCTTGCATATGACTGTGGTGTCCCTGTTTCCCCATGTGGTTTTCCCTCTGAGCGTGTCTTTGTGCTAATCTCCTCCTCTTATAAGGACACCAGCCACATTGCTTTAGGACCTATCTATATGGCTTCATTTTAACTTAAGTAAAGATCCTATTCCCAACTATAGTTGTATTCTGAAGTGCTACGTGTAGGACTTTTAACCCATGGATTTTGAGCGGCGACGGGAAGACCTAATTTATCCCATAACATAGGTCACCGTCATTTGTATCATTGTGTTTCCATCAGTGATCTTTGAGGCTGTTTTAAGGTTTGGTGTTTTTGCTCTGTTTTGTTTTTGCCCAGTGAAAAACATGTGGAAATGGAAATACAAACAGTGAGATACCACCACACACCTATGAGAATGGCCCAAAACCAGGCGTGCCTGGGTGTCTCAGTCCATTAAGCCTTTGCCTTTGGCTCAGGTCATGATCCCAGAGTCCTGGGATTGAGCTGCCCGTCGGGCTCCCTGCTCCCTGTTTCTCCCTCTCCTTCTGCCGTTTCCCTTGCTTGTGCTCCCTCACTCACTCTCAAATAAATAAATAAAGTCTTTAAAAAAAAAATCCAGGTCACTGGCAGTGCCACATCCTAGGAAGGATGAGGAGCAATGGGAAACTTTCCTGGTAGGAATGCAAAATGGCACAGGGGCTTTGGAAGAGAGTTTGGTGGTTTCTTTGGAGACTCCTAATGAACCAGCAATTGTGCCTCCTGGTGGTTACTGAAAAAGTTAAAAACTTAAGTGTCAATAGAAACCCACCCACGGATTTAGTTAAGAGCAGCTTTATTCATAACTGCCAAAGCTTGAAAACAGCCAAGATGTCCTTCAGTAGGTGAATGGATCGATAAACTGTGGTACATCCACACAATGGAATATTATTCAGCATGAAATGAAATGCACTATCATGTCCAGAAAAGACACCCAAGAAACTTAAAAGCCCGTTATTAAGTGAAGGAAGCCAATCTGAAAAGGCTGTGTACTTCATGGTTGTAACTGTGTGACCTTCTGGAAAAGGCAAAACTATGACGATGGTAAAAAGATCAGTGGTTGGCAGTGATTAGAGGAGAGGGAGGGATGGATAGGTTAAGTACAGAGGATTTTGTGAAGTTCGTCTGTCTGATACTGTTCTGATGGATACACGTCATTATACTTTTGTCCAGGCTTCTAGAATGTACACCACAATGGGACCCTCGTGTAAATTAGAAACTTTGGGTGATAATGATTTGTCAGTGTGAGTTCCTTGATTATCACACATGTGTCACTCTGGTGGGGATGTTGATAATGGGGGAAGCTATGCCTATGTGGGGGTGTGGGGTGTGTGGGAAATCCCTGTACCTCCTCTCAGTCTTGCTGTGAACCTCGAAGTGCTCTAAAAAATAAAGTCCAAGAATAACATGAAAACGTTTCGATAAATAATCTACCCATAAGACTCACCTAGCTATATAAAACAAATATTTTATTGTAATTTGTAATTTCATTTTTTCCTTTTCTCAAAGTAAGGAATGACTGCCTCCACATAAGAATTTGATACCTTGATTCTGTTTTGACAAAGATATTTAACAGAAGATTATTTTTTCCCAATTGCAATCTGTAGATTAATCAGATAATTTTAGGTGAATCAAAGAGCTGGGAGGACTGTCCCATTCAAGATTTCTTTGTTGCTCATGTAGGGGCAAAACCATCATCCACTGGAAGGATGTATGCAATTACATCAGCTTTGTGGTAATTATAAGGATATTTTACTTGCTTGGTGCATTTAATTATGCTTTTTCAAGCTGCCCGTGTTCACTCTCAGTGGGGCAAGCTCTGACTGGATTATTGCCAAGAGACTCGTACATTTAATGTTCCACCCGATGCATTCTCCTAGAGACAGAGAACGAATGGAAACTGGCCCGGAGGGTTGTCAGACCGGCCACCTTTCCTCTCTGTTTTCATTCTTAAAAACATTTTTAATTGAAAGTTTCTGAGACCATTTCATCCTTTGAAAATTCCTTTTAAAAAAAGTAAAAGGTGACTTTTGTACCCAGTAACACAATACGAACCATCTGACGTAAAATGAATAGATGATCCCCTCTCCATCTACCCCCCTAATACCAGCCCTGGAAGGACGGGATTCCCATCTAGACAAAGCTCTGAGCTTTTTTTTTTTTTTTTTAAAGATTTTATTTATTTATTTGACAGACAGAGATCATAGGTAGCTCCCTGCTGAGCAGAGAGCCCGATGTGGGGCTTGATCCCAGGACCCTGGGATCACGACCTGAGCCAAAGGCAGAGGCCTTAACCCACTGAGCCATCTAGACAAGATTCTGTGCTCTTTTGTGCTCTCTTCTGTGCTAATAAAAATACACGTGTTCATGCTCGTGTCTTCTGATGACAGGTTCACACACAGCATTTTATTGAGTGACTTCCCTGTTTTTATGTGGCGCGGGCATTATCCTTACATGGTAATGTTAAAAATCTTTTGATTCTAGGGCCACCTGCCTGGCTCAGTCGGAGGAACGTGGGGCCGTGACTTTAAGCCCCATGCTGGGTGTAAAGATTACTTAAATAATTAAATGAATAAAGTGAAAAACCACTTTGATTCTGATCCTTTGTAACAGCTGCGTAGTAGTTCGTAGTGCTGACACACTGTAAATTGTTCAGCTCTCCGGTACTCATTTCTTCAGATTATTTCTACTGTGGATTGGTTCTGTCTCCTGATAAAATAAGCATTGCCACAATAAACATTTTTTGTGTATTTCTTAAGTCCCCTACTTTTTCTTTCCGTTGGATAAATTCCCAGAACTGAATTCATCAGTGAAAGTTTTGTGAATTTTTTATTTTCAATATTGCCAGATTTTTACCCAAAAAAGGTTGGGACAATTTTCAGTCTTCCCAACATTGTAAACTACCTAGCCAACATCATATATTAGCAATTTTTTAAAAACTGCTGAGTATAGGTGTAGCACATGGTATGCTTTTGCTTTAAAATGTGTTTTCCTGACTACCTATGATACATAATATCCTTCCTATTGTGTGAGTCACTGCTTTACTGTCTTTGTCCACTTTTAATTGATTTATCTTTCTAATTTGTAGAAATTTCTAATTTGTAGAAATTCTTTGCATGCTCTAGCTGTTCACCTTAGTTATACTTGTTAGAAACACATGCTATCATTTACCTTTTGACTCTGTCTGCAGTGTCTTTTGCTATATAAAAGTTTTTTTTCATTGATCACTTTCATTGTTGAATTAAGGAGCTATCCTTACCCATTCAACTTTTATAAATAGCCTTATATTTTCTTACAGAAATTTACAGTTTTTTGCCTTTTCTTTAGATTTTTCACTTAGCTGAAATTTGCCTTTTTTTTTTTTTTTTTTTAAGTCGTCTCTACCCACACTGTGGGGCTTGAACTCACAACCTTGAGATCAAGAGTCATATGCCGTACCAAATGAGCCAGCCAGGCACCCCTGGAATTTATTTTTTCAAAATTAAGTATGAAATTTAACATGCTTTATTTTTCTTGTAAAGGTTATTCAGTTAACACCATTTATTTAGTTTCTCACCATTTCCACCAAACTTAAATGTGTACACACACACATATATTACCATTTCTGCCATCTTCACTTGTTCCCTTCAACTACTTATTTCCTGTTGTGTCTTAGAGTTTTGCTCATTAATGCCCTCCAGCCCTGTCATGAAGCTGTACACTGACATAGGGAAGACAAGAATTCCTTACATTAAAGTGCTGGGTTGGTAATATTTGGGGGTCAGAAACTTTTTTTTTTTAAGATTTTATTTATTTTGAGAGAGAGAGTACAAGCAGGAAAAGGAGCAGAGGGAGAGGGAGAAGCAGACTCCTTGCAGAGCAGAGAGCCCTATGTGGGGCTTGATCCCAGGACCCTGAGATCTCGACCTGAGCTGAAGGCAGATGCTTAACCGACTGAGCTACCCAGGCACCCCTGGGGTCAGAAAGTTTTTGAACTGATGTACTCATAAGGTTTCTTTTGGGTATAAGTAATAGAAACCCTACTCAAGTTGGTTTAAGCAAAAATGAAGAATATTAATTTTCAGAACTTAAAACTCCAAAAATTGCTCTAAGATTACTAGATCTAGAAGCTCAAACTATGTTACCAGAACTGAGTCTCACTCTCTCCATCTCCAGGCTCTGTTACCACCATGTTCAGGTTGGCCCCGCCATTATAAAGTGGGAAGATGCTTTCTCACTGCCCCAGATTAACAACCTTAGCCCTCAGTTTAAAGCCCTAGATCTCATGTCCATTACTAAAACAATCCCCATTGTTAGAAGGATGCGAGTTCCTCAGTAGCTAGGTTAGCTACATGCCCAGCATGAGCTGGGGGTAGGGACACTTCTACAGACCACCCACACTGGGGGCTCACCCTCCCTGAGAGAGGGAGAGCCTCTAAGAAGACATTAAATGCTGCTACTGGAAGGATGTGTGTCCCCCTTGATAATCCCAAATTAGTGATATTCAGTACAGCTGATGCAGTGTGACTCACATTTCCATATTATTTCTGCAAATTCATTCAGCCCTTTAAATGAGTCATTGCTTCATGTTCTCCTGTCGCTGCCACCAGACTTTGATCAAATATTGGCCCTTGGCGTGCAAGCTACTCTTTGATCCAAGTTGGGGGGCGGCTCTAATGGCTGTACCTAAACGTTGGTGTCCAGAGAAATACAAATTAAAATAACGATGTGATACAGTTTTCTTATCTTGAATTGGCAAGATTAACAAAATTGATAGTAGCTGATTTTGGCAAGACTGAGATAACACAAGTCCTTACAGCGGATGGCGGAAGTGTAAATTGGTATAGCCTTTGAAAAGCTATATTTAAAAAGATACAGCTTTAACCAGCAATGCCTCTTTTATTAATTAACCCCGATTGCACAAGTGTTTTCAACTGGTTTTATCTTTTGAAAATAGCCAGTGCAGGAAAGCATACATGTGAAAAGGTTTGGCTCAATGTAGCATTATTTACATTATCAAAGTCATATCCAATTTAACGTATATCAGTAGTAGACTGATGACAAATTTGCCTGATATTTAAGGGAAGGACAATGATACATTGGAACACCAAAGCCCCAAATCTTTTAATGTAAGGAAAACGGCTCCTCCGTGAAGATCCAGCCCTAGCATCACTGCCGTAGTTAGTATTTTGCAAAGGTTTACCCTACAGTGGGCAGGTCACCTCTCTCATGCTTTGATTACACCTTCCATATGGATTACGGATCATATTCAAAACATTAATTACTCAGCAACAGCATTACTCACTTGGCTGAATGCATTTCACCTTTTCTCCTTCCTACAATGTTTGTTTAAGCCAAGTTGACTGGATAGCAGTGCATTAAACGAGGTAGTAGTGTTTGTCAGAAGGAGAGCTAAGCCTCCAAGAGGAAGATTCTGGGGTCGGTTGTTAAGCCATCATTTATTAGCTCTGTTACCCCAGGCAAGGTGCTTACCAGCTCTAGGAAGTCCAAATGCTCTTTTGCAAGATGGGCATGATAATCACAGTCTCTCAGATCTAGCCCGAATATCATGAACAGTATCTAATAGTAAATGTTTGGAAAATGTTCTATAAACCGGAAGGCCCTGGACATACTCTTATGGAATTATCATTTTTTTAGAAGATTTTATTTATTTATTTGACACAGAGAGAGAGAGATCACAAGTAGGCAGGCTGGGGGAAGCAGATTCCTTGCTGAGCAGAGAGCCCGATGCGGTGCTCGATCCCAGGACCCTGAGATCATGACCTGAGCCGAAGGTGGAGGCTCAACCCACTGAGCCACCCTGGTGCCCTGGAATTACCTTTTATGACAATGTTCAGTCTCTGTCCTTTTGTTCCCATACGAGGAGGTTTTTAATCAAGCAGAGTGGTTGTTTAACACTTTATATGTTTGCAGAAGAAGGCAGAGCTGGTTACTTGGAAAAATTAAAAAAAAAAAAAATGGTGGAGTGAGTTTTGTTGTTGTTTACTCATTTGTTTTATTTGACAGGGAGACGAAAGGCATTCTTTCCATACCTTCTGCCCCCTAATGGTGCTATTCTTCTTTTGACCTTGTAGGTGAAACTGTGAGAGTCAGGATAACACAGTGCATTTGATTCCATCCGTTACGGACATCTTTTAGTTTCGTTTCTGTACTGAATAGGTTTGGCAGTTGAACTCAGCCCTTGAGTTCCTGGGACTCAGTTTCTGAAATCTGCAAGGAAAGTAAACTGGCAGTATCCTCCCCTGCACGTTTAATGCATACTCAGACCAGAGCCTTCTTACTAGAGAAATAAATGAGTCCTTAAGTTTAAAGAAATATATGTGTCCTTAAGTGACATATGTTGGAACACTGCCTTGCTCATTTGTTTCCATGTTGTCTATGTTTGCTTTTGTGCTAAAAGAGCAGAGTAGCTGCCACCGAGGCTCTATGGCTCACAAAGCAGAAAAAATGTATTTTCTAGCCCTTTACACAGAAAGTTTGCCCATTCTTGATTTAGACTGAAGTTTGAGTTGAGTCACTGATATACCAGTAAAAAAATCTGAAAACTATATATATTTGTGAGTAGGTATGTAACCTTTAAACTTTCTAGCTAATCCTTACCAAAAAAGAAATTTCAAAACCATCAGTGGTTATAATCTTCTTGAGAGCTTTTTTTTTTTTTTTTTTTTTTTTTTAAGAGAGAGAGAGGTGGGGGCAGAGGGAGGGAGAGAGAGACTCTTACACAGGCTCTGTACCTAGCATGGAGTCCAATACTGGCTTCAGTATCACAACCCTGAGATCATGACCTGAGCCAAAATCAAGTCATATGCTTAAGTGACTGAGCCACCCAGGCTTCCCTTCTTGAGTACATATTGACATCATTTTATTTTTCCAACATTTTTAAATGCCTACTCTATCCTAGTGTGACTGCGTTAAGTACTTTCACATATGTTATTTAATCCCCTCAGCAACCATCTGAATTTGTTGGTATTAAACCCATTTTTGAGGTGAGAAAATGGGTGTTCAGGAGGATTGAAATAACTTGCCGAGTTTTTTGGAACTTCACAGAGCCAGGATTCAAACTTAGACACGTCTGACTGTGAGCCGATGGTTGCTGGGTGTAAGGTGATTGGACATATCCTCTCTCCGCTATCCTGGTGCCAATTGCATGGGAGGAATCTCGCAGGGAAGGAAATCAAGGGATAAGGGACTAGCCTAACGTGTACCCAAAGAGGCTTAAGTCAGAGTTTCATCTTTTTGTTTCTTCTCTTTCTAAGATATTTTGAACCACACTAGGCTCTTTGACTTTGAATCCTAGCATGTTGTTCAGTGTGGATGCTCATCCTTAGATTCTAGTGATGTGGGTGACTGTAAAGTAAGTGAAGAAAAACACAGAATCTACTCAGACTGATTTCTAGGCAGAAAGGTACAGAAACGTGAGCAATCCTTTTTTGGGAACAAGTATTCCCACTCCCTGTTGACTTTCATACAATCAGAGACAGTTGATCTAATCATTTATATTATTTAATTATTTGTATGAATTGCTTTTAATGACATAATGAGGTTTAATTATATTTTAGTTATAATCATCTTAATTATATATATATTTCAGAGCACTTTATCGAGGTAGGATTGACATAGAAAAAGCTGTAGATATTTTATGTACACAACTTGATGAGTCTGGAGATAAGTACATACCTATGAAATCATCACAGTTAAGGTCATAAACTTACACATCACCTCCAAATTTTTCTTTTTTTAAAGATATTTTTCTTTTGTAGTAAGAACACTTCATAGAACTACCCTGTTAACAGATTTTTTAAGTATATAACACAGTATTGTTAACTATAGGCCCTGTTGTATAGTAGATACCCAAAACTTATTCATATAACTATAACTTTGTACCTTTTGACCAATATCTCTCCACCCTTCTTCCCCACCACTATTTTACTCTCTGATTCTATGAGTTTGAATATTTTAAACACCTCATAAATGTGGGATCATGCCTGGTCTGTCCTTCTGTGTCTTACTTATTTCACTTGGCATGATGTCCTCCAGGTTCATTCATGTTGTTGCAAATGGCAGGGTTTCCTTCTTTTTCAAGACCAAATAACATTCTACTGTATGTATATACTACATTTTCTTTACTTGTCCATCCATCCATGGATATTGAAGTTATTTCCATACTTGACTATTGTGATTAATGCTGAACATGGGAGTGCAGATCTCTCTGAGATCCTAATTTTAATTCCTTTGGATGCTAACCCAGAAGTGGGATTGCTAGATCAGTTGGTAATACTATTTTTAATTTTTTGAGGAAACTCCGTGCTGTTTTCCACAGTGGACTCACCAATTTACCTTCTTACCAACAGTGTACAAGGTTTCACTTTCCTCCACATCCTGTCCAACACCTTATTTTCTGTGTTTTTGTTGTTGTTGTTGTTTTGTTTCATTGATAATGGCCATCCTAACAGGCGTGAGGTGATATCTCATTGTGGTTTTTATTTTCCTGGTGATTAATTATGTTGATGGATCAAATGGACTATTCTATGTAAAGTGTTGTAGTAACACCAAGAACTCAGGTTGCATTAATATGGTGCTTATTTTTAATAGTGTTGTCATTTGTTATTATAATAACAATTTTTATTACTATTAAATATAATGGCATACATAAATATGCAGGCAAGGTGACTTTATAGTGTTTATAGTCTCATCTGTGTTTCCTAAACTGCAGTGTTTATGCCCCCTAGAAATATAATTTGGTGAGATAGGGACCTTCCGCCACAGAGTACATAGAGCTGGTTTCCTGAAGCATCAATTTTGCTCAAAGTGTTTGGAGGGAACTTGTAATTTTTTATATTAAAAGCAAACAAATATATAGGTAAGAGAAGGCACGTGAATTTTTAAAAGAAAGCATGAGACATCAAGCACCATTTACATGTCATAGATGGATTCTTCCATCTGTGGCTCTAGAACTCTAAGGATAAGGCTTAGATCTCCTTTGTCACTGGTTAGTGCTACTTACAGGGGAAATTTTGCAGAGCAGTATATTATAACATCACCCAGAGTGACTTTTAGTTTTCTGTACAGTTCTTATGTTTGATCGCTCAAACTCTATACCTTTGTTAAGACAGAAGAACATGGTCAGTAAAGGGTTAACAGGAATATCCCAAAATAAGCTTCTTTCTTTCTTTCTTTCTTTCTTTCTTTCTTTCTTTCTTTCTTTCTATATCTCTATTGGTCATCTTTATGGCCAGAGCATTCTTTATCTTCAGAGCTAAGAAAAAAGAAGTACCAAGGAAACAGTATATTTGTATCCATGCCTTGAGGGATGGGAGATGGGAGTTGAAGAGTGTGTGTGGGGTATGGATGGTGTTTTTCTTTGTAAAAAGACACCTCTTTGAAGTCAGCTCTGAATTGCACAGGGTAGACAAATGTCCAACACCTTCCGTACTGTGGTGGGGTTATGGATGATTAGGAACCCTGGAAACCTATTTGGCTAATGTTTTTTCATCATGAAGGGCCTATAGGTTAGCTTTTATTTTTTCAACAAATAAAGACTTAACGTAAGTCACCCAGATATACTGGCAAAATTGCAAGATTCAGAATTGCAATTCATCATATAACTTGGTAAACTTGTTTCCCCCTGCTGAACTACACCGCCTTTTATGCACAAATTAATATATTTTTACAACCCCTGGAATGGTTTTGTAAAGAGTCCAATTATAGTTTAGGACATTGCCATCTGCAGTGGGACATTTAAAACAGAATTAGGTCTAGAAATCATGACTGGCATGTTGTTGTCACTCAAACTGTGATTGGTACAGTGCCTTCTGTTTTATTAACAGTTCTAATGGGAAATAATTTTGCCACAAAAATTCTCATCTGTTAAATAGCCCTTTTATGACTATTTTCTTTTTGTTTTCCATTTGCAAAGATAAAATCATTTTATTTGTGTGTCAGTATTAAAACATATAAAATATTCAGCATAGACTTTTAAAATATGCCCTTATTTTTCTTGTCTTGCTCAGTTCTCCCTTCCTCTTCTAACATTTCTCATGAACCACATGTCCCAGGATTTGAAAATGTTCTGTGGTATTCTTTTTTTTTTTTTTCTCTGCCCCTCGAGAAGGTCCTCTCTTTTTTTCTGCCCCTCGAGAAAGTATGGCTAGAGCTTGCCAGTGTATGCATTGTAACCTGAGTGTGGACATCAGCTGTGTGTGGTCAGTGACAGGGTTTGTCAAGAGAATACTAGAGATCTGGTAGTAAAGAAAGGAAAGGGGCAAGAAAAGAGGAAAGAAAGTGCTGGATTAAAATATAAAAAATAGAATGGAAAATAAACGAAATCATACCCAGGAGGTTGTAGTAACTCCATCAAGTCTTAGTAACGAATGAAATGGTTGCCTGTCGCATGTTGGTGAAGTTCTGGAAATGCAACCATCAGTAGAGTCAGTCATACCTGTTGGCAGTCCTTGCAGAAGGTCTCAGTCAAAACCCAGCCGGTTGTCTCTTTAGGAAACCCATCACAGCCAAATTCTAACCCAGCTCTGAATTGCATTCTTGTTTAATTAAACACCAGATGAGGTATTGGTTTGCTTTAAGGAGCCATGCATGTCATGTGGAAAAGATGTGGCTTTAAAAAGGAGACTCACACTGAGGGAGGTGAGCTGCCCCTTCCCCAGGGGGTATGTGAGAGCCCATAATCCAGGGGTGAAGAGCAGATTCCCATCTCTTATCTCATACTCACTCTTCAGCATAAGCGCAGTGCTTGGGATGCCTGTGCAGTTGCTCTCAGTGTTCACATTGGTGTCCCTTTCTTTTGTTTTCCTTATTGTGCCCTCTTCTAGCTGAGTGGGTATAACTTGAGTCAGATGACAGTGTGTCGTCTCAGAATCAAAACTTTGAACTTCCTGCAGACGGAATCATCCCAGCATCCCAGAGTGCCCTCATATCTCAGAGGGTCACTGAGTGGGATTTAGAAATCCTCTGATGCCATCAAGACCTATAGGATAGCAGATAGGAACCTCACAATCCTATATCTCATGTGGATTAAGCTGTTGGTGGGTGAATAATTTCCGTCTTACTAGTGGTAAGGGTTTGTGATGCCAATGGAGCTCACATTCTAGATGGCAAAGTGACCCTAAGAAATCTGTTTCCTATTCAGACTTGGCACACAGTAAGTCCTGTAGTTAGCAAACACTCATTAATCATCTACTTTGTGCCTGGTAAACAGACCTTTGCTTAGTGAGTACTTCATTATTTTATTATCAGTCCTTTAAAATACCTGTATGTAGAAACCTGATTAGACATTGTTTTTAGGTAAAGTTTCTGCATCAGGTAGGGCTGGCTGTTTGCTTTAGAGAACATGTCCCATCGTGTGCTTCTTGAATGGGCTGAGCATGTTAAAAAGGTAACATTTGATCCAGCTGGTTACAGTAACAGTTTATTAAGTGCTTGAATTTTGTAAACTACTCACAAATATTAAATGTGTGACTTTGTTGCTATATGAAAGCATAGATGTGGCACAGTCTCATCTACTGTACATTAATTCAAATGTATTTTAGGACTTGATTAACAACTGCATCCTATCGTATTGCCTTGGGCATTAACAGTATCAAATATCAAAGGGAATTGACTTTTCCAGGGTCACCTGTTCTATGTCCATGGCTCCATCTTTTATGCTCACGAATTCCAGATGGTCTTCAGCCTCTCTCCAGAGTTGCCATTCTCTCCACCCAGTTGCCTGTTGGATAGCTCCATCTGGAGGTTCCACAACTATATCCAACTCAGTGTGGCCAAAATGAGCTCTTACCTTTTCCAAATCTTTATCTGATGCTCCTGAACTTGGTCCAAATCTTTATCTGATGCTTCTGAACTGATGCTCCTGAACTTGGCCAAAATGAGCTCTTACCTTTTCCAAATCTTTATCTGATGCTCCTGAACTTGGTCATTCAATCAATAACTTATAACACAGATTGAGGAATTGACATTGACTTTTTGGCCTCTCCTTCTCCTCTTCTTCTTCTTTGTCGTCGTCATCGTCATCTTCTTCTTCTTCTTCTCTTCTTCAACCATCCCACCCCTACATATTTTACAATTATTCAATGAGTCCTTTTAATTCTGTTTATAAAATATTCATCAAATCTTTCCTTCCTGTTGTATGTTTACTGCCATGTCTTCATTTGTGTAAACCCTCATCAGTTTGTGGCCTGAAATGTAATCTGATGGACCTGATGATCTTCTGATGGATCTCCCTGCTTCCAGTGGTCCATTCCCACACTCCACCAGGAGTGGCCTTCCTAACCACCGATTGTTCCACTTTCCTTGCAGAGGAATGGACTCCAAACCCCTTAGCATGATATAGAGGGCCTTTATCATTTGACCTATACTCACGTATCCTGCTTGGACATCTACTCTAGCCGTTAGCTCACACAGTCATGCCTCTGTGCCTTTACATGGGTTGTTTTCTCTGGTTAGGTTGCTCTTCTCTACTGACTGTGTTGAAGGAGCTCCCGTGCATGCTTGAAAACCTAACTCAAGCATCACTACTTTTTGGAAACTTTGCAGTCCAATTTCTGACCTTAAGTAGAGCAAAAAGGCTCCTATACATATATAATATATATCCAATTCTTATAGTGTATAAACTTCATATATATACTTACAATAGTATATATAATTATAATTATATAATTATATAATTATAATGTTGTTTTATAATAGAATACTTATTATAATTCTTCTTTAACAAAATTATTCAGCTTTGTACCTCTGGGCCTGGCAAGGATTCTGGAATTCATATTGGAATTCAGTAGGCATTCACATATATAATGTTAAAAGAATGAATTGATCAATTATATTTTTGGTGACACTCTTAGATGGGAAGACATCTTTATGCTTACAATTGAAAAAAAAAAGCCTAATAAAGCCTCTAGTGTCAGACAATTTGTATTTATTTTAGCACTCGGATTTTAAATTGCATTTCTCACAGGCTGGCCTACCAACGATGCTTCATGAAAGATCATGAGGTTTATTCATCTCAGCATTGGGCTGTTTTACTTTTCTGCAGAGCAAAGGGATCTGGGGACTCCTTTGCAGGCTGGCCATGTCCTGTGCAAGCTCAGCTGTGTCTAGAGATTCTAGCAGGGGTGGAGTGGATGGTTGGGACTTAGCAGGAAGTGAGCTTACATCATCAGAAGCACATGGGGAAGAAAAGGAATATAGAAGTAAGAAGAAAGCTTTCAGTGGCCAAGACAACAACCATACCCATCTCCGTCTTCCTCTGGGGCCAGAGTCTTGTTTCTGCTTATCTCTCCGTCTCTCCCTCCTTCCTCCCATTTCTTTCTTAAGGTCACCTCTCCCTACTTCTTTTTTTCTCTATAGACTGTTTCTCTTGACTACTCATTAGACTCTACCTTGAAAATCTACCCAGTCTTCCAAGTCCATTTGTCAAAGCTCACCATTCCATCTCTTTCCCAATTCCAAAAATCCCCCTAGGGCTGAATCTGATGTGACCAGAGACAATTATGTGTCTGGCCCTAATCCCTGGACTGGGGATTGGTTAAGCTAGGCCACAAGAGGTTTCTCTAAGAAACCCTGCAGGTGTAGGGGGCAGTGATCTCTGTGATGGGCATGGAGAGATCTTGGCTGAGTATTACACATACCTTTAGCATCAATAGCCTTTCTATCTCTCAAAGTCTTGAGTGAAGGACTCCCTCAGGTGTGTAAGATTTCTACCCTCCTTTTGTCTTGGGCCCAGACCAAATTAAGTCATTGGAATTAAGAGTCTTGTTATATCTCCTTATTGCCCTTGTAGGGTGATAATACTATTGAGACCTATGGGGTGAGGAAATTCTGGGAAAAGATTGATTTCTAATCCCTTATGGCTTTTTGTTTCCCAAAATGTCTGTGCAATACCCTATTTAGGAAATTCAAGGGAAAATTGTTCTAAAGAAGGTAGCATGAGTATTTGGGGATATCTCTAAGCAAACTCTTCTGTCTTAAAAGTGTCCTTGCTGGCATTGCATACAGAAATACCAGTAATAATGTGTGTATATCTCTCCCCATACAGGGGAGGAAAAAATCTTTCCCTCCACCCATCTTAGATTTTCTGGCTGGGGTTCTATAAATTATACTGACAAAAGACAGCTTAACAAGAGAAAAGCATACAATTTTTTTTTTAATGTAAATTTTACATGACACGGGAGACTTCCTAAGGAAATGAAGACCCAAAGAAGTAGTTAAATCTGAGCATTTTTATACTAGGTTTGATGAAGGGTTGGAATTTGTGGGGAAACATGATATGAGCTAAGCGGTAAAGTGGGGAGAGCTTAGCGAGTCCTCTCTGTGTCCCTCCATCTTCGGACAAATGGATGTTCCGTCTTCCATGTTCAGCAGGGCACCTCTCCCGTGAGACCTTATGACCTGCTTCAGCGTAGATGGCACTGAGGGGGTCAGCGAGTCCTTCCCATACCTGCTGTTACTCAGATTTTTTCAGCTCAAAATATTCATTGTCCCGAGGTGCCGCACTTTGGAGTAGAGACCCTTCCCTCTCCACGGCAGTCTTCTGCTCCACGGCCTGAGGACACCTTGTAATATTTAAAAGGTTTTCCCTTCTGTCTCCTCAGCCCTCATAGGTTACAGCCTGAATCTTATTTCTGGCCCCATGTACTTGTTCACTTTCTGTTCTCGTTATTACTCAATGGACATCATCCTATGAGGCTCTTTGCTGGCAGAGGACATGTCTGCCCTTTTTTTGTGACTTAGCGTTGCAAGTCAGACGGCGTGTACTCTATCAGTATTTGAAGGAAACAAAAGCAGGAATCTGAACTGTGTAATAATAATGCCCAAAAACCCAAGAATCCTATCTAAGGCATCTACCCCCATTAAGCCCCTCTCTCCATGCATGGTTTATTTCATACATAGCAGTTACTAAAAGTTGTCATTACCTAGTTTATTGTCGGTCTTACCCACTAGAACATAAGCTCCCTGAGGGCTAGGGTTTTGTCTATCTTATTTACCTAACATAGTATTGAAAACAAGTAATCACTGTGGAAATAAACAAACACCAACCAAATGATAACAAGCAGACCCTGTTTATTCAGAGCGCGCTATAGCGAGGGAATTAGCCACCTTCACTTGTGTTTAACAGAGACCCAGCCTCAGGCCATAGGGTGAGAAAGCTTTATAGTTGGGGGGGGGGGGGGGGGGAAGGAAGGCTTTCATGGTGCCCTAACTGCAGGCTTTTGTTCTGGGAAGGCTGCATGTGGGCAAGTAGAAGCAGGGCCTTCTCTGTGACTGGCTGGGTCCATACTGAGCTTTCTCTTGGTTGGTGCTAAGTTGGAAGTGGGTACAAAAATTAGGAAAGCTGTCTATTACTAATCAAGTCCTGGCTTTTCTGAGCCAGTTGTTACAGGGCTTTTGTTGGGCTTCCGGAGCGGATCACCAGACGGTAGTCAGAAGTGGTCTGATTTCCTACAAGCATCATTTGTGGATAGCAAGCTGGTTTCCTGGGCTGGTTCCTGCAGATCGTATAGGTCCGAGTTCTGTTTGTATATGTGGTCTGGTGGTTTTCCATTTGTATATTCAGTCTGTCATTGTTGATGGGAAGAAAGGAAGGAGGGAGAAAGGAAGGACTGTTGTCTGAATTCCATTTTCATGATCCAGATTTCATTTTGAGTACCTCATGTCAAGGAGCAACTCATCCTAGAGCTCACATGGTGGCTGTTTTCAGGAGTGTCCAACCTTGAATCATATCCCATAGTCCAAAGCTGGAGCAGAGTAAAGCAGAAAGAGACTCTTTTCCTGTCATTTGGCCAAACAAGAGCCAAAGGCTTTTGAGGAGGCACTTAAAGAATTTTCAGTTCGCAATTGTGCAGTAGCTGTTGTTCAGGTAATTTAACATTGATTTTAGTTTAAAAGGCAATTAAGACAAAATGGGCAGCCACTAGCCACTTAGGTTAAATAAGCTTAGATTTAAATTGCTCCCCATTACCACCTTTGTTTTCTAGGTTTGAGCTCTGTTATGCTAATTTAGCATGCAATGGTGTGGTGGCCCAGTTGGAGCAGGTGGCTGGGAGAAGAACCGAACCAGAGCCAGGAGGAAGATGGTTATTGAAAGAAGAAATAGTTGGCTCAGAATTGTTCCCAGGGTGAGAGAGGTTCTCTTCTCCCCTGTTACTGGGTATATGGATTAGTAAAACATTCCAAGATTCTCATTCTTTATGTCTAAAATCCTAAAAATGGTGCCCGTGTTTTGACTCAATGATTTACTTCTAATAGTTTATCCTGAAATAATGACCAGAGATAAGTTCATAACATGGTGGATCAGGTTGTCCGTTTCAGTGCTATTTAACATAGGGTGAAAAGAAATTATATATCCTTATACTGGCATACCAAAATTGATGTCTTTTCAAGTTTTTTAAAAAGATTTTATTTATTTATTTGACAGAGACACAGCGAGAGAGGGAAGACAAGCAGGGGGAGTGGGAGAGGGAGAAGCAGGCTTCCCTTAGAGCAGGGAGCCTGATGTGGAGCTCAATCCCAGGACCCTGGCTGGTATCATGACCTGAGCCGAAGTCAGACAGTTAACGACTGAGCCACCCAGGGCCCCTCTTTTCAATTTTTTATGGCAGAAAATCTTCATGATATATTGCAAAGTGCAAAAATATTATAAGGTAATTTATATGGTAAGGCGTCTTTATTATACTCATGATTTCTTAGTTACATACGCAGTGAAAAATGTTTGAAGTGAGGGGTGCCTGGTGGCTCAGTTGGTTGAGTGTCCAACTCCTGGTTTCAGCTCAGGCCGTGACCTCAGCGTCCTGGGCTGTGCGCTGTGTCGGTTCTGCACTCAGCAGGCATCTGCTTGAGATCCTCTGCTTCTCTTTTTGCCCCTCCACTGCTCTCACACTGACGCTCTCCGTCTCTCAAATAAATAAACAAACAAACACATAAATAAATCAATCTTTAAAAAGGTCTTTGACGCCAGCAGATTTGCAATGCATTACATGTGGGCATCTGGGTGATAAATAACGAGTGGCTTTTTCCCTGTGCTTTTCCGATTTCCTCACATTTCCACAGTGAGAACCTATGAGGTGAGGGAAGCTCCTGCGGTACTGTTTGGGGGCAGCCTGCGGGGGTCAGGACTCGTAAAACCACGAATGTGTCTGAAAGGCCCTGGTCCAAGGCCATTTCTGCTGGTTATAAGCAGGGTCTCTGGAACCAGAGGGAGCACACAGCACTTCTTGAAAAATTGGAGACGTTTATGCTCGAGATGAAACTGAATTCTTTCTAAGCAAAGGAAGTGCTTCTGTGTACAGAGCAAAGAGCAACACAGTGACTCCTGGTGGCAAACTGTACAGAACCAGAGTAATGTGGGAAAAGTAACTCATGCTCCTGGAAACAGTGGCATGGTACGTGCCACATTCCAAAGCAACCTTCCTCCTTAAAGCCCTTGGCCACAGAATCTGTGATGCTGAACCTTTCAAGGTGTTAAACTTCCTGAAAAGTAAATAAATAAAGGTGTAGCTCTGTTGGAAAAAAAAAAAAAAAAAGGTTTTTATAATCATAAAAAGGACCGAAAACAATCCTTGCTTGTTGTAACACTATTTAAAAAAAATCCTCTCAGGGACCCCTGGGTAGCTCAGGGGGTTAAAGCCTCTGCCTTGGGCTCAGGTCATGATTCTAGGGTCTTGGGATCGAGCCCCTCGTTGGGCTCTCTGCTCAGCAGGGAGCTTGCTTCTCTTCCTCTCTCTCCGCCTGCCTCTCTGCCTGCTTGTGATCTCTGTCAAATAAATAAATAAAATCTTAAAAAAAAAAAATCCTCTCAGTGTGAGCTTCATACATGCCACCCCAAGGGTAAGGTTACATGTCCCTGCTAAAGGATGAGGAGGTAGAAGCGTGCTCTGTTGCAGTAATTCTGTTTCTTGCTCAAAGAAAGGCTGCTAAGCTTCATTAAAGAAGGTCATCCACCTGGTCCCAGTGTAAAGTTGTAAGGTGAACCATTCTGTAGAGCATACTTCTCAAATGTGCCCAGGTGATTCATGCATTCGTCTATTAGGAAATGTGGCCATTTACCAGCAACCAATGTTGAGTTAATGGGATCCATTTAGGAATATAACCACAACAAGCCCATCATAAATCGTATGCTCTCCCATCTAAATATGCTTCATTAAGCTCACCTTTCCTGATGCAACTGGATGATTAGATGTCAGGATGAAGGAAATCATTAGGTCCCGCTGCTCCAATCCTACAAAGCACCATTGTGGCTGCTATGTAATTTTATTTTTTTTCCAGATAGAACCTGCTTTGTGCTTTTCTATAGGAAAATATTTTCAAACTGGTAAAGAAGCAATATTACTGTATAGCGAGGCATATCTCAGTAGGTCATTACCATAACTTCCAGCAGAAGGGATAATCTACGTCGCATTTTACTTTAAGGATAAGATTGATTTTTATAAAAATCTTTACTGCATTGAAGCTTAGAATTTTTTTTTTCCCCCTATGAAGAAGCAATTAAATACTGGTGTTTTCCAGAAATGTTAGGTGAGTGCGAGCTAAACCTTGATGTGCTTTTGATGGTCTTGTCATTCGACTGTTGAAGAGAAAGGCAATTTCTGAGGGAGAAAAGCACTATTGGTACAACAGGAATTGTCACAACTCACATGGCCAGGGGTGTCCACCATTTTCTTAGGTTTACATCTATTTGGGAAAGTGACAAATACCTGAAATAACAAAGAAGAAAATAATAAGCACCATTATTTCCACCACCAAGAACCACCAATTTTGAGTGTTTTCTTCCAGGTATGTACTTATACATATGTGTGTATAGACACACACACACACACACGTATATTTATCTTTACAGGCTTTGTATACATAAAGCACATACGAGACCTTTTATATATAAATGTTCTTTTATTTTTTTAGTTTTTACTTTTTTAAAATATTTGTCTATTTTTAGAGAGAGAAAGCATGAGCAGGGGGTCGGGCAGAGAGAGAGGGAGAGGAGAGAAGCAGACTCCTTGCTGAGTACAGAATCCTATGCAGGGCTTGATTCCATGACCCATGAGATCACAACCTGAGCAGAAGTCAACAGTTGGACACTTAACCCACTGAGCCACCTAGGCACCCCTAAATGTTCTTTTAAAGGAAAATTGAGGTCTTAACCTCCACTATCAACAGCAGTCCCTTCTCCCTTTTCTAGGACTATTATGAATTTGGGGCCCATTCTTCTAGATTAGAAGTTGAGGAACTTTTTCTTTAAAATGCCAGATAGTAAATATTTTAGGCTTTGTGGGCCATTGGGTCTCTATCATAACTACCCAGCTTTGTACTCACAAAGTATAAACAAGTAGATATGGTTGCACTCCAATAAAACTTCATTCGTGGACACTGAAGTTGGAATTCACTGTGTTTTTCATATATTCCTGTTCTTTAATTTTTTTTAACAGTCGAAATATTTAAAAAAAAAGTTTAGTGAGCTGTGCAAAAACAGGAAGAGGCTGAATCTAACCATCCTCTGCTCTGGGTCATTTCTTTGTATATCCACAAATATTTATGTAACTACAGAAAATCTGTAGTATTATTCCTTTTTTGCATTTTCTTTCATAAATAGTACCAGAGTATATGAATTATTTAAAACTTACATTTTTAATCTCAGCAAAATTTTGACTAAAAAATATGTTTATGTAGTTCTGTATAATATGTGTAGATATTTTCATCTCCATACACATTCATGCCTATGTAGCTACAAATTATTCCTACTCTAGTCATTTTTTTACTGCTATATAATATTCCATCATGGGATAAAGTGCATTTTCTTATGGTGATAAGTATTTGTTGTTTTTTTCCTCCATGACAAACAGTGGTGCAGGTATATCCGGAACACAGCTTATACATGTGTTCTGTTAGGAAAGACCTAGAAGTACAGCTGCTTGGTTATAGGACGTGCACATTTTCCATTTTAATAGCTACTAGTAAATTGGTTTCTGGAGTGACGATCCCAATTTATATTCCCCACAGGGAGACTTTCTGTCCTTGGTTTGGAGATCACTCATTGCTCTTTTCCTTTGGAGTGGAAGCAAGGAACCCACTGTGGCTACGTATCCTCTTGTTACCACAGATGCTAGTGTGGACCTTTATTTCCCTCTGGATTAGTACAGGCATCGTTTTAAGTCTTTGCTGGGGCACTAACACATGAGAACAGCAATTTATATCAATAACCAGGTTTGGCAACATCTGCCAAGGTTGTCTTACTCTGTGATTAAACGGCCACATGTGCCAGGGGACACGGGGACAATGGGGTTGTAATTAGGGTTTGCTGTCTTTCCACCCGCCACCCCCACCTAGGTAAACTCCCCCTAACCTTGCTTTTGTGAACTGATTTGTGAATCAGATGATTCCCTGGAGAATGCCAGTTTCTGCTACAATAATATGACTATCTTATGTATCTCTGTAATTATAAAGAGTTCTGGTTAAGCAAGTCTAGAAACCTTTTGCTACTTTACCCAGTGCCATTGAAAACCTTGACCTGAGATGATATGTGCATATATTAGACTTTAACTTAAATAATCAGAGAATATAGTATATTTGGTACTGCACCGTCACTGTAAAAGGAACGTCTAATGCCACCTTACCATCCTTTTTATGCCGCTGCACAAGGCAAGCAGAGAAAAAAACACACCAACTTTCCTTAACTCCATAAGGAAGAAGTTAAACAGTATATTAATGCAATATTTATTTATTTCTTTATTTATTTTTAAAAGATTTTATTTATTTATTTGATAGAGATTACAAAGTAGGCAGAGAGGCAGGCAGAGAGAGAGGAGGAAGCAGGCTCCCCACTGAGCAGAGAGCCCGATGCGGGGCGCGATCCCAGGACCCTGGGATCATGACCTGAGCCGAAGGCAGAGGCTCTAACCCACTGAGCCACCCAGGTGCCCCAATTAATGCAATATTTAAAACAGTCTTAATGCATAGAAGGAAAAAAGGCCCCTCTTCTAATTTTTTACTGGGTGTGACAGAGATGGATGATGGTTATGTAAGGGACTTGGCATGTTCTAAAAAAACCTGGAAATATTGCCTCAAGATATGGAGCTATAATAAATGTGCAAATAAATATTTGAAAGATTTATTAGCATTTTAAAATTTGCTTACCAATATACGAAATCCTAATCACTTGTGCACAAGGCCTTTAACTAAAATAGAATATCCAAGAAGATGACACAGGAGTCCAATGAATATCTCGCTGTTAATCGAATGTAGTCTATATATATACATACAATTTCCTTCCATGTTTAGTTCCCTTCTGTTCAACTAATAATTGCTTGAAGAAGCAAGGTCGTCTTAGTGTATGTACCTTGCGGTTTTGACTATAAAGAAAAAGAAAAAAACAAACACCCTAATTTTTCTACATCCAAAAGATTGGCCTCTGACAAAAGCAACATTAAGAATGGGAAGAGCCAGGGCCTGGTGTAACTCATTCCCATTTAATTAAAAAAAAAAAAAAGTCACAGATTTATGTGGCTCTTTTGGAAATTTACTTTGATGCCATTGTTATTCAAGGTAAATGCATTTTCACAGGTAATCTCAGAAGTTCAGCAGGACAGCATAGATATTTCCTCCTCAAAGCAGGGCCATATTTTGGAGCATTTTCATTTAGCAGATAATGTGTAAGAAGATCTGAGATCACAAAGTTTTAGCTAGTAGGAAAACTATAACCGTTTCTCTGAGGAAACACTGAGGAAAGCCTATAGGGGGGGTGGTTGGGGAGGGCGTGATGGGGTTTTCCATCTTTTCCTAGTATTTATATGTGGAGTAGCATATTGGAAGTCATAAATACTGTCCCGTGGACATTTTGAATAATGCAGGAGTAGTGTAAGTAATTGGAAGTGCTTATATCCTGCCTTTAGACATTTCCCTGCTCGTGAGTTAAAATTGGTTGTCAAGTGTGGACTCGGAGGACCGTGCAAGGTGCCCTATTCTGTCATGTGGTACATATTTAATGCTTGAAAGAACAAGGGAAGGGACACGTGCAGGAGAGGGAGAGGGAGGGCAAGCGGTGAGATACTGTCGCCTGCTCAGAGCTTTCCAAGTGCTCCGGGAAGTGAGGAGGCGGGACCTACGCAGCCTCAGCATCCACCGCCTTCCCCGGGCTGCAAGACTTTGCAAAAACATTGGGCGTCCAGTTTGGCGAGTGTTTTGGCGCGGAAGCCTAGGCCACCCGGGAAGCTGGGTTCGGGCGCGGCCCTGTCCCCGGCACCTTGGTGGCCTCCCTTTGTGTGCGTCTCCGCGTTGAATGCCTCCTTGCTCGGGCTGCTCGCTCTCTCTCCCGGCGCGTTCTGCACCTGCTGGCGGTGGTGTCAGGCTGCCAGGCAGCCAGGGCGAGCTCAGGCACAGCGCGCACGACAGATGACTGGAGTCATTTACATTGCTAGCACGTGGCTGCCGTTTGCTGTTGCCTCGGACTTCTCCCGTGTTCTCCCGGGGAGGAAACAGGAGGCACTTTGCAGCCGACAATGAAATCTTGGCAGCTAATTGCAGTCTTGGGAGATGCCCTTCAGGTAAGGCGAGAGAAGAGGGCTCTAAGCACTGTCAGGGAAGGAGAGGCAGAGAGGGAGAGCGAGGGATGGAGAGGAGGCAGCTTCTGCAGAGGCTTCCTGAAGCCCACTGACTCGCGGGAGGGGGTGGGAGAGGGACGGGGACCGGGGGCGGGCGACAGGGGGGAGGAGTGTGCAAATTGAC
This sequence comes from Enhydra lutris kenyoni, assembly GCF_002288905.1. Taxonomy (NCBI): domain Eukaryota; kingdom Metazoa; phylum Chordata; class Mammalia; order Carnivora; family Mustelidae; genus Enhydra; species Enhydra lutris. Next base: position 10,640,435 of record NW_019154129.1, on the reverse strand, counting down.
ATTTTTGGCTGCCTGTGGCAGAGGAGCCGCCGTCAGCCGCTGTCCAACGTTCACGCAGAGAGGGTGGCGGCGTGTGCGCCTCCAGGGCTGCTGATTAGAATAGGGACTTGGCGGCGGCAGGAATCCGGCTAAACCAACGCGGCGATGGGAGGCTGCGGACGCGTTTGCAGCGCGTGAGTGAGACACGGTACGTGAGGCCGGCCCGGAGACCTCCGAGGCTGGGTCAGGGCTCGCCCCGGGAGCGCCCAGGGGCGCAGGACACCCGGGGAGGGCGAGGGGCGTTTGCGGCTAGGGAAGAGTCCGGAGAGATGAATCGATTTTCCTTACTGACTGGAAGTTCGTGGGGAACTTCATTGCCCCTTCTCATTGGCTCCGTTTAACTTTATTTCCAGAGATGAATAAGCGTTTATAAGAAACCCCGTGAAAGTCCCAATAGGCTAGCAGGGGTTTTGCAAGAGCTGCGCGGTTCTTTAAATGGGGGTTTACGAAACGCCTGGCCAGATGGGCCGTGCCTCTGGAAAGTTGGCACGCTCACGTTCCGCCGGGGCATGTGTGTGCGCGTGTGGGAATATGCGTTGCATGCTTGTGTAAACATGTCTACCGTGCTGGTGGCACTGGTGGGCCCTTACCTTGTCTGCTTTTCCTGACTCCCAAGAAACAGAGATTACATTGACAGTACTGGAAATGCTTTGACTTAAGAAATGGGCTCTGGATCATTTCATTAAATTAAACAAGAGTTGCCCTTCTTGAGAGATCAAGTGGGAGAAATGTGCTCTGACTTCCAAAGTGAGGGAATTAACCGCCAGGCGTTTAAAAAAATATGCAGAGTGTTGAATACGACGTTTATCGGCCTAGAAGGATCACCTAGAAGACTCAATCTCAGCCTATCCCTGGAGCCATTATTTTCAGATTACAATGAAATCGGTGGTTTTGCTTATTTCTGTTGACAAAAGAGCTGTGCCTCCCCCTCCTTAAGAGGGGCCCTGGGGGAATTCTGAATCCCAAAGTTTCGGTGGCAAAATCCTTTTAGAAATTGTCCATTAAATTCCTTGCTGAGAGTCAGAGTTGTAGTATCTTTAGATATCTCATAATTTACTCATTTTTCATTTGGGTTTAATTTTGGTCACACAGAAACGAATGTGATCTATAACGGAGGCAGTAAAAAGTGATTGTGTAATCCTCTTTATTTGGGTAGTTGGGTAGTAAATTGGTTGGAGACTATAAAATCTTTTTCAACTGTTATTCCCTATTTTTGATCAAAATGTATCTCCAGAAATCCAAAGGCCACGATTATAAATGTGTTTGTGAAATGGACTCACTTGGCTTTGTGGCTCGCTGTGATTAAGTTTTAAGAGGGTTGTTCTTCAAGTAAGTAAACTATAGTCAATCAGTGATAGCTGTTTACCACTAGCGTTCATAGGGAATGCGGGCAGCATTCATGATTTTCATGCGGAAAGCAGGATTTTTCAACTCTTATCTGCCCACTCACATTCTCCACACATGCCAGCACTTCCTCTGTGTTAGAATACTCATGGATTATGAAGAGAAAATTGCTTCTCTGAAGAGTTGGAGGAAGTATTACCTATGGGGGAATATTTCTTCCCCCCCCCCTTACTTACCCTCTTCCTCCTTTCTCTCTCTCTCTCTGTCCCCTGCCCTCTCCCAACTTGCTTCCCCCTCCCCTCTTTCTCTTTTTTCCTTATTTTCTCCCTCTTCCACCCCCTTTCTATTTCCACCTGTATTTTTTTCCATCTGTCTTTATTTTTGTGACCGAGCAGAGAAAGCTTCCCAAGTATCTTTTACTATTGCATTTTTATTATAACAAATGTTTTGCACCCTGAAGGATAATTGGAACTTGATTTTCTTTTTCTTTTTTCCTTTTCTTTCTTCCTCCCTCCCTACCTCCCTCTCTCTCTCCCTTCCTCTCTCTCTCTCTCTCTTTCTTTCTTTCTTTTGTATTCTCTGGTCATATACAAGAACCAATTAGTATCAGGCAATCTGCTGTACCCTGATCTTATAAATAAGGGCAAATATTCAAACTTTTCCTGTCATTTCATATTATCCAAGCGAATCAACTCTGGAGAATGTCTTTACTATATGAAAAGAGCTAAATCTTTTCTCTGTCATCACCAACTGATGGATTTTTACAACATTGCACTTTGCCTGCTATAACTTTATTGGGCTGAGCATATTTTTCTGTTTGTCTGTTGTAACCTTGTCCCTCAAACTTCTATTTTCTCTATTTCCTGTGTTAATTTTAGAATCTGGATTCGTTTTAATTTGTATTTACTTGGACTTTGGAGGAAAAAACCATCAACCTTGACTTATGGGGCCAGCTTATTTAAGTATCACGTAGTGGGTTTTTTTCCCAATTTTTTCTCTCTCCATGAGTATGACACAAAAGTTAGAGTAGATCTCATGTAAAGTGCTTTTTGCAGCAATTGCCTTCTTCCAAACTATAGTTGTAAGGTTTTGAGAATATTATATGAGAATCAGAGTATATACCCTTTATCATTTTCTGTTTGATTACAGAGAACCTGGTTGGATAGGTCAATCTTCAGCTAAATATCTCTTACAATGTCCAGTGAAAGATCATTTTGATCTTTCTTTATGTTAAATTTATGATTTTTCTATTAGGTTTTGAGCAGAATTTGCAGTACCAGAGAAATGGCACGTAGTCCAAAAGAGGAAGAATTTTTAGGAAATAGTAATAAATCTTTACCATTATTAATTACACTTCTATTTCTGTTTAGTTGTAGCTTTTTTTTTTTTTTCTTTAATTCATGTGTGTTGGTCTCAAAGTCATCCCAGAGTGGATTGGAACAAGTTCTTTGAAAGTAATTCTAATGGAATTAAAACGAGTCCTTTTATGAGACTTGAATCCCCATCTCATATTGATTTTTCAACAAACATAAAAATAAATAGGGAGGGAGAAAAGCATGGACCTTTAAAGTTTTTTGCACTTTCAGCTTTATTTTGTTTTACATCTGAAAACTCCAGAATGTGATAATACATTAGGTCTTTGTACATGTTTACGGGTGGATGTCTTTGTCCTTCTATTTGTTTTCCTTCATTTTCATGCAGAGTTGAATGCTTGCGTATATTATGAGCAGTAGTAAACAATAGCAAATAAGGGCATGCAGAATTTTTAAATTATGCATTTTAATTTATTTGCATTACGTCACATATAACAAAACAGTAGTTCTGTCTATCTGGTGTTCATGCTGTCCTCTCCCTCTACTTGCAGGGTACTAAAAGAATTAAGTAATTCTTTAAAAGTTAGCTTGTAACATGTAATATTCAACCTGGAAACCTTTCTGTTTAATTATCCAAGAACTGCAGTGTCCTAGTTTTTAGAAGTGTTTTTTTAATTAACAGATATAAAGTTTATGTGAAAAGTTGTGCAGTGTGTGTGTGTGCGCGCGCGCGCGCGCATGCGCGCACTCACCCAAAAGGCTGAAACAGCTTGTGTCAGCTGTAGCAACTCGTTTTTGATTCAGCAAAACTAGGTTATGAATTCAAGCAATTAAAAATGACAAAAAGCCCAATTTCACTGCCTAGATTAATACACTTCCAATTTTTCCTGCTCCATAAAAATTTCAAAGTGTTCTTTCTGCTTAGGTGTTTGCATAACCTATAAGGTATTGGAAGGCCCCCATTTCACATTTACTTATGATGTCTGAATACTTTGATGTAGCAAATGTAAATAGATCAATTGGACGTTCTTAACACAATTTTGTATTTGCAAGTTCTTGTGAAATTATTTCAGTTGGGTTTAAAGGAAAAGCAAGGAGTGCAGTTGTTAGTTCTCTAACATTAATCGGTGGTGAGTAATCTTTCAGCTCCTTCCAAAGTCATGGAGGCCAGGAAAAGCTTTTTGAGAAATGATATAATTAAAGCAGAAATACTGTATCCATGTTCCCAGGGTGGCAGTGATTTCTTTTTCTTTTTTTAAAATTATGCAATGGTTGGCATATTTATTGCTTTTTCTGTACTTGTCTGAATTCTGTATTCATTTTTATCTAATTAGCCAAAACTCAGTTCTTTAATATGTCTCCCCCCCCCCTTTTTTTTTTTACTTGCAGAGTAATTAGGAGTCACAATGAGCCACACTGAATTCACAACAGTTTTTGGTTAGCTGGTTAAGTTTTCTCCACTGGCTTGATAAACTTTGATCACACAGAGAACAGATACTCACAAACGTGTACAATCAGGAAGCCCCAGTAGTTTTCACTTTGCACTGTCCATCCAGCATAGAAAACCAGTAATGTTTCAAGGTGGTATCAAGGTGGTCTGTATACCTGGTCTTTGCTTTGGAAAGAGGACCACTTAAGGGCTATCTGTTAGGACTGCCTCTGCCAGTCTTTCCTTTTCTCTTTGGACTATTTCTGCATATGCATTTGCTACCTGGGGATAGATTTCTTTGTTGTTTAATTGAACTCTCTACTTGAAATCAGTTGCTTGTTTGCTAATGAGATGAACTTACCAGTTGTGTCTATTATAGCTATTTGAATGTTTGAATAGAGGCCTTCCATTTCTGTTATAATGCTGAGGATGACGAGGACGATGATGTGGTTATGCATCAGCAGTAATAGAAACAACCATACAGCACTGATTTCTCCTGGGCACTCGCTGCCTCTGTGTGTTTTGCATTGGACTGGGAGCTTCAACATCTTCTCTCTGGTTCTTAACTCTGCGAGGTAGGCATTGCTATGCCTAATTTAGAGATGGGGAAGAGATCTTCCAGACTTTTTATAATTAGAATAAGTGATTGGACTCCATATTTTTCAGACTTCAATATACCAAGATGCCATTGAAATGCATCACTCTGAATTTAGAAAGATACACAAAATGGGTACTCAGTTGAGTACTTAACTAGGAGGGTGTGCTTAACCAACCCTAACCCATAACAGGGACATTTGGTAACATACTGGAGACATTTGGGTTGTTGCATTTGGACAGGGGGTGCTACTGGCGTCTACTGGGTTGAGACCAGAGAATCTCGCTAAACATCTTGGGATACACAGGACAAAACCACAAAAATTTTCCAGCCCACAATGCCAGCCGTGCCAAGATTGAGAAACCCTGTCCTAGGCGGTATAAGTGATGTTGTGTCTAACATATACATGGGCTGATTTTTCAAGAGACTAGATAAGGTGCATGAATTCCAGTTATTAAACTTTTGAAATCCCTAGTTGGATACTGTGAATAGGATCATAATGCAAAATCAGAAGGTCCATATTTTCTTACAATTTGACTTTAAAATTTTACAGCTGCCTACTTCCAGCTCTTTCTTTATAAATATGACATGGGTCATTGTGATTAAAGTACCTACTTTTCCCTGATTTACTCTGTGTTACCTCTCGTAAGTGCTGAAAAATGAAATTTCTTTCTGTGGTACTGATGTCAATAGAAATGCAGCATCACACAATGAGTCACGCAACAGTAGTTGCGAGAACCTTCCTTCTTCCTTCTCAGCATTCAAACACCATTATTTTCTCCTTATCTTTAAAGGTTTGGCACAGCGGCGTCTTTGCTTATTCATTTAATAAATGCTGAAATAGTGTTTCATATGTGCCAAGCACTGTTGTTAATATTTTAAAATACTAATTAATTTAATCCTTACGATAAGCCTAAGGGCTTGATACTGTTCTTATCTACTTTTTACGGAGGCAAGGACCCAGGCCCAGAGAAGTTGAATAATTTGCCCAGGGTCACACAGCTTATAAGTAAGTGGCTGAGCTGGGATTTAAACTCCACAGTCTGTTCCTGTCCATCTCGCCGGGCTGTTTAAGAATTCACATTTCTCAGGGTGCAGAAGCATACTTGTTTAGGCAACATCTTCCCTTGAGTTTTCGAAGGAGACATTTTGAGTTTCATTTGGCGGTGATTAATTGTAAAGTAACTTAACCATTTTTAAGTGAGAGTGAGTACGAATGCCCACAACTTTATTTTGGTGTTTACCTTCTTGTAAACGTACATTGCACCAGAATCAGGAAGACTCACGAGTTCTCTTTGTATGACCACCTCCAACAACAAAAATCACCAGAGGAAAACAGTCATGTTCAGAAGAGCATAATTTCCAGGATGTATTAGCTTTGTTTTATTCCCTATTTAATAGTGATATTAGAAAAATAGAAATTATTGAACTGTATCTCCTAAGGGGCGTCAGGAAACTTAACTGTTTTGTTTCCTGGAACTTGAAAAATTTTCTAGGGAGCCCGATAATGGTCCTACCAAGTGGGATATGGTGGATGTGGACACATCAATTCCCAGCTTGATCTTGCTAAAGCCAATCCATGTATCCTCCCACGTTTAGACCATGGGAATGACCATGCCGATCTCATTCTCTGTTGAATATCCAGCATGTAGCAAAACCAATGAGGAGAAAAACAATTTGAGTAGGTTTTTAAATAGAAGTGCCAACTTGATATACTTTATTTTGTGGTTGGAGAAGAAAAGATCTTGCAAGTCTGCAATTAAACATGGATACCATGGGTTGTTCAAGAAACCAAGATGGGCATTGAGAATCTCGATAGATTTCAGATGAATGAATGAATAAATGGATAGAGGAATTTTTTTTTCAAATTTATGAAGGGTATGCATGGATTTATGCTTTAATAGAACATATCTAAAAAAAAGAAAAAATAAAAAAAATCTTATATTTTGAATACAAAATATTGGAGGAAGAGGAGGTAGTAGCAGAGGAACCCTGACAGCTGCCACCTCAGAGTTTTGACCCACACTTTACATGACTTAAGTGTTGATACATAGCTCACTATGCATTGCCCCTCAAAATGCTCAAAGATGCTGAACCTGAAGCATAGGTTGCATTCTACTCAAGGAGAGCCACAGATTGCTTCCTATGAGAGAAGAAGCAGTCACTGCCCTTGAACAGCTGTGGTGTGGCCATTCAATATTCTTGCCAAAACCATGAAAGCTCTGGAGTCCCCCTCCCCCAACCCAGGGACATTCTGGGAACTGAACTGGAAGCGGAAACCATTGTGGTTGTTCTTACATATTTCAGGCCCAGTGAACTCATATTTACACAGAGAAAGCAAAGAGTGAATCCCATTTCAGAACTGTCAAAATAACAATGTTGGATCCATTATCGTCACATTTCCTTTTTTAATACAGTTCATTGAATTGGCTTTTGTGGGATACCCATTCCATGTAAGTGTTGGTTCGAGAATGGTTTAAGATTGCACCCGAATTTATTATTCAATGATAAATAAGTGGGAACAAACTCACATAGCTCAGGGTACCCAGTAAAGTTCTGCAAGTATTGCCCATTAGTCTGTAGTGCTGAAATACATATATTTCACTTAGTTGGATTTTTAAAAAAAGGAAATTGGATTTGAATTGGCCATTTTAATTCCATATTCAGTGGTTTTGGTTCTGACATATTTCTACATTTAATGAGAGAATCTACTTTTTAAAATAAAGACAACCAGTGATAAACTTTCTGTGCCATTGAGAAGAATGTGTCCAACAAAGCGAAAATGAATTTTGACCAAGTCTCTATTATTGAATTTCCCCAGGGAAATAAAAAATATGAAGTTTGCATCAATGTTATAAGGGGTTCAAGCTTTAACTTTTGCTGCTAATAGAAAAAGAAGGCAGGCTTTGTTTTAATGCACTAGTTAACTGTTCAGTATATAGCATTAAACGTTATTATTGTCGTTATTATGGATGTCTATTGAGTCTTTGCAATGAGCCATCCATCCCCTCTGTTAACTTCTGGATATTCATTACTGAATTGAATACTCCAGCAGCTTTAGGAGGTAGAGAGATCTGAGACCCATTTTTCCTGAGGGGAGACTGAACCTTGAGGTGATTTTTCTAGGGTTACCAGTGACTAGTAAGCAGGAGGATTGGCAATCAAATTTGAAACTTTGTGACTTCAGAGCCCATTTTCTCCCCTTTTTGACTCAAACCTATAGGAATCTTTATTCTAATATTGGTGAAAAATGAATCTGATGTAGATCATGTTTGGTTAGCCCTGGATGGTCCTTGTGATCCTCTCACTAGGGCTAACGTTGCTTTATTCTTGGCAGAATATGTGCATGGTTGGGTGGCTAGATGGATACATAGATTGACTAATGACACAGAAGCAAACTTGGCAAAAAGCATGAATATAGTTTTCAGGAAAATAAATGTACCAGCAAGGACGTGAATATACGTTCACATATATATATCTGAAAGTTTCATCTGTATATATAAATGTTTCATAGATCATATTGGAAAATAATGTGTTTAATGAAGTAGACATTCTATACTATATTGGAGAGGGTGTGGAATGGTTTGTCCTTTTGTGGAAAACACTTTGGAAATTTTTGTATCTACAAAAAGTACATGCTTTGGTCCTGTGTTTCCCCCTCTAGAATTTGTGTAATTGCTCAAATTTGCAAAGATGCATGTTGGTTCACTGCGGCCTAGTAGTGTACAGTGGGAAGAAAAAGTGGAATGAATTCAATGCCTGACAATAGGGGATTGGACGCCCTGAACACAGTGGATCTACATCATCCTGAAGGCAGTGGCTGAGGTGTTGGAAGTGAACAAAAACCTGAACTTCAGAAATGTGTCAGGATGAGTTTGTTAGGAAAATAGCACACGTGTGCAAACATGTTGTATACATGGTGAAATTGCTCAAGATAACTAAGGGACAGTGGGGGTTGGTCACTTCTGTGGTGACTGTAGCCTATGACTGGGAAGGGAACAGCAGGACACAGAGAAATTGCTTCTAGGATTATACAAGACAGACGAATTGTAGAGGTCTACTGTTCAACATGGTGCTTGGAGTTAGCCACGTGGCATTGTGCACTTGAAAATGTGTAAAAGGGTAGATCTCACGTTCAGTGTTCTACGCAGACACACACACACACACACACACACACACACACACACACACTGCACCCAAGGAAACTTTTGGAGATGATGGATGTGTTTATTACCTTGATGGTGGTGATGGTATCGGGGTGGATGCGTATATCCTAACGTCTCCAATCGTATGCAGTAAACTTGTGCAGGTTTTTGTATATTAGTTACACCTCAGTAAAAGCATTAAAAAATTTAACCTTGATTCATTTTTTAACAAACATGTACTATTTTGAGAACATAAAAAGATTTAGTTTATTAAAAAAAAAAAAAAAAGAGCTTCCATTTTTGGAATACCTACGGTCAGCCCCTTGTCCCCAAGTGGGTACAGATCAACTTAAGCATCAACATTGATATTGCATGTCAGACATGGGCAACCCAAATTGTTTTGAAAACGTGCTTAAGAGAGACTTATAAAAGGAGGTAAAGAAACCTAAAAAAGGCTTGATTTAAAACCATGTCCTGGCTCAGAGTTAGGGTTGTTATGTGTTCTGAAACGGTGTGGTTGGCTGTTGGCAATTTCTGAAAATGATAAAGCTAAGTGTTAACTATAATGGTTTGGCCACAAAGGAAACGAAATTCCCTCGATGCTGCAGACACTTGTCATTCATCGGAGGTACTGCAAAATCATGATCCTTATCCTTCCAGCTGCGCGTGTCTGTCAGGGACTGTGGGCTGCTAAAAGTTGTATACTATTATTTTTTTATTCATCTCTGGGTCATTTCATCTTCCTGTGGAAACCACATGAATGGCTGTGTATGAAAATTGTATTTTGTGCCGAATTTCCCACTGTGAAAGATGTTTACTATATATTTATGAAAACACTGCAATAACAAAACCCTTTATATAGCCTTTCAATTTGCTGTAAGGGCAGATAAAATATTTTTATCTCGAACTGAACTTCATACCTTGGGAGATTCAGCAGGCCCGACTTGGAATAATAAAACACTTCAGAGAAAGGCAGGCACTGTTCAGATGGCTTCAGAAACCTGTGTAGTTCACTCAGCAGACCCTCAATTCCTGAATATATAAAACCAACTGAATATATAAAACCTAGAACTAATGGGTATAATTTATGCATCATTAGACAAAATAATATTTTTTAAATTTACTAGATAGTTTTGTAATGTGTCTGCAGAGATCCTTAAGGAGCAGTGTTTCCTTAATGTGGGGAAAATACGGGAAGGAGGTTGGTTGTCACCTAAATGTATTCACATTGCCGAAGCCTAAGTGAAGGTGAAGAATGAGCAGTGTTTTTAATTGACACTTCTGTCAAGATAATTGTAGATTCACATGCAGTCGCGAGAAATAACACAGAGAGATCTCTTTACGCTTTACCTAGTTTCCCCCAAGAGTCATATTTTGCAAAACCGTAGTATCCCATTACATCCAGGATATTGGCATTGCTACCATCCACCGATCTTACTTAGATTCCCCTCAGATTTATCTGCACTCATTTGCGTGTGTGTATTTAGTTCTACACAACTTTATCCCATGTGTAGGTTGATGAATGTACCATCACCAAGGTGCTAGCAGCCGCTTCCATTGAAGGGACTGGGACCCTTAACCCCTGTCCCTAAACCCTGTCAACCACTGATCTGTGCTCAGTTTCTAAAATTCTGTCATTTTGAAATGCTGGCACAGCGGAATCACGCAATATTTAACCTCTTGGGATTGGCTTATTTGTTCATCATAATTTCTTAGAGTTCTGTCTGAGTTATTGTGTATCAATCTTCTTCTTCTTCTTTTTTTTAATCACTCAGTACTGTTCCCCGGTACATATGTGCCACAGCTCTTCAACCATTCACCTTTTGAAGAACATCTGGGCTATGTTTGGTTATTTTTTTTTTATTATTATTATTATTTTTTTTTTTAGAAAGAAAGAACAGGCAGGGGGCAGAGAGAAAGGGAGAGAGAATCTTTTTTTTTTTTTTTTTTTTAAATTTGATAGACAGAGATTACAAGTAGTCAGAGAGGCAGGCAGGAGGGAGAGGAGGAAGCAGGTTCCCCGCTAAGCAGAGAGCCTGATACGGGGCTCAATCCCAGGACCCTGGGATCATGACCTGAGCCGAAGGCAGAGGCTCTAACCCACTGAGCCACTCAGGCGCCCCGCTATGTTTGGTTATTACAAAGTTGGTACAAACATTTCTGTACAGGCTTTTGTGAGCATGAGTTTCACATCTCTGGGATAAATGCCCAGGAGCGGGCTTTGGCGATTTTTGATTCATGCACATTACGGAAAACATTAATATGTTGCGTCTGTAGGAAGTCAATGCCAGTTGCACACAAACCAATAAAAGGAAAAATATAAAATCTTACCCACATCTTAATGTTTATTTCTACATAAACATAGCACTAAATATAGAGAATAGCCAGCATTTATGTAGCAGCCACCATATGCCAGTCGGTATTCTAAGCCTCTTGTGTGTGCTAACTCGTTTGTCCTCACAACAGCCTCATGATGTGCATGCTCTTATTATCCCGACTTACAGATGAAGAATCAGGCAGAGAGTGCTTGAGTAACTTGCCAAGATGATACGACCGGTGCAGTTAGGTGGTCTGGCTTGAGAAACCCCCATCTTAACCACTAGTCCATGATCTGAACCTCATTTCCAGATCTGTTGGTCATGCCTCTGGGTCAGGCAAGATGGCAGCTCTCCTTTGGCTGGGTAAACGTCTATCGGTATGGCTCTGAAAAGAACTAATACCTGGAACTTGGTCTGTAGAACAATCAGCTAGCTGACTTCACTATCCCTTAACTCACTTCTCTGTCTTTAAGCTTACTTCATTTGACCACATCTCGGACAGATGGAGGCTTCTTCTGGCTTTTAGATCTCTAAGAGGTAGATTTCACAACCCTCCCTTGGTTACACACTGCAGTATTTCACAGCTCTCTATAGCAGTATGTTTTGCTTTTCGGCATGGCCCAAATCTGTCGCATGGCACATGGAGACCGTCATCAATTGTCAACTTTCAGTGAGGATGGGGAATTGATGGTGACCATGTCTACTCAACAGCACAACTTAAAGGTACCTATTTCTAACAGTGTCTTGCATGGCTGCTTTACGTTAATCATGGAGCTATTCATTCCTCCAAAGGCATTTCATATATCTACCAGGCTTATAAAGTATTTAATATTTTCATATGCTCTAGTGTAAAACCATCTGCTGCGGTGACAGGACAAAATGTTGACGACAAGAACAAGCGTATGTTTATGGAAAGATTCCATGAAATGTTAACAAGAAAGATATGTGCTACTCTAGGGTGTCTTGTAGAAAATGGCCAGGGGAATTTGGAAGGCACGGCCTTAAGCACGGGTATGTATAAATTGGCGTTTATAAATTACACATGTTCTTTTATTTCTGTCTCATAAATTTGGACTAGATCGACAATGTAAGTGGTGGCAGAGGCCTGTTGGAAAGAAAACCCTGGTATTATTTAATTTTTGGAACTTTATTTCATCTGTTGTTCTTCATGTGCTTCATTTGATTTTTTGCTATTTATTTGAACAAGTGGATTGGGAGCCTGGTGGGTACTAGGCATGCGTGTGACTGGAATAGCTAGATTGTGTTTCGAAACAGCTAGAACCATTCCTCAGTGCCTAACTTTAATAGCCATGTTGTGGTCTTGCTAATATAGGAACAGTCAGATAGGAATCAATTTGGCTGCCCACTTGGAACATATTAGTCGAGGCACGGTTATCTAAAACTGTTGCTACACCACATTGCCCCTTGCTGAACTGAGCTCAGAAAATCAAAGCAAATGCCTCCAAGCTAAGGCCCTGATGCTCTTGGGCAAAAGCATCACAGCTAAAGTGCCCTGAGTATCTGACAAGCACTCGGGGAAGACACTGTACATTAACTGGCTTATTTAAGCCTCTCAAGCACCTTATGGGGCAGGGGCGGTCCTTGTCTTCGTCGTACTTATGAGGCACCAGTTTTAGAGCTGGTAAAGCAGTTTACCCAAGATCACACAGCTCATACTGAGTAGACCTTGGATCTGGCCACAGGGAGACTGAGTCCATAAGCAGCTGCCTAACTACTGCATTCTGTAGCTGATGCTAGATAGACAGAAGCTTGTTCAGTGCTGTTTGACGAGGTCTTCTCCGGGCGACGTTAGCTGGAACAGGCGGGTCAAAATTGAGAAGACTTTTGAAAAAGTGACGTCGAGCTTGGTGTCCTCCACACACTTGCAAAGCCCTTATGTTCTCAGTTCCTTTTTCACTCTCTGCAGAAGGTTGTCAGTGACACTTGAGAGCCAGGGGGTGGCTTGTGGAAAAAGTTGGCATGAAGACAGATGAACAGCTCTTTCAAGTGCTACAGTAGGACAAGATCATGTGGGGTCACCCCAGAGGCCTCCTTTATACCAAATTTTGAACTATGTCCTACCAAGAAGAGTGATAAGGTGCCTTAAATCATACACTTAGTTCCAATCACAATAAATGGATTGACAGCATATGGATGAACCTAGGTCTTCACTACCTGTGTCAAAAGATGACAGTTTTTGGCTAGCTACTTTGAGGTTGATAAAATTAATGAAATAGCAGAATTTAAGGAGATTGAAAAGCAAAAACATATATGTTCAAGAAGAGCAAAACGTCATCAGATGAAGTTAATAAAGTTAATGTTAATAAAGTTAATAAAGGAAAAGCTAATCAGAAAATCTGAGATAAAAGAAAGACAAGGTTGCTTATAAGGAACATTGTTTATGTTCCTTTTAAACCTCTTCAGAAGGATGTCAGGATTTCTTCTATAGTCAGGCCATTTTAGACCCATAGGTTTTGCCTGCAGGTGTTCATCTCAACAATTAGATTGTAATGATATGTTATAAACTTCATGAAACCAAAAAACAGGTGGACAATATATAATTAATTCCTAGCACAATACCTGGCCCATATTAGAGTCTTAATCAGTGTGTTTTTTTTTAAATAAGTGTTTTCAAAGAATTATGATCATATTCGATGTGTCAGAATATTTATTATGTAGTAAATCCTGGTAAACCCAAGTAATAATTATATCTATAATAATTAGGTAATGTTTTCAGAATCTTGTTAGGAAAGACTGTATTATTTGCACCTGCTAGTTCTCTCTCTCCTGAAGCCAAGATATGTGGGTAATTATTTTCTAAATTATGACCAGAAAAATATGCATAGTAAAAACAGTGACACCATTTATATCTGATCTTCCAACTAAAATATTGACACAACCTTATATACGGTATACGGCAAGCAGTAATATTCTAGTGCTTTCTCCCCCAGCACTCTCTATTGGCAAAAAGCGACTTATGGTTAATGCAACAGTGAAAATAAATTACTACCATTCTCTGATTGTGTGACAGGTTAGTAATTAACTTATGTCACTAGTTGGCCTCACACAACTGTGTTTATTCAGCTTCATGGAGCACTTTTCAGAGAAAAAGGAAAGATCAGCAAGGCATTCTTTGTTTACTGTAGATGCTAGATGCTGGTGGAATGCATCTTTTTCCTATTGACTAGGAAATAAGTTGGTTGTTAGGACATGATTTTCCATTCTTCAAAATGATATGGTGATGCAGGGAACTTGAAAGCTACCCTGGAATTAGAAAGGCATAAAGAAATTGCCCTTTATGCGCTAATCGAGCCATTGTGCCTGTTTTCTTTGGGGGGCTTTTTACTGTATAGGCTCAGCAAAGAGCCATGTGTAAAAAAAGGTATGAAAAATTTTAATTAAAAGGAAAAAAATGTGTTTTTTTCCCCATTGTAGGTTAAGTGCCTATCACACAGCCTAGGGACAATGGTATTAGATTTGTAATAAGTATAAGTAAAGCTTTTCATTTTGATTGGATTGGGTGTATTTTTCATCAGCATCTCCCGTGTGAGCCATGATTCCAAGACAGAGTCTTGTAATCTTCTGCAGTGGGAATGATTCAGCTTAAAAATCAATAGGGCATGAGGTATTTCAAGTTCTCATTATTGTAATGTGTCAACATCACTTCAGTGACCCCAGAGTCCTATGTTGGCTGGTTTTTCCCCTGATTTATTGTGCAATCTCGCAGGGCAAACTATAATTTCACTTGGAATCAGAAAGTCTCCATTTATGGTTTGTGCCCCAGTCTCTAGTCATTAGGGCATTCGCAGGGAATCAATACCTCCTCTTGTTGCTAACAACTGAATGAAGTTGTCACCTGCTTAGATTACAAAGGAGATGGGTAAAAAGATGCGGTAAGGGTGAGTACATTGAACAAGCTCTGCTTTGAGAAGGGCTTTCTTTGATGTTCACCTTCTGCTGCTTGGAGGGGTTTCAGCCTTTCTCAGGATGTTGATTATAGAAAAGCCCCACCACCTAATTAGCACAATGTTTCTTTTCTTTGTGTATGTGTATGTGTGAATTTTTTTGTGGATGATGTAATTCCCCTTGGTTAAAACAAAGTGAGAGGGCCTTTCTTGAAAGTCTGAGTTCTGGCACATTTTCTAGAACCTGTTGAGTCATGCCAACTCTTCTTAAATACCCAGTCATCATGCTGACACTGTAAAGACAGGGTCTTCCATCCCTCTCCTAATTGGCAAAATACCTAGAAACTTAATGAAACTTCCAGTAAGAAGAAGACCATCTGCTTTCAACATGCCATTGATCAGCGTGTATACATTATACTCTGCGGCTCTGCGGCACACGTGCTTTCTTTCTCTCTCTCCCTTTCTGAGATTTTTTCACTAGAATCTCTTTCTGAGATTCTCCAATGAATGTTCATATGCTATTGTCGAGTCACCGATAGCACTGAAAATGAGTCTAAATTTCATATCTAATACTCAGTGTTTAGCAATAGATAGGAATGTCTACACAGTCTCACCAGAAGTATAATTAAGTACCTATCATGTGTACTCTGTGTGCTTGTGAATACCTTAGAGAATCCTCCCCTCCAGGAGACTCATCATGGGAAAAAAACAAGGTAAGAGGCAGTGACAGTGTTGGGATTGTAAGGTCAGGAAATGTGGAAGCATAGAGAGGAAGCACTGAACACATGAATGTAGGCGTCTTGGAAGAGTTCAAGACTGGCATCAACATTTGATAATGTCTTGACCATGTGTGAGGATGTTGTCATTCTCCTTCCTCTCAAAGATTATAAAATCAACTTTGATAGGTGGGAACAGATTAATCACCATGTTTTAATGTTATCTTTCTTCCAGTAAGATCATGCTCTTCTATCATCACACTTAGAGAATGCTTGTATTCATCCAGTGGGCTCTTATATGTCTTATTCAGTTTTGGGGTTGCTGGAGCTGCTCCAGCAATGTCCCTGTCCTGTCTTTTCTTTCTACCCTTCCTCATAGGTTCCCTTCCTCCAAGAGCTCTTCAGTAGGGTGGGATGCTATAGGGGCCAGTGGCAGCCCTTGATCTCACGCTCTGATCTTTAGCCTGACCTTAGACCTTCAGCTTGAAAGTTTACAGACCATTTTGATGTGTCTTTTTGCAAATTGTCTGTTAGAAGTTCTTACAGATGACAGCCCCATTTATCAAAGTTTCTGGTCTTCTTCTAAGACATACCTTCATTTCAAAGACATTAACTGGGTACTGCACTTGTGCCAAGTACCCCTTTTTCATATTCTAAGCTGCTATAGAAGAGGGATTCTTTCCAGAGACTCTTTGTAGATACTAGAGTACTTCTTTTTCTTGATTTTCATAACCCTTTAATGACTTACCTTCTGTTGTGGATTCATTCATTCACTGATTCACTAAACACTTCATAGTGCTCTTTGTAGTGCTGAAGAGATGGTAGTGAACAAGATGGACAAGACTCCTGCTCTTGAAAGTTTACATTCTAGAAAGGTAGGTGAGTTTTTTAATTTGTTGGCCTGCTTGGGAGTTCATAGGGATGAAACCCTGGTTTCCTAGTTCCCTGGGAGTAGATTGGGTTATTCCTTCCTGAAGAGAATATTAGCTAACTGGAGTTTAAAAATGACCTCAATTGTCCTTCATGCATTGGCCCTAGGCATTGGGAGGATATAGAAAGATCATGTGGCTCCAATAGATGTTTCTAACCCATGGGAAGCTATACAGCTCCATGTCTAGGGACTCATGTCAGTTGTGGCCCAGAGAAAGTTGACATCAGAATACCTGTCCCCCTGCCATGCCTCCTTTAAGGACCCAAATCTCAACCCTGTTTAGTTCTGGAAGCCTAAGAAGAAGCTTCCCTAAATAGTGGAATAATTAAGAAGTTCAGATCTTGACTTTACCACTAAGGACCTTGACAAGTGCCCCAATAGACCACCTGTTTAGTTTTCTTTTCAGGCATGGAGTAAGGATTCTTCTTTCTTGGTATTTTGTTTTATCCTTGGTTGTTCTCGATTGAATCCAAATACTAACTGGAGTATTTGTTATTTGATAACAGTTCCATGTTACAACTTCTACACAGGACAGATCTTCCTCATGTTATGGTGGGGCAATATCCCTATAAACCTAGTATGTTGGGTTGCCTAGGTCGCTCAGTTGGTTAAACCTCAGTCTCTTGATATAGGCTCAGGTCTCAGTCTCGATCATGAGTTAAAGCCCCACACTGGGCTCCTTGCTGGGCATAGAGTCTACTTAAAAAACAAAAACAAAACCAAAAACAAACCTAACTTGAACAATACAAATCATAAGTTGAAAATACATTGTAGGTTCAAAATGCATTTAATAGATTTGAACATGCCAAACATCATAGCTTAGCTTAGTTTACCTTAAACGTGCTCAGAACATTTATGCTAGCCCTATAATTGGGCAAAATCATCCCACATAAAGCCCATTTTATAATAATGAGTTCAGTATCTCATATAATATATTAAATATTGTATTGAAAATGAAAAAGCAGGATGGTTGTCTAGGTATAGAATGATGGTAACTGTGCTGGTTGTTCGTCGTCATGATCTCATGGCTGACTGAGAGCTGTGGCTCCTGCCACTGCCATCATCTGAGAGAGTATCATAGGGCATATAGCTATCCCAGGAAAAGATCTAAATTCAAAACTCAAAATACGGTTTCTACTGAATGCATATCACTTTCACATCATCATAACGCTGAAAAATTGCCAATGGAACCATCTCCAATCAGGGACTGTCTGTAAATTAACTGTCTGAATATCAACTCAGCTTAGATATTAATATAGGAGTAGATGTCAATAAGTCAAAAAAGGAAGGTAATGTTTATAGTATGATCATATTTGTGTATGAAGACTTATATATATGGATGCCTGGATATGTTCTGGAAAGAAAGACAAGGAAATAATAATAATAAGTGTGTGAGGCAAGGGGGCTGAAATCAGAGTAGGAGGAGACTAATGATTCATTGTATGCCATCTGTGCTCACTGACTTTTTTTGCCATTTGCATGCATTAATTTTCCAATAAAATAATTATTAAAAATATTAAGCGCCCTCCCAAATTCTGTATAGTAATTTGTGAAGTCTCTTTATCTTTTTTTCTATTTCTGTAGAATTAATTTGATAGAAGAGATTGCAGAAGCCCAGGAATTCAAAACACTTATGGCTTTGTAAGGATTAGCTTTTGCTGTGTAGCAAACAATTCTACCATTTTGTTGCTTGAAACAAAAATCATTTATTAGCTCTTATTTCTCTGTGGCAGCACTGTGGACTGGGTTTACATGGGCATTTTTTCTGCTGGTTTCACCTGGGCTTACACATACCACTGGGGCTGGATTGTCTAGAATGGTTTCACTCACGTGGCTGGTGATGATCCTGGGATGCTTCGGTTTTTCTCTGTGTGGACTCCTCAGCAGGCTAGCTCAGGCTTGGTCAGCAGGCTTTCTTGGGTCTCAGAGTTCCAAGTGCAGTGAAAGGGCAATACCTAACTTAGGAGCATTTTCTAGCCTTTGCTTGTATTACATTGCAAATGGGTCGTTGGCCAAAGCAAGCTACGCAGCCAAGCCCAGAATCAAGGAATAGAGTGATAGCAATGGAAGAAGCAGCAAACTCGTCTTGAAAAGGTATATGCAAATGGGGATGGGAAATGCTTATACCCATTATTGGCAAATCACCCCAGGCCTCTTCAAGGCAAATCATACACTGAAGGGAAGGAAACCTTGTGAATAGAACCATCCTTAAGCTAGCTCTTCCTCCTAAAATTACACTTTACAGTGAATTCCAAAACTAGTCTCTGCCTTCCTAAGAACTTCCTTCCATTTGCATATACCTCAGCATCCTCCTTATCTTTCAAAGTGTAAGCACTCTTCCTAATATATGTTTTCTCCCTTCACTGAAATGTCAGCCCATAAGTAAGGTAATCCTATGCCCATCGTGACCCAGAACATCCTTAAGATAAGGGCCCACGTATTTTCAAGAAGTTCCGTATACGTGCACTGTAGAGCCAACATCAGTAGTGTTCTGATATCAGTATGTCTGATTTTGTGCATCCTCATAGCCCTCCTGTTGGGAAACTGCTTTGGATCAAGTCAATACGCTGGTGCCTCCAGCTTCAACTTCACATTCTCCCGTCCTTAAACATCAAATAATTCATTTCAGAGATCATTTGGGAAGCCAATGTGTTTGTTTTTCTGGTTCTCCTGGTACCAGTTTATTCTTCCTTCAGCTTATGGGTGTACAGATTTTGAAAGTGGTGAGAGAGTAAGGAAGGCTGTGTGTGGTACTTTTTTAATGAGAAACTGCATGTCATTCAGTTAAAAGTACGGAGGGCTCAGAGTAACCAGCAGGCAGAGGTAAGCTTGAAATATGCTCATTTACTTTCCAAACTCATGGAGTTTTACTCGATACCTTAAACTGGTAGATAGGGTCAACTTGTGAACAGTCACAAGGATAAATTCTCCCACTGCCCTATCGGTTTTCTGAAAACTCCATGTACGTGGATTTAATTGCATTCTTGCAAACCTTCTTCTACGAAAGCAAAATAAGGTGTGAGAAACTGACATTTCTATTTAAAAAACAAAGTCCACTCAAATTGTTTTTCTCTTCACCAGACTTGGGGATTCTGGCCTAGTTTTGCAGTTTCTTGCTCAGTGGATGGATTTGAAGTATTTCTTTAAGCTGTTGATTGTCAATCACTTTTATGTAGTTGTCACTTTCAGTATGTCATAGTGAATAGCAGAAATATAAAGCTTGTAGACACTCATTCTCACTCTGACATTCATAACTCAATTGAGCTTTGTTTATAAATAAAGAATCTAAAAATACACAAATTAATGATTAGTAAAAATGGCTTTCTGGAAGGATCTTTTATTTAACAAACAGGAAGATAATATTTGGAAACAAAGTTCCCCCATTACATCCAGGAGAAATGTGAATTATAAAAACCCCAGATAACATTAGAGTAGAAAAACATATTATGTATTCCTTAATGCAGTTTCTAGACATTTGTTTGCTCTATACCCACTTACTGCCTACCACAGCCAGGCAGAAATCATGGTGTACTGGCATATGTTTGGAAAGGGGAGCAAGAGGAAGAGAGGTGATGCAAAATAAATAAGACATTGGTTTAATCCTCAAGAATGCTATCCATTTAAATTGATAGAACAGACTTTCACAAAACACTCAAAGGAAAAAATGAAGTACTCTTTGCTACAGAGTAAAAGCTCAACAATAGTTTAGTAAAGGAAAAAAAGCACACACAGAAAAGCAATACACAAGCATTTCCTAGAGACAACGTTACTGGTAACTCACTCATTAACCTCACATAGATCAAGGTTCTACTAAGTGTTGGGGCACAGTGTTAAACAACGGACAAAAGGTGACAGGGGACCCGTTACCCAGCAGTACAGAGTTGAATGGGGTTAGGAAAGGACATTAGCTGGGGAAAAATCAAATAATCACAACAGGAAACTTGTAATTATCATCTGAGAGAAGTGTCTTCGTAGCAATGTAAATATACTTAGCAATACTGAACTGTATATCCCAAAATGGTTAAGATGGTACTTTTACATGTTTGTTTACCACCATAAAAAATTTCAAAAAAGAAACCATAAATTAATTTAGTTAATCCCTTACTTAAAATTCTCTAATCATGCCCCATTATGCTTTGAAGAAGAAAAAAAAAATGACTGTGGTCTGTAAGGTCCCATAACATCTGGTCTCTGCCTACCTCAAAGACCTCATTTCCTCATAGTTTGTGTCTTTTATACTCTGCTCTAGCCCTTCTATCTCTCTTGTTTATCTTAAAACAGGCCAAGGTCATTATCAGCCTTTGCATCTGCAATTCCCGCAAACCAAAACACTCTTCCCCATAATTCAAAAGAGGAATCTTTGCTGTACTTTAGACACATCAAGAAGACATTTGTAATAACAACAAGAAAAATAATAAGAAAGAGGCTTCCTACTGTTGTTATCATTAATGTTATTAATTTTATATGCCCTGGGTCTTAGACCTGGTTTTTCATTACTGAATTTCTGTAGTTAACATTTTACAAATTTTATTTTTATGGTATTCAAGATGATTTTTCAAAATGGCCCCATCATCTTGGATGAAATTTAAAAATCTACCACTGACCTTGAGAAATGCCTGATTTTATTTCAAGGAAGTAACAAAGAATTTGCTTTCTTTTGTTATAAATTTCTCAAATGCTTTACACAGCCAGCATCTTCCAGTAAAATCGTATGATCTGGTAAAGGCTTTCTTCAGGGTTGGCGAATGGATTTAAAATTCAGGAGAAGCCAGATTGGAGGAAATGCACGATAAACTATAATTCTGAAAATGAGGGAGAAATATCTTGAATACTGGGGTACTTACTCAAAGGGAGATGTGAAGATAGGAGTCCCTGACAACGAGCTGCATACCAGTCACAGCATCCATTTTCTCATGCTTAAGACAGCTGCATGGTTGTGGTGGTCCTATGAAATCTCATAGTTACTGGAAGCTTCTTCCTCTAACTTCCTATTTCCTGAGCTCTTTGGCAAGAGTTAATAGAGAAGAAGAAGAGTGGAAATATACGTATTCTCTCTTTCTCATTATAACGATTTATTTTTATTAGCCCCTTTGTCTCATGTGGCTTTCATTGAACAACCATAACAGAACCATTATTGGATTCTGCAAGCGTAACTGAAAGCTGGCTTTTCAGTAACCTCAAGTTGAAGTGTTTTTGAGATTTGAACTGCTTTTTGTTCGTGGAAGGTCACATGCAATGCCATAGAAGCCGACTCCCAAGGTCTGCTCTTGTTCTTGACAACACGCAGAGTCCCTGACCTGGCTAAGCCCCTTCACTAAGAAACATGTGCTTTTGGTCACAGAGGGGACCAGGTGAGGGACAGCATGCACAAATGACAACACATTATTATCATTCATTTGTTCATGACTCCCTAAGAAATTGTAGTCTATTGGATTCTATGAGATGGAGAAGTCAGTAGGATGAAAGCTTGTGTATTCCTTTGGAGACTCAGTCCCAAATGAATTTTAATGATCCAATCCCTCCCACAAACACAGTTGGATACTCTGTGGGGCAATAAAGTTTGAAGGTTGGAAAAACTCCAAATCTGGGCACAGAGAAATCTCTGCTTCATTGTCCCAGTCTATTATAAAAAGAAAAACAATTCATTGCCAGTACCTAGAAGGGCTGCTGAAGGTTTCTGTCATTTGTTAAGTAGTGCTGCACCCTTGAAAAGCTTTGTGTGTGCAAAAAAAAAAAAAAAAAAAGAAAGAAAGAAAAAAATTTCAAGGCATGCCCTCTTTAATGCTCACTGGTGGCTGACTGATAACAATTTCAGGTATAAAAGGCGGGGAGTGGAGCTGAGCCTTGGCGTGTGTTTCTTTTCTCTCTCACTATACTGTCAAGTGCTATAACAAGCCGCAAAATGATGAAGATTGAGGGATGTATTTTTAAAAGCACCATCTAGGTTAAAGGCAGCTGGGATCATTGAGGTATAGTGATCAGAATGACTTTTCCACCCAAGAGCAGACAGTGGAGAAGTCTCAGCACTCCCGCTAGTGTTACAAGGGACTGGTGAAAAAACCATTTCCATTGGTGGAGAGATGAAGGAAGGAGAGAAGAGTGTGATGTTGGGAGCTGTTGGTGCCAGGACACAGAGGGGTTCACAAGAAAGAGAGAGGGATAGGCCAGTATACCTGACTCTGCTTTGGCTTGCTACTTGCAAGTTTCTTATATTTACCTTGTACTTTTTAAGTGTCATGTGGTGAAATTCATCCCCCTCGGTAGATGGAGGCCATCATATGCAAAACAAACTTGGAGAATTTCCTGCTCTATCTAGGTCGTGAACGGACATGGGAGAATTTTAAAACATATGCTCTTAGGATCAAAATTCATTTTCCTGCCCGCAGAGGCAAGGAGCCCATGGAAACTACCAACTGGCATTGCTAAGAATAATTATTGTCAAATTGAGTCCATTGTGAATAGTCCTTATAGATAATTGCCCTGGTTAGAATGAGCACCAAAGAAGGAATTTTAATATTTACTAACTCCCTGATGAAGAAAGACACCCTTTGCTTTATTAAAGGTGATGGTGTTGGTAATTTGCAGGTGGAATGCATTAATGATATGCACTGTATGATGTTCTGACAGTTACAGATTTTTTTTTTTAATAAGCTGTTGGCCAGAGGAAGTGATTCAAATCCCACCACTGGCCTTTCTCTTTATAGCAGTGTTTGGACTTGAAGTCGGAGCTTCCTTCTATGAATATGTCTTGATTCTACAGGAAACCAGGGAGTCTGTTGGGCTCTCTGCAGAATAGTGTATTTCATGAGGTCAGTGGGATTATGTCACTATTTCACAGTGATCAAGTCTCCACTAGGATAAAAGAACAGGAGTGGTCACCTATGCATTTTTTCAACAAGCATGTGCATTGGCATCGAAAAGAAAGAAGGAAAGGAGGGAGGGAGGAAGAAACTTCCCTCAGGTTCTCAAAGTTTAAAACTTAGATAGGATTAAGATTATATTGCATTCAGGCCCTGGACTTATTTTTATTTCTTTTTCTTCCTTCCTTCCTTCCTTCCTTCCTTCCTTCCTTCCTTCCTTCCTTCCTTCCTTCCTTCTTTCCTTTCTTTCTTTTTAAAGTAGTCTTTAAACACCCAACATGGGGCTCAAACTTACAACCCATAGATCAAGAGTCACATGCTCTACTGACTGAACCATCCAGGCACCCCTGGGCATGGTTTTCTTTAGAGGTTAGGCATTGAGTTGAAAGCTAAGCATGCATGCTAAAGTTTTAGAGTCTAGCCAAAGTCTAATGTTAGGAGTTCTTCAGACCAAGCTGGATATTTTGTAGTTTTAATGAGGGGCTCCATTTTGGTTTTCTGCCCCTAATGAATGCCCATGACTGATTCTGGGAGATGGATGCAACCCATTTCCAGAGCCATTCTTGGAGGATGGGCATATTTGTGAGATCTCTTCTCCATTGTCCACTGCCATTGGCTAAAAGGACCTTCATTCATTGTCTTGTATTTTCTTCATCTTGACCTTCATAGGGGAAAGTCTGGCTGAGGAGAATGTTAACTCTGAGCTCACCATGCATGTTGTCTATGCTTGTCTTCTGCCATTCAGGTGTAGGTTTCTGGATTTGATTTTAATTTTGAGGGGAGGAGCAGAGGAGTGTTGCAGCAAATGAATCCCTTCTTCTCATCTATGTCTTCTCATTCTTATAATCCGCCTGTCAGTATAACACAATGCTGAAGAAGCTGACCAGTCTGTTCTAGCCTGGCTTCAGGTCCTAGATCCATAGTCCATTCTTAGCTGTGAAACCTTGGATATGTACATGGCCAGCCTCTCCGAGCCTCAGGAACCTTACCTGTAAACTAACAAGAGCAATAGGTTTTATTTGGGGTGGGGAGGGTTTAGGTAAAATTAAATGAGTTACTGAATGTAACCACTTAACACAGTGGTTTCCACATGGCAAATGCTTAGCAGTGGCAGCCATTGTTAGGAATGGGCTCCTGACAGTGATTCCCCACAGCTTCATCTCCTTTGGTTGCTGGTTTTATGCCTAGATAGCATTCCCAATGGCCTCATGTTTGCACACTACACTTTTCAGGGGGAAGAGAACATGTTTGGCTCATCACTCTGGTTTCATGAACAGGACTACCATTCCCCCCCCCACCATGGACAAAAAGGAACCAGTCACTGAGAACAGAAGGATGAAATGGTCTCATTGGTTTATCTAGGTTACATGACCCAAACCTAGCACTTGAGGGAGAATCAGGCTCAAAGAGATCCCAGAGTGGAAAGCAGGCTGTTGAGAAATATGGAAATGGGGGAAATCAAAGTGGAGGAGACCCAGTACACACACCTAGCTTGCTTTGCAAATTTCCCAACACGTTCACCTTGGATAGATAGTTCCGATTGCTGAGGAGGAGTGTATTTTTCTTTTTTTTTCCTTTTTCTTTTTTTTTTCTTTTTTTAAAAGATTTTACTTATTTATTTGACAGACAGAGATCACAAGTAGGCAGAGAGGCAGGCAGAGAGAGGAGGAAGCAGGCTCCCCACAGAGCGGAGAGCCCGATGCGGGGCTCGATCCCAGGACCCTGAGACCATGACCTGAGCCGAAGGTAGAGGCTTTAACCCACTGAGCCACCCAGGCGCCCCGAGGAGTGTATTTTTCTTACAGGGAATTAACCCCTTGAGACAGAGGTCATACTTCTCTGTAAGACCACAGTCATTGATCTTCTAGAATGAGCCTCACAATCACTAGTTGAACCCAGAAATAATCAGCCCCTGGTGTCATGTTCCGTTTAGTGCTCCTTCTGATTCTGAGATACTCGCTAGCCAAAGACATGCACTTCATCCTTTGGGGATGCTGTTTGCTTAAGATGTTTAGAATGATGCTCCTAAACTCTCCTAAAGAGAACTGGCACCCTCTTTCTGTCTCGTCTTACCATATTCATCTGAGTTTTACCTCCTGAGAGCCCCTGGAGTTCAGCGTGGATGTTTAGTAGCTTCTGTCCTTTAGAGGGTATAAGGACCACTGGTTTTCTTCCCTTTCCTGGCTCGTATTCCTCCCACCCTTCTTCAAGCAGCAGGTTTCATTCCCTAATGAGAACATATTTAGCTCTACTCAATAATTTTCCATTTAAAAGCATCCATCTAGTTTATAATCTTTTATTTTTGTCCCAGTGATATTTACAAATGCGCTTCAGCAACGGGAACTGTAGGCACACATGCATGGGGGCATTTTCTGCATCCTCCTCCTTGTGCCCCACCATCCTTTGTCCTTGCCTCTTCCATCTCTAATCTGGCACCACCGATAGTCTCTCCTTGAAGTGTTGCTCAAGGCTCTCCCCACTCTGTAGTCTATAGACTCTGCAGTTGCTAATAATAATAAATATTACTATGATTATACCAGGGAGGGAGTGGAGGAGGAAGAAAGGGACGACAAGAAAGGATAATGTGGAGGAAAAGGAGAAGAACAGCAACGTAGTAGCAATAGTAGGAGTAGTCGTCATTGCCATTAACTTAACAGGAGAACAAGCTTGTCACAGGCATCAGTAATAGATGAAGGAAAGAAAGGAGGAAGGAGAGGAAGATAGAGAAAGAAAGGTAGGGGAGGGAAGGAAGGAGAGAAAGAAGAAGGGAAAGAGGAAAGGAAGAAAGAAGTGAGCACGTGTTAATGGTTTGCAATGTGATTGCCACCATGGCCCAAACTCTACATTGTTTATCTCCTATCCTCCCCACCAGGAGTATACGAGATCAATCATTTCAATATCCTCATTTCACAGACAAGGATGGAGAGGCACAGAAGGCTTAATTTTCTTTATGCTTTCTCCCCTAGCCGATCCTTTTGCACTCAGTTGCCAGGCACACTGTTGATGCCACTCTTCTCCTTGAACAACCTTCAGAAGTCCCCGATGAGCACAGATCAAAACCAAAAATGCCTGGCTGAGATTTAACCCGCCCCTTGTGGTCCTGGACCTTCTTGCCTTGGAGTCTGAGGTTGGACTGATAGGTCATCAACCTCCTTTCTCGTGTAACCACACAGCCACCCACACGATTTCAAAGTCACTCCTTGAGGCTGCTCATGAACCTCAGCTTAGATGGGCAATTTTCTCCCGACTGGTTCTCCCAGAACCAGTTGAGTCATCGGAATCTGTCCATTTCCTCCAGACAAACAGAACTCAGTCCAAATGATCTCCTCAACTGTTTGACTTCTTTAATGCCATATTTGAAAACCCTCCCCTTATTCCCCTTCATCCTATTCCATGCCTCTAGTATACCGAACTAGCCTTAGTCTCAGACATACTTGCATCTACTGTTTTCTTCATCTGGAATACCTCCTCCCCCTACCTGAGGGCCCCCACCCATCCTAATCTCCACCTGGACAAATTCTGCCCTATCATTTAATGCCATCTTTGCAAAATATTCCTTGGTTCCCCTAAATAAAAGTGAGCCCATAGATGGAATCAGTGTTGTTTCCATATATCTCTGTGGAACCACTTGAGTTTTGTATGTAACCTTCCTGGCTTCAAATTTCAGCTCTGCCTGGTACGAAATGTGTGACATTAGATAGGCTACAGTAACCTGTGTAAGCCTCAGTGTCCTCACCTGTAAAATAGACATGAGGTTCAGACCCACATCTTCCAGCTGGGAGGGTAATATAACTTGTGATTGTAAAAACACTTAATAGTATTCAGTAAAAGATAGCTGGTGCTGTGCTATTATTATGATTATTTTATATGTATGTATATATTTTTAAAACGTATCTATAGTTTCAAAGCAAGAGCTCCTCAAGTACGAGGCTTATTCATTTTTATAACCCTGGCACTTTGCTCGGTGACTAGTTCATAAATAAAACCCAACAGTTTCATGGAATTTAAAAAGACACTTTTTTACTGAAAAAGGCACTGGAAGACAATCTGTTTATTGTAAGAATTTTGATAACTCACCACCAATCATTTGGAAGGAAAATGAAAAATCTTCTCTATTCTCATCCCCTGAAATAGATAACTTATGTTGAAAGTGCATATGTGAAACAGTGATCCCTTCTGTGTCTAGTGGAGAGCTTTGCAGCAGCAGTAAACTGCCTAGCCATGGCGGATAGGCAAACAATGAATTATTATGGGAATGCTCTGTTTGGGAAAGACCTCTTTGCGCATTGAGGTCTTCTAGGAAGGACTACCTTCTTTCCCCACAAAATGTACCCTGGGGTCAGAGAAAGGCTGGATGTGAAGGTGTGGACATAAGCTATTGTTACAGATACCAACATTATAAATTTCCCTTTTAGCCTCTTTGATCTAAATAGAGGAATAGAAACACGGCAGGAGTGTTTCCCGACCTGTGCAATTTTATAACTGGCTTGTTGTGGACCAGTCGTTACCAAGAAACTTCCCAGCACAAGTTGGTTCCTATTTTAAGTTCTTGGCTAGTTTCTGACAAGCCACTGTATGGAAGGCCATGATGATATATGGCTATTCCCCAGCTCCATGAGGTGAATTTTGACGTTGCCCACAATTCTGCATATTCAGTTTGCTTCTATCCAGAAATAACTGTTCTCCCTTCACCTTTAGTATTCAAGGTTGCGTCCTGATCCCGATACATCTGTGTTTAGGGCAAAACTGGAGGGTCGTTAATTAATCTTATGCATGACAGTTAATTACTCCCCAAAGCCTCCTTTTCTCCTTCCCAGCTGGCCGGGGAAGTGGAGTGCTCCCGTTTCTGATAGCAGCATCTCCCATTTCCTGATTGGCTTCTTTCTGGCAGCAAGTACTCTTCCCCCTCTACTGCTAAAGTAGGAGGGGACTTTGGGGATTTATATTCAAGGAGAATTTAGAAATGCTTTGCGTTTCAAATTGTGCTTTTCCTGGGCATTTAAGACCTGCGATCCTTAAAATCCCCCAGACAGGGCTGTGCCGCTAAAATAAAATGGCCACTTTCTTATCCCCTATTCTTGATTACAAAGCCTGTCTTTGCCCATAATGGACTTAATTTTAAAATTATTCTCTCCATCTTTTGCCACAGTCCTTTATGCCCAAGATTTTTTTTTTTTCAGGTAGTAGAATTTTGGCTTTTCTTTGTTGGTTACTGCTTTATTTTCTAATTTCAAAAAGTACATGATCATAGATTGCATGAGAACTCTATCTCCTGTAGGGTCTTGGACCCTAATATTGATGATGATGGTAATGCTGCTGCTGCTGGCCATTTTGCATGTAGGGGAAATGAGACCCATTGGGTTGCAATGATGTTCTTGATGCCTCACTAACTTTGGTAAGCTCATATTTGTGTTTGTTGAACCAGTTCAAGTTGTAGCATTTCATATAGTCTCTTTTCTTCTGAATGTTGCTAGTTCCTGAAATGATGAAAATATGGATTTGTCTGTTGAGATCTGAGTAAATGAGATTGATAGCCTGCCATATGGTTGGTACTTGGTAAGTGTCTTGATTAAATTGAAGATTGTCTGGTCCAAACACTATGCACAATTTAAAAAGGAAATGATAGTTAAGTAAGGTCTTTATCTGAGTTAAGGAAGACAAAAAAGGAAAAAGGAAAAATCATTGCAGGATAATATATCTGGGGAAAGGGAAAGCTGACAGATTCACTGTTCAATCTCAAGCCTTACTGAAGGTGTCAACTTAGGAGACACTAGAAAAAAAAAAGAACAGATAATGGGTCAGGTGATTACCTTGTTATTGAAATTGATTTGTTTCCATTTTATAGATGAGGACACTGAGGGTTTTTTTTAATGCCATTTTCCCAGGATTGCAGAGATCTGATCCAAATTCAAAATCATGCTCTATCCACTACTTTGCTACTTCTCAGAAATGTTAAAACATCCTGGGTCATTCATCAGGAAGATGGAGTTCAGTCTACTCCCATTCCACCCAGCTCTTGGGTCTCCTTGAGGTTGCCCTGGTCCTGCCTCAGAGGTTGCCCAGACCCCTTGTTCTTTGGAGTTTATATATATATCCTTTGTATCCTATATATAGATATGCATGTAAACATCTGTGTATGTGTGTGTGCATAATTCATATTTATATAATTTGTGGAAATAGCAAAAGTTGTGACCCCATTCTTCCCTGAAGCCCACAGAAGAAGGAGTGGTATTAGGCTTTAGCTCAGCCACACACATATTTTGTCCCCATATTACCACCTGGAGGAGCAGGAAAATGAAGAGGAAACTTTTTTCTCAGTGGGCTCCTAAGGACCATGAGAAGAAGAACACTTTATTCTGTCTACTTTCTCCTTTCCTGATGAGAAGCTGCCACACACCATATGCAGGTATAAAGTGGAAAACTTGATTTGCCAAGTCCGCCAAACATTGCTGCAGTCAAGATGGGAAGGGACTGTCTGTGTAATTTATCTCTAAAATGGGATTGATCATACCTTCCTGCCTGGTACTCTAGGCTGAATGAGGATGGACAATGTATGTGGGAGTTCTTTGTGCACTAGAAGGGGCCAGATAAGGCTAGACTAGTGGTACTACTGCATCATATTGTCATTATTGTTGTAACTGACTTTCTTTGAGAGAGAGAATTCTGTACATTGGGGGTGCAGCCCAGCCAGCCACACAATGCCCCCACCTCTTAAAAATCCAGAGAATGCTCCTTTTTGGTGAAGATTCTGCGAGACTACCCATTGCGCACCTCCCATTCTGTGTCTGGCTCTGTATTAGCAACTCAATATGCATTTCTCATTTAATCTCTACAGGGCTTTGTTATTACCATTTTGAAAAGTCTGAAGCATAGAAGGATTAAAGGATTTGCCCAAACTCAGGAAACCAATGTGTGCTTGAGCTGTGGATTTGAACCTATCCTTTTAACCACCCTGCTCTGAGGATTGAGGATATGCCTTGGATTAGTAGGAATGATAGTAAGCTACTAGTCTTGCTTCCTTGGTGTGAGAGGAACACAGATACATGTTGAGAACCCATTTGTGTGTCTGTGCACTTTACTTGCTATTCTGTCATGCACCGTACCCCTTTTCTTATCCTGTGACCAGAGGCCAGCCATGTCCTGCGATTTACTTCATCTGCAGGGGACTTAGGGCTTCTTTATATCTGCCCATTGCAACTTCTCTAATTAGAATCTTCTCAACTTGTGGCTGGGCGTGCTCTTCGAAGTGAAGATGTGTGAAGATTTTGAAGTGACGTTGATCCAAGCATTTTGAGATTATTGTATTGTAGGTTGTTATCCTTCATCAGTGATGTACCGATTACACACCCTTTAACAGACACTCCCAAGTGCTGGGGAGGTAGAGATGAGTGAGAACAACCATCTCATGGTGCTTACATTCCAGTTGACAGAATTAGGCGTGGACAATGAAACAGGTAAATAAAATGATCTTAAATACTAATGAAGGAAAGGGACCCCTAGGGAGGAGTCTTGGGTTAAGTTGAACAGAAGGGCTTCTTTAACATTGAAACAATAATGAGTCTGTACTTCAAAGAACCTGGAGAGTGATCCCCCCAAAGTAAGGACTGAAGCAGAGTCCCTGAGTACAGAATGAGCTCAGGTGCATTCAAAAAACATAGAAGGGAGGACTGTGTGTCTAAGATGGAGTAAAAGGTGATGAGTAGGAAGGGGCTAGACCCTCTAAAGCCTGCAGGTCAAGGTAGGGGCTTGTACTATATCCTAAATGAAGAAGGAAAGCATTAAAGAAAGGGTGTTAGGCACCTTTGTCAAAATATCCTTTCTCAGGGTTCACCCTTTCTTAGACGTTTTAGAGAAGCCCGATTATTTAACCTTAGTTAAATATTAACCTGGTTATTAATATTAACTTACTTATTTAATCCCCATGCAAGTATTGTTCCTGAATATGTGATAGTTAACTCTATAAGCTACCCCTACATCTTCCCATCAGGTAAATTAATAGAAACTGCTTCATCTAGAATCACTCTCCTTATGCCATGCTGAGACATATTTTGCCGTCTTTTAACTGTCTTATTTCATCGACTGAAGTTGATGTCTTCATAAATATATTTTTTAAATCCTCCAAATATGATGGAATTATGCCTCTCCTGATGAATGGTCAGATTGGGTCAAAATTAATCCAAGATGGGAAGGTGGCAAACCATCACTATTTTAACAAATACCATCTCTGGAATTATGGCAGTCTCTCTCATCACTTCTGGATTAGTAACATTTTGCTTTATGATCTCTTCACTGGGGGCAGGACAGAGGTTTATCTGCTTGGGGGACATATAAAATGTTCCTCCTCATTTTTCAGACACACGCACTGTAGATCCCCCGAGTACCATTAAAATGTGCTGCATAATCTTTGGAAATTGATTCAAAGAACACAGATGCCAGTTTTTCTGGATGCAAGGGCATTTTACACTGCTGTATCTCCTAACACTTTCATTAGAAAACAAATATTTGTCTTTGTAGAAGCTAGTCAATAACCTTGGTAAAAATGTGAGAGCTGAACTTTTCATTCCTGGGCTTTCATGTCCAAGAACCCTTCAAAAGGACCGTTCCCCTTCAAGTCTGATTTGAGACCCAAACATCGAAGAAAAATGGGGTAGTGGTAAGGATTTCATTGTTCAGTTCTAATCTTAAACCCTCCATTTTCAGACAACACGAGGATTCCTCTTCATTTAGTTTTAAGGAGCATAGTATTTTAAGATAAAAAGACAATTGAATTCTTAAGGTAGATTAACTAAGTTCAAGGTGCATAAATTGGGATGCATTTTGCTGGGGAAGGTGGTGGGTTGGGAGGAGAAGTATCCAAATAAGGATATAATCAGCCATTGAGTTCTCAGATTAGCCCACAAATCTCTCTTAGAAACACAAGGTGGTCTTAACATGTGTAATTGCTTGTGTTTTAGGTAAAGAGAATTAGGAAGGAAAGGAGGGAGAGGAGAGTGGATAGCATTGGTGGATAAATTGATAAAGTTTCTAGTCATTTAGATGACAGATGTCTTCAGATGGTTTGCTGTGGGTTTGGGAGGTGCTGGAAACAGTGAATTAGATTGTATGCATGAGTACTTACATAGTGCTAATCGTTATTAAGAATGGGCACATAGATGGTTCAAGGAAGCAAAGAACATGGAAGTTAGCTTTAGTCTTTTGTTAGGTGAGCCCTGTAGTTGATCATGGACACACTAGCTGAAGGACCTCGATAGATTACTTACATTTTCTTGACCCCAGCTTTTCCTTCTGTATGCTAAGTGCTCATTTATTAGGTCAGAGACTTTTACATTCCCAAGATTTGGTTAAGACTTTAAAGGCCTTGTAAGTATCTCTGTGTTAATTTCATGGGTTGTTTAAACTCGTTAAATAACTTGAGAATTATACATTCGTTAAAACAGCATATGACACCCCCCTTGGTAGGCTTTATAATAAGCAGCTATTGTATACCACTAATACACCACCTATTTTGTCACATTTTGAAA
Source organism: Enhydra lutris kenyoni (assembly GCF_002288905.1). Lineage (NCBI taxonomy): Eukaryota > Metazoa > Chordata > Mammalia > Carnivora > Mustelidae > Enhydra > Enhydra lutris. The sequence continues at coordinate 10,607,319 of NW_019154129.1, read as the reverse complement.
CTGCATATAGGATTTCCCTTGGGGGGAAAAAGTGCCCCTGACACAAAAATTTTTAACAAAGCCACTTTCAAAGTATTTATGTCAACAATTTTACCTTTTCACATATCAAGTTCCTAGTGAAGATTTGGAATGATAAGGATACAACAAGGTTGCAGGCACAGTTCTTAAATTTTATGCTAAAAGAGGACGCCTGGGTGGCTCCGTGGGTTAAGCCTCTGCCTTCAGCTCAGGTCATGATCTCAGGGTCCTGGGATGGAGCCCCCCATAGGGCTGTCTGTTCAGCAGGGAGCCTGCTACTCCCCCCCCCCC